>NC_058130.1:271495454-271742070 GCF_016433145.1 Gracilinanus agilis | reverse complement strand
TGGGCTGTGACTGCACTGTAAGAAATGATGAATATCAAGAACTCAGAAGCATGAGAAGAAATAAGAACTGATATAGAATAAAGCAAATGGAATATGGAAAACAATGTACAAAATGATTGCAATGATGTAAATAACAAAAAAGGGAAATGGCTGTTGGGTAATTATGATGAATAAGAAGTCTGACCCTGGAGAAGAGCTGATGAAATGTATCTCTCTCTCTCTCTCTCTGTCTCTCTGTCTCTCTGTCTCTCTCTCTCACCCTCCCTCCCTCCTCCCTCCCTCTCTCTTTCTTTCTCTCTCTCTCTCTCTCTCACACACACACACACCTTCCTTTTGGCAGGTTTACATCCAGCACATGAGGTCCAAGGACCAGGAGCATCCTCGAAAGCTCCGACTGGTCCGCAAAGGGAACGAACAACACCCATTCACCCGATGCTTCCACGCCTGGAGTACTTATCGGAAACCCCCGGCCTAGCCTCGCCCAGAGGACGAGCCTCCATTCTACTTGCCCCTGACTCAAGGATGCTAGCAGCAACACAAGCTTTAAAAGGCTTTTCCTCACTATGAAGAGAGAGGGGAGCACTCTAGCAGCTGCTGTCAGCACTGGCTCTCTGGGGTTTGTGGGGGGATGGCTTTCTTCATGCTCACCCCTTCCTCCCAGCATCTAGGATCTCCCTGCCTGTGCCCCTTTTTCTGAAGCTGTTCTATGGCCAAAGCAAGAGTCTGACTGCCGGGGGGACTCTCGGGAGTTTGGAGTGGGAGTACGGCCTGTGTGCTGGGCTGGGAGGATGGGAGTCGTTTCCTTCAGGTCTGCCCGTGGTGCCCCGGAGGGCTTCCTGCCCTTATGGGCCCCAGCCTTGCCCTCTCCCCCAGCACCACACAACCTTTGCTCTGGACTCACTGCTCCTGCCCCAGCAGCGCCTGGTGTATTTGTATTAGAATAAAAATTGGTTCTGGCACGGAGAGTGCAGACACACGGGGGTGAGGGGAGTGGTGCATGCCTCTGGTTTCCTGGGCTTACTGTCCTCATGCCCTTCCTTCTTCCTATGGAAAGAGTCCCCTCTCTGGGCCCGAGGACGCCAGACCGTGCAGGGAAGCAGGCAGGCTGGGAGAGGAGGAGATGGGCTTCTGGACAGGGATGGTATGTGGCCTCTTGTCTGGGCCGGGTCCCTACACCTGCTGGTGCTCCCTCCCAGCTTGTTGAGGTAAAATGGGAGCATGGTTCTTTAAACATTTTTATTTCATTTTAAATCCTTACCTTTCATCTTTGAATGAACTAGATAGTGGATTCAATAAGGGCTAGGCATTTGGGGTTAAATGACTTGCCCAGCCAGGAAATGTCAGGTCACTTTTGAACCCAGGACCTCCCAACTCGAGGCCTAGCTGCCACTTGAACCCTGGCCTTGACTTTTCAAGTCCACTTTACTCCATTCCTCTAGCTGGGATCCTACCTCTCAGGACCACCCCGTGGGGCATGTCTGAGGTCACAGTCCAACACGTACACAGCACAACAGGAAGAAGATACACTGGCCCTTTAAGATACTAAATGCTTTATTTTCAATATTAAAAACCAGTATTTTTAATACCTAAAACAATGCTAATTAATCTTAACAAAAAGACCCCCCCCCCCAGAAAAGATACATTCTACAAGAGAAGCCCCCTACCACCACTTCTCCCCAACCCCCCAGGACACAAAATGGGAGCATGGCCGGTCAGCTGGCGCATTGGTTGGCCTGGAGAGGGGCCCAGACACACGTAGACACACACTCGGCAGGAACCATTCCAGGAGCAAGAATGCCAAAATAGCGGTACAAATCTTTTTCTCCAAGTCCCAAAGAGGCAACCTTGGCTGTTTTTAAAAAAAGAAAGAAATCCTATACGAAAAGGCTCTGGCCTTCCTGGCCAGGGACTGGCCCTGGACCCCAACCGTCTCCCCCTAAAGTGGCTTGGGTGACCAAGGCTGGGCCCAGGACAGGAGTGGTTACAGGCCGGGAGAGGCTGCCCAGAGGCTGGGTCCCCACCTGGCAACGGCCCGCTCTGGCTTCCAGGCAACAACGGCCTCCCCGTGCCCCCACAGGAATGACTCCTTGGGCTCCTTCCCCGGGGGCCAGTACCCTAGAGCCACACCAAAGCGCTCTGCTGGCTGAGCCCAGGACGAGAGGAAAAAAAGGCTCCCACCGTCTCGGAACTCACTCCTGGGGACACCAGGCAAGGGGACCTGCGCTAGGCCAGACTTGTGCTTCTGGACAAAGGAAACCCTCAGGAGGCCGAGTTCTCCCCGGGCCTCTGGGGGAAGGAGGACAGAAAGAGGGACGCGGGGTGATGGAGGTGCCAGCCTGGGCCTTTCATCCACTTCTGGTCATAGGCATGAGCAGGGAAGAGGACCCAGGCAAGCAGGGAGGAGGGGGAGCCTGGGGTACACCTGCTCCCCTCCGAGGACCCCTCTGCCACACACAGGTTTTCTGGGCCAGCCGAGGTAGCCTAAGCAGGGAAAGCAGCGGCTGTGGCTCCTGAGGAGGCGAAGGACGGGGATTCTGCCCTTTCAGTCTTGGATGTGAGGAACGTGCGGAGCTCCCTTGGTCCTGGGTTCCTGCTATTTTCCCCTTCTCGCCCCTCTTCCAAGGGAAGACTCTTCATAGTGTTGGTTTGGGGGACCCGAGGGCAGGCAGGGGGTTATGGGGGTCCAGGGCACTGCTGCTTCTGCCCTGCCACAGTTAGAAGGAACAAGCCTATGTTACAGGGACGGTATCCGATGGGCACAGGGCAGGTGTGCACGGACTGTGGGGCCCCTGCCTGGGCCCTGGGCTCTGGTCCTCGTCACTGGGGTCCAAGCCTGAGCCTCAGGCAACAGCATCTGTCCTGGAGGAAGAAGAGGGACCCAGCTAGATGGTTCTGGAACCACATTCTCCCTTTCCAGGGGCTCCCAAACACCAAAGAGCAGGATGAACACGGTCACTTGTGTGCGTATAGCGCTCGCCAGGCACCGGACACTGCACCAGCACTAGAAATAGCATCTTATGGCAGCCTCCCTTTTTACAGACAAGGAAACAAAGGCAGACAGGGCTGAAGTGACAAAGCTGGTCTGTCAGGCTGCATTTCGGTCCAGGTCTTCCCAACTCCAGGCCCAGCGCCTCGCTGCCCCTAGACTGCTGTGGCCCATCTACTGCTACCTTATTTTTAAGACCGGGTTTGGCCAGACCTCCTTTGGAGTTTGGGCCTGTGGGACCAAGGCCTCTGTCCCAGGAGAAAGTTTTAAGACAGTTGAAATGAGTGATTGCTTGTTCACATCCATGCCAGGCCCCTGTCTCCGGAAGCAATGGGATTTCCAGGTTGTAGAGAGAAGTGAGTGTCAGAGCCAGAGATAGTGAGAGGGGGAGAGGAGAAAGAGGAAGAAGAGAGAAGAGTGAGGAGAGGAGAGGGAAAGAGGGAGAGGAAAAAGGAGGAGAGGGAGAGGAGAGGAGAGACAAAAGAGGGAGGACAGAGGAGAGGGAAAAGGGGAAAAAAAGAGCAAGGAGAGAAGAGGGGAGAAGAGCGAGGAGAGGAGAGAAGAAAGTATGTATGTGTGTGTAAATGCCAGGGGCAGCTACGTGGTCCAGTAGAAATGGTGGGCCTGGAGTCAGGAAGTGTGTGACCTTGGGCCGGTCACTTCACCCCATTTGCCTCCGTTTCTTCATCTATAAGATGAGCTGGAGAAGAAAATGGCAAATCATTATGGTATCTTTACTAAGAAAACCCCAAATGGGCTCATGTAGGGTCAGAACCAAGTGAAATGACAGAAGTTGAGATGGCCAGGCCAGCTGTATTCGGGATTCTGTGCATGTTTCTTCAGAGGTGATCATGGAATGGGACTTTCACAGCCTCTACCTGTCCCTGGGCTTTGGCTTCATCCACAGGAAGAGACTGTGGGAGGCAGAGCCTGAGGGAGGAAGCCCTTACTCCAACAGGATGGCCGCCTGAAGGCCTCGGGTGCCCAGGCTTTGGAGCAAGCACGCTGGCAATAGGGGACCAAAGAGGGCAGGCGCCCTTCGGGAGAGGAGGCCTTCCTGGGTTCCCCCACCCAATGGGCCAGGAGAGAGGAACACTTCTGGGCAGAGGGCACAGGGCCTGCCTCCCTAGCTGGAGATAGGAAAGGAGGAGGAAGCCGCAGGCAGGCAGGAAAAGGGGACAAAGGTGGAAGGACTTTAGGTTCTCTCAAGGGAACCTCGCCTGCTGAAGTGCGCAGACTGCCGGAGCTCGGAGGCTTAGAGACGGTCATCCAGTCCTGCTGGGGGAGCGGAAGCCGAGTCCCGGGGGAGGCGATGATCTAGCCGAGAACGCCCGATGCCCAGAGGAATGGGCGCCGAGGCTCTCTCCCCTCCCCGTGTCCTCGTTAAATCTGGTCACGGCCTATTAAAGAAGGGCTCTATCTTCTCCCTATGCACCTCCTGTGTCTTCATTTTGGGAGCTGCGAGCCGTCAAAGGGATGAAGGCGCTTTCCTGGGGCAGCGAGGGGGCGTGGTGGATAGAGTGGACTCGGGGAGACCAAATCTAGCCTTAGACACTTCCCAGCTGTATGTCCCTGGGCAAGTCACTCCACTCTGTTTGCCTCTGTTTCCTCATCTGTCAAATGAGCTAGAGAAAGAGACAGCACATCCCTCCAGTCTCTTTGCCAAGAGAACCCCAAACGGGGGTCGCAATGAGTCAGGCATGACTGAGAAGATGTAACAACACGGGACGCTGGCATCGTATCAGGGCGCAGTGGATGGAGATGGAGGCTGATCAGGCAGTGCCTGCAGTAGGCGGATCTTCTTGCCCCCCAGCCCCAAAGGGCTTCCTGCAGCCACTGCCTGATCGGCCTCCATCTCCATTCCTGACGGCGCTCTTGTTCCCACTTAATGACACAACATTCAACAAATATCTCATTTGATCTTCTCTCCCCCCTGAGAGAGGTGCTATTGTTACCATCTCAACCTTATTTTTATTATTATTTTAAACCCTTCCCTTTTGTCTTAGAACCACAACTGTTTATTGGTTCTAAGGCAGAAGAGCAGTAAGAGGGTGGCTCAGTGGATTGAGAGCCAAGCCTAGAGATGGGAGGTCCTAGGTTCAAATCTGGCCTCAGACACTTTCTAGCTGTGTGACCCTGGGCAAGTCACTTAATCCCCATTGCCTAGCCCTGACTGCTCTTCTGCCTTGGAGCCAATATATAGTATTGACTCCAAGATGGAAAGTAAGGGTTTTAAAAAAAGCACAGTAACTCTCTTTAACTGGAGGTTAAGTGACTTGTCCAAGGTCACACAGCAAGGACGTGTCTGAGGCCAGATTGGAACCCAGGACCTCCTGTCTTTAGGCCTGGCCAGCTGGCCCTGCCTTTATCCCTTGAAAACATCAAGAAAATCAAAGTTTCTAAGAATCTCATCCCCGGGGTCTCCGTAAGGAGCCTCCAGGAGAAGCAACACAGAAGCCAAGACTTGGTGAGGGGATTGTTTTTTCCTTCCCTCCAGGCCGAGGCTCCCCCTCTCACCTTATTTGATCAGGATTCCTGGAGATCGTGCATCATCCTCCGCTATGTTTCTCAGATTTTTCTCTGCTTCCTCTGAAGAGCTGGAAGGGGTGAGGGGAGAGACCGTCACGAGATAGCCAGCCCCCACATGCCACCTCACAGTGCTGCAGGGCTAACCGTCCCCAAAGCCTTCTCTCTCGTTCTCCCACCCCACTTCTGTGAAGCCCAGCATGAACATTAAGCGGGAATTCCCTGTTTTGTTTTGTTTTTCATTTAGCAGCAGAACAGGGGAATGACTCGCTTGAAGTCAGATCTAGTTAGGAGCAGAATTAGACTAAAACACAGATCTTCTGCCTTAGAACTCGGACTTGGTATCAGTTCCAAGGCAGAAAGTAAGGGTTAAAAAACAAACAAACAAACAACCAGGGGCAGCTGAGTGGCTCAATGGACAGAGAGCCAGGCCTAGAGACAGGTAATCCTGCGTTCAAATCTAGCCTCAGACACTTCCCAGCTGTGTGACTCTGGGCAAGTCACTTAACCCCCATTGCCTAGCCCTTAGCACTCTTCTTCCTTGGAACCAACACATAGTGTTAATTCTAAGACGGAAGCTAAAGGTTAAAAAAAAAAAAAGATTTGAATTCAAATCTGATCCTAGGCAAGTCACTGACCCCCTGCATGCCTCAGTTTCCTGATCTGTAAAGTGGGGATAACAATAGTCCCTATCCCCCAAGATTTTTTTGTGAGAGTTAAATGAGCTGGCATATGTAAAGCTCAGTTTCTGGAGACAGCAGGGATGGGTGTGTTGGCAATATTCCTTTGCCTTCCCCAAAGGGAATTTTTCAAGAGAAACTATGACTTCTCGAACCCCACTGCGGACAAGCTGGGCACCCACCGAACACTCCAGAGACCTGGGCTTGATATGAGGATAAAAGGTTCTGGCCGAGAAATGGGTCTCCTCCGGTTCTCACCTCAAGAAATCCTTCACTTCTTCCACGGTGATGTCGGCTGTGCTGTCCAGCGTGTTGTCCGTGCTGTTGGGGGAGTCTATGGATGCTGGGGAGAGGGCAGCCTGGGAATGCTCGGGGGTTCCTGGGAAGAATGTGCTGCATCACTCTGGGGCTCCCCAGCCCCACAGGACCAGGACCAGCCAAGAACCCGACCCTCCTTTGCCTCCTTTCCCTTCACCCACAAGCCCACTCTCGAGGCTCAAGCCATGGAAACTTGTCCAGTGGAAAGAGATGAAAGCCCCGTGCAGGGTCCCTGGGGGGTAAGAGTGTGGCAAGCCCGAGGCCAGAGCAAAGATGGGCCCTGGAGATCTGACCTAGAGCACCCCACTCATCCACCCACCCCTGAGGACTTGGGGGTCTGTCCTGCTGGCGTTCTGGAATGCATATGGTACTAAGCCATGGCTCGGGGGGCACATAGATTTCTTTTTTATTATTTTATTATTTTTCTTCATTTTCTTAATATTCCTTTTTAATTTTAAATTAAGTTTTATTTTTAAAATGTTTATATAGAAACAATTTTTAACAATTATTTTCTGACATTTTGCAATTCAGTTTCTCTCCCTCCTTCCTGTCTTACCCTTGCTCCCCAAGGCAGTTATAGGTTATACCCAGTGCTTTCATATAATTTATATTTCCATATTCCCCATGCCACAACTGAAGACACCTATGACATCTATAATAAAAAGCTCCTGAAGGAAAGAAAGTGGATGGCGGGCTCTGATCTGTGACCGGACTCCAGGAAAGCCTTCTTCGGCTGTGGAGAGGGTTTTCTATCAAGTCCCTGGAGGTCACCTTGGGGCCTTGTTTGTTTATAACAGTCTAGTCCTTCACAGCCGGACATCGGACACTATTTCTGTTACTCTCTACAAGGTTCTCCTGCTTCTGCTCACTTCACTTCGCATCAGTTCATACATGTCTTTCCAGGCTTTTCTAAACTCCTCCTATTCATTACTACTTATGGGGCAACAGTTTTCCATTATAACCATATACCACAGCTTGCTCAGCCATTCTCCAACTGATAGATGTGGGGGCCTACTAGGCCTGAGCCTGCAATGGAGGGGTGCCCCGTCTCCCCTAGAGCCGAGGTCCCTCTGTTCCCCCGGGGCCTTGCTGGATCCACAAGGCCCCAAGGATCCTCTCTGTGCAGCATTATTTCAACTCCTGGGCCACTGACCTCACTACCCATCCTGGTATCAGGCTGCCACAGAGTGGGTGGAAAACATGGCGTCTCTCGGTGATTTCTACACATTCATGTTACATATAATAAATAGGTACACACATATACAAATACTATCCTTTCCTACCTAGTAAATCTTTTCTGCCCTATGCTTCTCTAAGTCAGAGAATAGTAATGTGTAAACTACCACAGAATAGTAAATGTGTAAATAATAAATTTAAAATTTAAAAAGAATTTAGTAAAAAAAAATAGTAAAAAATTTAGCAATTGTCTGGTCCAATCCTCTTGTTTTATTTCACTCTTTTAAGTCCTTACTTAGAATTGATAGCAAGTATTGGTTCCAAGGCAGAAGGGTGGGAAGGGCTAAAGGCAATGGGGATTAGAAGTGTCTGAGGCCAGATTTGAACCCTCCTGTCTCTAGGTCTGACCATCCACTAAGCCGCCTAGCTGTCCCCTTAATTTTATTTAGTTAGATGAAGAGACTAAAGAGAAGAATCCACAGATATGTTAGCAAATACACATTAACACACAAAGTTAGTGTGGCCAAAGCCTGCCTTCCTTTCTCCTTTCTCCCTTCCATCTTAGAATCAGTACTGTATATTGGCTCCAAGGCAGAAGAATGGTAAGGGCCAGGCAATGAGGGTTAAGTGACTTGCTCAGGGTCACACAGCTAGGAAGTGTCTAAGTCCACATTGAAGCCACAACTTCTCTCCAGGCCCAGCTCCAATCCACTGAGCCACCCCGCTGACCCCTAAATCCCCAATTCTCCGGTCGTGCCTCCCAAGCTTTAAGGCCCAGGTCAAATCCCACCTGCTGATCTCTTCCAAAGGCACGCAGGGCCCCACATCCCTCCATGTTCACCCGGTCCCCTTCCAGCCCCTCATCTCTGCCCAACTCCCCCCAGCAGACTCATGCGCTCACCGGCTCCATCGAGGAAGGAACGGTTTCCCTCTGACACAGGCAGCACGTGGGTCCCGTTGGCTTGGCTCAGCTTGGGGGATCCTTTGTAGTCATTGCTAGAGAAGAAGGGAGGACAGGGAGGGATGTGGGGGGTGAGGGGTCTCCTCCTTTGGAAGAGGGCCGCGAGGCTGTGGGAGCGGGGGAAGAGGAAGGAACCTGGGGGGACAGAGGTCTGGCCGCCCCTGGCCTCTGGTGTCCGAGCAAAGGGCTTGGGCAAAGGCTCCTTGGCGAGCCTGCCAGGGCACATCCAGACACCAAGTACATCTGGATTCCAAAGGAGCCTTCTGCTTGCCCTCGACCCCCCCAGCCCCCAAGCTGCCAGCCGGGGCGGCCTGGCACTCGGTGCCACTGGGATGACTTGGCAAGTGCCAGCCTGAAGAGGGCACCGGGACACCGTCTTTCAAGGCACGACTGCCCTAGGAGGCTTTGGGCAGGACCCTGAGGAGAGGCAGGGACAGGGACGGCGGCGGGCATCTCCTCGCTTTGATTGGGCCCCAGCCCGCGCGGCCCCCTCGCCCTGGCACCTGACGCAGATGGTATCCTGAGGTCGGATGAAGTCTAGGGAGCACAAGGGTTCCGTGACATTCCTGGCACTCAGGGAAAAACGCTCAAACTCCGACGGGGAGATCAAGTAGAACCCTGTTGGCAGAGATGGAGAAGAGATTTGTGAGCCAAAGCCGGCCCCCTCCTGCTCCCGCAGGCGTCTTCCTTTCGCAGGGACACACATGCCCTGGGGGACTTGGTCTCATTGACTAGGCCAGGTGACAGAGGGTAGGCCTAGAGCCAGAGGTCCTGGGTTCAAATCTGATCCCAGACACTTCCTAGCTCTGTGACCCTGGGCAAGTCACTTCACCCCCATTGCCTAGCCCTTACCATTCTTCTGCCTTGGAACCAATATGCAGTACTGATTCTAAGGTGGAAGGTCAGGGTTAAAAAAAAAGGCAGTTTATAGGAAATAAAACCATACTAGCCTCTGACTAGTCTCTCACCTCGGTTTGTGCTGGTTTTCTTTTCCCAAAAGTCTCTCTTCCAAACCCCCTCCCGTCTGTCTGGCACAGAGCCCTACCGCCTCTCCCTCTTACAAAAAATCATCTTCTCTATTGCCAAATGGGGTCCAATATTGACTTATTAATGGAGTCTCTTATTATGGAGGGCTTATTTCCTAAGAAAACCTAAACAAACAATCCTGGCCTAATTAATTCTTATTGGGGGGGGGGGCGGGAGGCCAAGCTCATCATCCTCTCAGCTCTCTCCCAGCCCCTTGATGGGTTGGAAACACTAAGGAAGAGAGAGATGGATTCCATTTCAGGAGACAGACCCAGAGTCTGGAGAACTTGAGTTCAAATCCAGCCTCAGACACTTAATAGCTTAAAAACTGGATAACTCACTTTAAACAAACAAACAAACAAACAAACAAACAAAACCTCTGCCTGCCTCAGTTTCCCAATTGGTAAAATGGGGATAATAGCAACACTTATCTCCCAGGGCTACTGTGAGGACAGAATGAGGTATGTGTAAAGCACCAACCTTAAAGTGTTACAGAAATGCTAGCTATTTAGGGGTGCTGTGGGGCAAGCTAATGGCTCAGTGGACGTCGCTTCTTGGCCTTTTGGCTAAGATCCAGTGTAGATGGCTCAGGGGATACAGTGCTAGGTCTGAGAAGGGGAAGATCTGAATTCAAATGCAGCCTCAGACACTTCCTAGCTGCATAACCTTGGGCAAGCCACTGAACTCTGTTGGCCTCAGTTTCCTCATTTGTAAAATGAGCTGGAGAAGGAAATGACCAACTGCTCCAGTATCTTTGCCAAGAAAACCCCAAATGGGGTCACGAAGAATCAGACACGACTGAAAAACAACAAAATTGAGGCTCGGAGAGTCAGAGCGGCCTCACCACAGTCCCATAATAAGCCTCCTGAGAGCCAGGGCTAGAATGCTGACCAACACTGCCGTGGCTACTCTCCAGAATCCTATCCTAAGCCCCAAATGGAATGCCACTAGAACGCCTCCGGGCTCTGCGAGGAGGCATCAGGAACAGGGAGAAGGGCAGGAGGAGCGTGGCCCAGGGGAGCCCCCTCCTCACCCGTCCTCCTACCACAACCCTCACATACACAAGCTTCCTGCTGCCGGCTCACGTAGTCTCAGAGCGCAGATCTTCCTCCTCACTGACCTCTTGTTCCGAGGCTTTTTTTTTATCCTGCCCTGGCCCTTCTGGCCACTTCCGGAGAGGTCTGCCATCTTCCCCAGACCCATCCAGAATAAAGACAGATGATACAGAATAAATACAGATAAATAAAGACAGAATAAAATCACTGTCACAGAGGGAGGGTGTAGGGTGTGGCGGGGCCCTTCTCTCTCTGCCCCAGTAAAGCCGTCTCACCCACCAACACCCAAATAGCTTCTCTGGGGCTGGGAGGGTAGACGACAAAAACACTCCAAGGGACTCTTTATTTAAAAAAATTAAGAAAAACTTTTTAGAGCCTGATTTTTTAAGTGGGCCGTCTCAGCACCCCAGATGGGGTTTTGCCGATTTGAGCAACCACCTTGGCCAAACTAGGTCTCCTCTGTTGCCTGGCAGAGCGCTTCAAAGTCTACCTTTGGGAGCTTTTAAGAGTCACAAGTTTGGATAAACCAGTGGAATTGCTTGTCAGCTCTGGGAGAGGGGAGGAAAGAACATGAATCATGGAACCATGGAAAAATATTTTAAAAAATTTTTAAAAAGTCATATTTTAAAGTGTAAATACTTATGGATGTGGGGTTTGGGTTTTTAAAAGATTATTACAAAAATGAATAAAAATGGAAACAGGTAGTGAGTGATAATACAGGTATCACCCAGTGGAAATGCTTGTTGGCTCTGGGACAGGGAAGGAGAAAAAGGGAAGAAGAGACCATGAATCATGCAACTATGAAAAAATACTTAAATTTTAAAAAATTAAAAAAAATTTTTAAATTTAAATTTAAAATTTAAAAATATATAAAATGTAAATACTTAAATTTTTATCTGATGATATATGTATATATAAAATATTAAGCCCTTTCCTTCCATTTTTTTTGAAACTCTTACCTTCTGTCTTAGAATCAATACTGTGTATTGATTCTAAGGCAGAAGAGTGGTAAGGGTTAGGTAAAGGGGATCAAGTGACTTGCCCAGGGTAGCTAGGAAGTGTCTGAGGCCAGATTTGAACCCAGGACCTCCTGTCTCTGGGAATGGCTCTCAATCCACTGAGCTGCCCAGTTGTCCCCCCTTTCCTTCCATCTTAGATTCAATATTAAGTACTGGTTCCAAGGCAGAAGAGTAGTAAGGGCTAGCAATGAAGTGACCTACCCAGGGTCATCCAGCTAGGAAGTATTTGAGGCTATATTTGTACCCCAGAACCCCCAACCCCCCATCTCTAAATCTCTTAATCCACTGAGCCCCCTTGCTATCCCTTTGATGACATTTTATCAGAGATTCATTGACAGGCAGTCAAGAGCAAGGCCCTATCTAAATAGAGCAGGGCTAGTCACCCTGGGAGGGAAGAAAAGGCACCAAAAAAATACTTTTCTAAGGTATGCCCCGTAGGTTGATTGTCTCCCCACTTTCCTTTTTTTTTTTTAAATTTTTTTAATTTATAAAGATTTATTGTAATGTTAGTAAAAATATTTCCGTCATTAGAAGTAACACAAAATTAAAACAGAATTAAAATCTAGACTCTCTGGAGGGTGCTTTCCAGTTCGATAACCCACTGGAGACGGTGCCATCGGCACTCACCTTGGCCATATTTGGTGAAGACACAGGAAGCGATGCCGCTGATGTCCTCCTTGCGGATGCAGTCATAGTGCACCTGAGGCCGAAGGGACGGCACTGCAAAGATGTGAATGTCTCCGAGGTTGGTGAGGCAGGCCAGGCAGTTCTCCGTGTAGTCCTCGAACGCCACGCTGGTGAACGTGACCAGAGCCACTTTGCGCACCCGGCAGCCCTCATGGGCCGTCAACTTGAACTTTGTCTTGGCGCTGACCTTGGGCAACGTAAACACCTTGGGGGAAGGAGGAGAGGAAGAGGGCCAGCTGGCATCTGGCAAAGACTTGGAAGGGGGCTGCTCCCAAATCCCAGAGCAACTAGATGGACTCAATGGCTCGGGTAAGGGGACAGACAGGTGGCTCAGTGGATAGAGAGCCAGGTCCTGTATTCAAATCTGGCCTTTAGATATTCCTATGTGACCTGGGCAAGTCACTTAATCCTGTCTGTCTAGCCCTTGCCCTTCTGTCTTAGAATTGTTACTAAGCTAGAAAGTAAGGATTTTCTTTTAAGGGGGTAGGATGAATGGGAATAGAAAAATCAGTGTTTGCTCATTAAAAAAGAAATCAGAGTGGAAAGCTATGAATTGTTGCTAAGCCAGAAAGTAAGGATTTTTTTAAGGGGGTGAGAAGAATGGAGATAGAAAAATCAGCACTTGCTCACTTAAAAAAATAAAAAAATAAATCAGAGTGGAAGAGTACGAAGTGAAACTTGGGGAGGGTCTTCAACACCAAGCAGAAGAATTTACCTTTGATCTAGGGGGCAGCAACATAATAGGCAACAGAGATGGGTCTGAGAAGGATTAATGGAAAGAAGGAGGTAGTATGGGTTTGTGGGAAGAGGTGCTTTAAGAGTACAGACAAGGAGGTGGCACAGTGGATGGAGGGCCAGAGAAGGAAAAGGCAAACCAGTCCAGGATCTTGGCCAAGAAAGCCCCCTGGAGAGCTGGACCAAAATGACTCAACAACATCCAATGGAAGGGAGGCCAGCCCGAGTCTCATCCCATCCCAACCCTGCCCAACTCTGCCTCCCTCACCTTGAATTGTTCCTCAGAAGAGATGAGCACCGAATGGCTGCCCTGCATGTCGGGGGCCTTGGCCAGGTCTCGGGACACTTCGTAGGGCTCTGGCAGGGGACTGCCCCGACCATCCAGCACGGCGATGGAGACCACAGGGGCCCGGTGCATCAACTGTACCTCCTTGCCCAGGACGGCCTCCACGGCTCGCTCTGAGAACTTCTCCTGGGACGGTACCTCCAGGGCATAAGCGAACACGGACCCCGAGTTGGTGCCCGCCCACATGGTTGGGCCGTGATGAGCAGCTGTGAAGTGGGAACACAAGGGGAGGGGAGAGAGAGGCCCAAGCTCAACATGGGGGTCTCCCCTCCAACTGGACATGGCCAAAGAACAAACATGACCACCAGTATTCTTTACATCTGTCTAGTATTTTTTTTTAAACCCTTACCTTCTATCTTAGAATCAATACTAAGTATTAGTTCTAAGGCAGAAGAGTGGTAAGGGCTAGCAATGGGGGGGTCAAGTTACTTGCCCAGGATCACACAGCTGGGAAGTGTCTGAAGCCAGATTTGAACCCAGGACCTCCTGTCTCCAGGCCTGGCTCTCAATCCACTGAGCTACCCAGCTGCCCCTTACATCCGTCTAGTGTTTTACTCTTTCACTGTGGCAGTGGGTCAGCTATGGAAAGACTCATCTTCCCAAGTTCAAATCCAGCCTCAGACATTTACTAGCTGCATGGCCCTGGGTCAGTCACTTCATCCTATTTCCTCCTCTATAAAATGAGCCAGAGAGGGAAATAGCAAACCACCCAGTCCCCTTGGCCAAGAAACCCCAAATGGGGTCATGAAGAGTGAAACACAACCAAAAAGACTGGACAACACGGGATGATGGCCCTTTACCATGGAACGACGGATGGGGTTACCAACCACTACAGCATCTTTGCTGAGAAAACCCTCAACAGGGTCTCGAAGGGTCGGGTGTGACTGAAAAAACCGACCAACAATGTAGAGAAGTAGGAAAAAGGTTACTGAAAAGACTAGGCCCTGCATCTCCCCCTCCAGGCCCCAGGCTCCTTCCATGGACACACGCTGCCTCTGGCTGGAGGGAGAGAAACCAGGCACGGTCCACAGGAGCCTTACCGTCCCGCAGGAAAGTGTCAGCAAAGTAGAGACAGCGCACCACGCCTGAGAGCGAGTCATCGGCCGATCGGGGCTCAATCCGCCTCTGCACAGGGGTCATCTCCACGTCGTGAGGGCAGGGCTGCTCCGCCAGTTGGGCATTGGCTTCCTGCACCTAGCCGCAAGGGGGCACAAGGATGAAGGACCAAGTCACGGGCACAGACATCTGGCTCTCCTGGGCCTCTCCTGTCTCCCCAGCACTCACACAATGCCCAGCGTCTAGCAGAAACTTAACGAATGCTCATTGACCGAGTGACTGACTGACTCCCATCCAGGAAGGCTTCTTGGTATCTCTCTTCCTTCTCTGTCTCTGTCTCTGTCTCTGTCTCCCCCTTCCTCTGTCTCTCTCCCCTCCTACCTTACCTTCCATTTTAGAATCAATACTATATATTGGT
This sequence comes from Gracilinanus agilis, assembly GCF_016433145.1. Taxonomy (NCBI): domain Eukaryota; kingdom Metazoa; phylum Chordata; class Mammalia; order Didelphimorphia; family Didelphidae; genus Gracilinanus; species Gracilinanus agilis. The sequence continues at coordinate 271,727,081 of NC_058130.1, read as the reverse complement.
TCCAAGGCAGAAGAGCAGGCAGAGCCCAGGGTCCCCCGTCTAGGAAGTGTCTGAGGCCAGATTTGAAGCCAGGACCTTCCATCTCTAGGCCTGGCTTTCAATCCACTGAGCCACCCAGCTGTCCCATTGCCCAACACATTTTCTTGATCAGAGCCTTCTCTCCTTAAAATTAATGTTTTCACTAGCCCACAAAACATTTACCACCAAATATTTAGGTTTTAAAAATTATAAAGTGAAGGGGCAGCAAGGTGGCTTGGTAGGCCCAAGCCTGGGTCCAAATCTGGTGAATTATAAAGTTTTGTAACCTTAAGCAAGTCATTTAATCTCAATGGTCTAACCTTTACCATTCTTCTGCCTTGGAAGAGAGGATCAGAATCAAATCTGTTAGGTAATCAGATGTGACAGAAGATAAAGACTTAAAAAAATTATAGTGAAAATAAAGAAACTCTGACTCTTGCTTCTCTCTGCACCTTCACTTTTCTCATCCAGGTAGGCCCCAATTCTCCCATCCCCTGGCACTCCGAAGGGCTGCAATCATCTCTGGAGTATGAGGATGAAATTGTAAATATACCAAAAAGCACCCACCACCCAATCTCCCCCATTAGATGTGGCTAATGCTTGAATTCCACCATTAGCAATCAATTTCTCTGGCTAAGCACCATTCTCTCAAGTCTCCTGTTTCATAATAAAAAAAACTTCCTTCAGTAAAGGGACCACAGACTGTCCCAAACACCTTGATGTGAAGGAATCAAGGTTCATAGGGTCCCTTGAATTTTCAGGCATCTTGGGATGAAGAAATGGAATCCAAAGGGGAGATCACGCCAGGAGCCTGCCTGGCAGAGCCTGGACAAGATGGACACGAGTAGTTTGAGGCCGATGGAGCAGAGCCCTCCGTTGGAGCCGGATGCTCGGTGCCAATTCCCTTCCTCTCCCCATCCCTTCTTCTTACCTTGCTGTTGGGGCTACTGGGGTTGGGCCGCTTCTTGCCAGAAACTCGGCTCTTCCGGATTCGCCTGAAGGACTGCCTTAGGGACTTCTTCAGGGACTTGACCCTGGACAGGGGTCCCTCCATGGCTAGGGAGTCGTTGGGATGAAGGGTACACCTGGGATGGAGGTAGGAAGCTCACTCACCTGTCTGACAGGCTGAGGGATCAACAGGGAGCATGGGAGCTATTTAGGGATGGGCTGGAGCCAGCTCCAACTGGCGCTTGAGACTTGACTTGTCTTTAATTTCTGTTAGGTTTTTTTGTTGTTGTTAATTTTAGTTTGTTTTTGTTAGTTGGGTGTTAAGTACTCACCTTTAAAATTTAACACCTAACTAACAAATGCTTACAGACAGATATGGGTTGGAGTTATTGTTTTCTTGATTATCTGGTCTTGAGAAAGTGAGGAGGAAAAAACAGTACAGATTAAATGTAACAGTGTGTCTTTATATGTATCTTCCCCATCTCTGGAGAACTGGTTGTTCAGTGTTTACTTTTGGTGCTGTTTTAACTTCTCAGTTCTTTCTTCACATTCCTAGAAGTCAGATCTACCAGCTCCCCCAGTAGGGTATGGGTAGACCAAATAGGTAGTATTATCTCTCTTGGATTGTGACTTACAGATTGCCAAGAAGGGTCATGTTGGATTTTTTAGGAAGTAAATTTTAGCCTAGCAATTCATTCCTTTAGGTTAAGCACTGCCTTCCTCTTGACTTAAAAAAAAAATCCTGATCCCCCTACTTTCATAGCATATCAAAGCTAGAAGGATTTTAAAACATCTGGTCCAATTCTGTTATTAGATTAGTCTCTATATATTATAGTTTTATAATTTATTTTTTCTTTTTTAATACCTAATTTCTTTATTATAAAGACAGAGAAATTGAAGCCTTAAGAGGATAACTGACTTATCCAAGGCAAGTTGTGGCCTGGGAGGAGGCACAGGAACCTAGGGAATGGGGAGAGAACAAGAGGGGTGCTATGGATTCTAGAGAACTTACTTAGCCCAGGCAAGCCCTAGGATCTTAGGGGAAGAAATTGAAAATAGCAACTGAGGTGGGGATAGGGTGAGCATGCAAAAAGATGGGTAAGTTTTTTCCTACTTAAAGGGACGGCTAGTGATAGCATGTTGGGCCTGGAGTCACGAAGGCCCAAGTTCAAATCTGGCCTCAGATACCTAGGAGCTGTGTGATTCTGGACAAGTCATTTAGCATCTGTTTGCCTCAGTTTCCTCATTTGTAAAATCAGGATAATAACGGTAGCTATCTCCCAGAATTGTTATGAGGACCAAATGAAATAATAATTGTAAAGTGCCTGGCATATAATAAGCATTATAAATACTACCCATCCATCCATCTATCTATATCTATCTATCTATCATCATTATTATTATTATTATTAGGCAACTAGGTGGCACAGTGGGTAGAGCACTGGACTTAGAATAAAGAAGACTCATTTTTTTGAGTTCAATTTTGATTTTACTTGCATTTTACTTTACTTGATTACTTACTTGATTTTACTACCTTTAGCAAGTCATGTTTCCCCTCTCATATGTTTGCATGTTTCCTCATATGTAAAATGAGGTAGAGAAGAAAATAGCAGCCATTCCAGTATCTTTGCCATGAAAACCCCAAATGGGCTCACGAAGAGTCAAACACAAGGGAACGATAACCACAAAATTATTTTCTTAGTCACTTTTTCTTCATGGATCCTTTTTCTTTTTCTTTTAACCTCACACCTTCTGTCTTAGAATCGATATTACTATCAGTTCCAAGGCAGAAAATCATTTAAAGGTTAGGCAATTGGGATTAAGTGTCTGAGGCCACATTTGAACCCAGGATCTCCCATCTCCAGGTCTGGCTCTCTATCCATTAAGTCACCTATCTGCTCCCATACCTTCTTACTTCTAAAGATCTATATTCCTCCTCCCACCCCCATTCTAATTTCAAATGCCTATCCTGTGTTCCTGTTCCTTTGAAACCTTACTCTCAGATGGCTGTCTTAGAAAAAAATAAAAACCAATGGATGAATATTGGGTGTGTGCTGATAAGCAACCTAAGAGGCACTTGAAACTAGAGATTCTTAAGAGTCAAAAATTTTAAAGAGGAAAAAAGAATGAAACTCTTATGGTAAATGTTGAGGTACTATGAGAAACTGTAGGAGGGTGATTTTCAGACAGGGATCTGCCCAGACCACTTAGGAACATATTTTGTGGGCAGTCACCCTTTGGCTCTGTGGCTTGCTGGGTTCTGCGTCTCTGCTTTGCCCTCTCCTCTGGCCAGCAGGCAAAGAGGCAGGCTTGGGAGAGGAGGGCTTTCAACATATTGCCCTGATCATGGAGGGAAGGAATGGCGGTCAGTTTCTATTTCGCCCATTGCTGGACTCAACTCAAAGTCTGCTGGGACTAGAGAGGGGACAGAGACAAACTCTGATGGATACCTGCAGTTCATTTTCCACCTGCCCCTGGTGCTCATGCAAGCCTTCCCATAAACTGTCACAGCCACCAAGCAAAGAAAGTCTCACTAGGAAGGCAATGACACCTTCAGATTCCAACTGTGAAATGGTACTTCTGGACAGCTGAAGGACTAACAGGCATGGGGAGGCAGGCAGGGGCCATCCACAGCTTTTAGCGAATGGAAGGACTCCTTCCTTCTGTTCGCTGACGATCCCATACCTGGCCAGCACCGGATTCCGGCGGTGATAGTCAAACAGTCCAAAACCATGGCTGGTCCCAAAGGCAACGAGGTTCCACTCGGAATGCAGAGTGACCGCAGTCACAGCGGCTGGGGGCAGGCACTGCACCAGCACGGTAGGCTGGAAGCCAGGGGGGAAGGCCAGGGAGCCATTCTTGGGGCTCAGCTGGTCATGACCTTTCCAGGTAAAGCCCTCTCGGTCCTGTAACAGGTCCATGGTAGCGACACTGACCTGGTGCTCAGACTTCTCATCGCTCAGCTCCATGACAAGCACCTGGTGGGGGGAAAGGGAGAGGAGAGTACAGGGTCATCTCTCTCTGCCACCAGTTCTACCCTGTTGGTGGTGAGAGAGCCAGGTCTGGAGATGGGAGGTCCTGGGTTCAAATATGGCCCCAGACACTCCTCAGTTGTGTGACCTTGGCCCAGTCATTTAACCCTTATTGCCCTTACTACTCTTCTGCCTTGGAATCCATATGGATTCTAAGACAGAAGGCAAGGGTTTTAAAACAAAACAAAAACTTTGATCCTCTTCCTTGCCTTTGTTTCCCCATCTCCAGACTGCCATCAAGACTAGTCAGATTTCTCTTTGCAATGTTTCCTGAATCTGTGCCCACTCTTGGGACAACCGGCCCAGCTTTTACCACTTCTCACTTGGACTCTGCAATAGCCAAATCCTTGCCCAAGTTCAGATCCAACCTTCTCTGACCACTGCTAGTACCCAGAGATCTTCCCCTTCAGCAAACCCTGATGACCTTTACAGAACTCTGCCAAGTGCTCTTAATTAATGGTCCACATCCATTTCATCTCCTGGACTGGACTAGAAACTCCTAACAAACAGGAGCCATGCTTTTGCCTTTAAAAATGTTTTTTCAATCACTCATAGGTCCATAGATGGAAAGTATTTTAAGAGGACATTGAGATTTTCCTAAAACACACATCTGATCATGTCACTCCTCTACTCAGTAAATTCTAATAGCTCCCAATTGCCCCCAGGGAAAAATGCAAAATGTTCCATCTGGCATAACCTTCATAACCTAATCCCCTCTAATCTTTCTAGTATTCTCACACCTTACTCTTTGATACTGTGACACTGGTCTCCTAGCTCTTCTTTCTTCTCTTCCTTCCTCCCTTCCTTTCTTTCCCTTTACCTTCTGTCTTAGAATCAATATTGTGTATTGATTCCAAGGGGGAAGAGCAGTAAGGGCTAGGCAATGGGGGTTAAGTGACTTGCCCAGGGTCACCCAGCTAGGAAATGTCTCCTGGCTATTTCATAAATGAGACACCCCATCTCTTAGAGGCTCTGGGCATTTTCTCTGGTTGTCCCCCATGCCTGGAATGCTTTCCCTCCTCTGCTCTGACTACTGACCACCCTGGCTTTAGTTCCAAAGAAAATCTCACCTCCTAGAGGAAATCTTCCCCAAACCCTCTTAATTCCTTCCTTCTGTTATTTCCTGTTTTTCCCATTTATAGCTTGCTTTGTAGTTATCTGTTTGCATGTTGGAGCCTCCATTAAACTCCTTGAGGCAAGGACTGTCCTTTGCCTTTGTGTATCTCCAGTGCCTGGCACAGAGTCGGTGTTTGATAAATGTTTGCTGAATTACACTGAACTATACTGAGCCCAATTCTCTCCTTTCATAGTAGAGGAACTGAGGCCAGAGAGATTAAGTGACTTGCCTTGTAAAAGTGTCTGAGATGGGATCTAAAACCAGGTCTCCCTGACTTCGAGTGAAGATCCTTACATGATCTAATTCATGGCACTTAGTATTTGCTTGGGGCAGCTAGGGAGTGCAGTGGACAGAGCACCAGACCTGGAATCAGGAAGACTCCTCTTCCAGAATTCAAAATTGTCCTCAGACCTTTACTAGCTGTGTGACTCTGAGCAAGTCACTTCACCGTGTTTGCCTCCGTTTCCTCATCTAGAAAACGAGCTGGAAAAGGAAATAACAAATGACTCCAATATCTTTGTTCAGAAAACCCCAAATAGGGTCATGAAGAGTACCACTGAAACCAATGAGTAACAAAGATAACAGTAGTTGCTTGAGAATGATGTTGAATAGGGCTAGTTGAAGTTCATGTTTATGGTTGTTGTTTGGTAGTTTTGTTGCTCCGTTTGGGGTTTTCTTGGAAAAGATATTGGAGTGGCTTGCCATTTCCTTCTCCAGATCATTTTATAGATGAGGAAACTGAGGCAAACAGGATGAAGTGACTCATGGAGGACCTTGCCAGTCCATTCTCTACCCACCACTTCCAAAGTCTCTATCTTAAGACCTTAGCCTGGGAGAGAATCACCTACCTGTCCAGCGGTGCCTGCCACCACCATCTTGGCTGTGTATTTACACAGTGAAATCTTCTGAATACCAAGCCGAGGGTCATCACTGTAGGGGTCAAAACATCCCACCTGAGTGCAAAGATCAAGGAGACAAGAGGTCAGAGAAAGGGTGAAGAACCAGAGTACAACCCCATGGGCTGCTAAATTAAAATACTGAGGCAGGAACATGAACTTTTTGGCCCTTATCTCTATTTTTCCCTCACCCTTTAGCTATCTCACCCTCAAAAGGTGCTAACATCATCCCTGTATCCTGCTGTACTTGAAATTGATGTTCAGTAGAATTTTTAAAAATATTTTCAATCACCTATAGAAACAATTTTTGACAATTTTTTTTTTGACATTTTAGGATTCAGATTCTCTTCCTCCCTCCTTTCCTTCCTCCTTTCCCCCAGGGGTAAATAGTCTGATATGGTTTATATCAGAGTTTTCATGCAATATGTATTTCCATATTGCTCATGTTGTGACAGAAGACATATATCATACCTACAACTAAAAAACTCAAGAAGGAAATAAAGTGGAAGATGGTAGGCTTTGATCTGCACTCAGACTCCAGTGGTTCCATCTTTATCTGTGGACAGTATTTTTCAGGATGTTCCTTGTGGGTATCTTGGAGACTTGCTTTGTGGATAATAGTTTAGTTCTTCACAGCTGATCTTCATATAATATTTCTATTACTATAAAAACTGTTCTGGTCTTGCTCACTCACTTTACTTTGCATCAGTTCATGTACGTCTTTCCAGGTTTTTCTGAATTTATTCTGCTTATCGTTTCTTATGGTGCAAGAGTTTTCCAATACAACCGTCTACCACAGTTTGTTCAGCTGTTCCCCAAATGGTAGAAATCCCCTCAGTTTCCAATTCTTTACCATCACAAAAAGAACTGCTATAAATATTTTTGTACAGGTAGGTCCTTTCCCCATATGTTTATTTAGTAGAACTTTATACGCAGATGGGCTCAGGTCTGTTGCATATGTAAAGAACACACGCTTTAAAAAGATACTCTATGGCAGAGAGCCTTTAAAGTTGAATTTTGTTTAATCATTTTTGAAAAAGGTAATCAACCAACAATAAGCAGGGGATCTTCAGTATTCTCTACCATTCCTGTGTGACTGTGAAGGTGTGGTCTGCTGTGGAAAATCTGCAAAAGCCTGTCTATTCACTTTTCATCTTTTCAGAAAAGATACCTTTGATGCCTAACAATAGTCCTCTACTATTTTACAGAAACAACAAAAAAAAGGCATGACGATAATTTCAGGGTACTAGTTCCTCAGTTACCCCTTTCTTCTTTGTTATGGGAGCAAAAAATGCCATTTCCTGTAAACCAGGAAGATAGCTAAGAAAACCATGATGGATCAAGATTTTCAAAGTCCTTTAAAAGCTGGCCCCTTCCCGTCTTTCCAGGCTTCTTACACTTTACTCCCCTTCTATGAGCCAGTAACACTGGCCTTTTTGTTGTTCCTCGCACACAAGACACCCTATCTCCTACCCTACTAAATTTTCACTGGTTATCCCCAGGCCTGGAATTCTCTCCTTCTCTCCATTTTTACCTTCCTTCAAGTCTCAGCTAAAACCTCACTTAAAATCTCAAGACTGCAAGAAGCCAATCTTTCTTCATGTTGGTGCTTTTCTGTCACGATGTCATGATTAACTTGAATGTACCTTGTTTACACAGTCTTCCCCAATAAATTTTGAGTTCCCTGAAGGCAGGGAATGTTTTGGCCATTTTTATATTTCCCACACAGCACAGAGTAGGCATTTAATAAACGCATGACTTGACTCTTCTAAAGTATTTTGCTGCCTTGGGGCATGTGATGAAAAAAAGTTCTCTATTGACTTCCCTGAGCTAAGCCCATGAACTACCTTTCCATCCAACTGCAACTGCCTTGTATCTTCTGGTTTCACTTAAAATGAGCCCATCAACTTGGACGTAACACAACATCCCTAATAGCTTATCCATTTCCTGATTGTTGGGCAAAGATCTCACACTTAAAGCATCCATGGCTAAATCAATATTTGTTAGGAAATGCCCCCTATTCACCACTTGACAACTTTCAGAATGGAAGACTAAAGCACTATTTTTTTAAAAACCCATCTTAGAATCCACACTAAGAATTAGGTCCAAGGCAAAACACAATGGAGGTTAAGTGACTTGCCCAGGATCACACAGCTAAGAAGTATCTGGGGCCAGATTTGAACCTAGGACCTCCCATCTCCAGGCCTGGCTCTCAATCCACTAATCCACCTTGTTACTCCCAAAGCCTATAATTTTTGTAGTTTTCTATGTCTCCCAAACTCATGAGTTAGTACGTAAACCTGCGGTGATAAACCTCTCATTTATCCAGGTTAGCTCTCAAATGACAGGGTGTCTGTTGCTGCAGCCATACTAGAAGCCTTCCGCAGTTTGGAAACCTGTCAGTATTCACAGCCCAGAGGTGGGACCTCTGAAAACCCATCACATCCACAACACAAAGCAGACATCAGAGATAGGCTTTTGTGGAGAGTCCTTGGGAATCATAAACTATCTATCTATCTATCTATCTATCTATCTATCTATCTATCTATCTATCTATCTATCTANATCTATCTATCTATCTATCTATCTATCTATCTATCTATCTATCTATCTATCTATCTAAAGATCAGATTTCTTTTATTGTCCCAAATTTTAGTACCCTGTCATGAACCCTATAAGCACATCTGTGGCCTGAAATGAAGGGAACAGATCTCAGAAGAATACATTTCTTCCGGTGGCAATGGTAGAAATGATGTTTGCTCAGGGTTTGGTTCAGATACACTCTCAACTCAGGGAATCCAGCTGTCGTTCGTCCTTTGTTTTCAAAGAGGTCTGATGACATCTCGGGGCGATGTTTGCCTTGCGTGTGAAACGGACTGAAGTGAGGCAGAATTGCACAAAGTCCTCAGTCTCTCTCTTCCAGAGTCATCAAGTGGCGGGACAAAAAGGAGGACGCCTGGCGATGGCCCGGGATGTAGCGGCCGACCGTGGCTTCTTCCCTGTCTGACCAAGCTCTAAGCGCTCCCCAGGCCCGCTTCCTACGCCTTCACGGTCGTTAGAACAAATCATCCTTAGGGGTCCCTTTTGCTGGGGGGAGTCTTTTTTTCCCTTCTTTAAAGTTTTTGAATTCCCCCCCCCCCCAGATTACGTGTCGGTACAATGTTCAGTAACTGTTTTCTGATATTTTGCGATACAATACATATTTCCACATTCATCCTGTTGGGAAGGGGGACGTCTACACACTTGGAGTAGACATCCCCCTAACTCACTGATGGGTTTGAGCCTGCAATTTGGTTTGGTCCACCTGCCAAGACAGTTGCTATGCGTGTGACAGCTTCTCGGAGCCACGGATGAGAGCTGACTGGCAGGTGGACAGCAAAGGAGCCCCCTAAAAAGGGCGCCGTAAGCCCTCCCTGAGCATCCCATACGGCCCAGGGAATCAAGTAGAGACAAAATTAGGAGGGCTCCCTGCCCCAAACTAGAGATTTATAAATCAGGGAAGACAGAGCGCTGGAAATAAGGGCAAGACCCCCAGGGCCACTTCTAGGATTCCTAGGAAGTTTGACTTTGGGTAGAATCTCCTGTATTAGTCCTCCCCACCCCCCCTTTTTTAACTCTTACCTTTCATCTTAGAATCAATACCATATGTTGGTTCCAAGTCAGAAGAGTGGTAAAGGCTAGGCTAATGGGGTTAAAAAGTGATTTGCTCAGAGTATACACAGGTAGGAAGTGTCTGAGGCCATATTTGAACCCAGGATCTCCCATCTCTGGGCCTGGCTCTCAATCCACCAGGTCACCCCGCTGCCCCCTCCTAGATTAGTTCTGAGCCATAAATGGGATCTCTGGGAAACTGACCTCCCTAGTAGCCCTCTCATTCCCTCCAAGAGATAGGAAAAAACAAAGGGAGGCATCGCATGGAAGACGGTGCCAGTTTCCTAAAGGGTCTGAACTAAAGGGGGCACGGCTTCCTCTTAGGGGCACAGGGGTAGAGGTGGTTACTTTGTGAGGCTCAGTGGGGAGGGGGTTCCTCTGCCGGGGCAAGAAATGAGAATAAGGAGGCTACCTTGTGGAAGGGGGGCCACTCTTCCTCGCCGGCCTGGTTGAGGCTGTCTGCATGTTCACAGTCCGTCTGGAAGATATTCGCCGTGCCCAGCTTGTAGAGTGGCCTGAGGGACACTCCAGAGGCATCCCAGAAGCGCACTGTCCCGTCCTCATGGCTGGTTGGGGAAGGGAAAGGGAAGATAGGTCACTGCCCTCCCCCAAGAAGAAGGAACAGGGAGAACACCAGGGAGATGCCTACCAAGCTGGATTCAGAGCTGAGGTTGGGAATCCGAGAGGCAGAGGCTTTTTGCCTCTCAATGCTGTCTCTAGAGCACTTTTTTAGTTGAGTTTCCCAGACTTCCAGGAGGCATAATTATCTAATTAGCAACAAATTAGATGGGGATTTAAAAACTGACAGCAAAACCCACAGGGAGAACAGCCACCCAGAGACAATGGCCAACCCAGTCCCTTCTGAGGAGTGAAGGAAAAGAGGGCAGGCAATGGCTGCAAGAACTTTAATCCTCGGCTTTTAAGGGCCCCCACCAGAAAGTGAGGACTTCAGTGAAAAAAGGAGCCACTTCCTCCTTTTGCCTCTGACATTCATCAATGCGTCTAAAGGCACTGAGGTGGCTAGTGGCAAAGTGGATGGAGCACTGGAAAAGATACTGGGCAAGTCACTTAACCTCTGTGTGCCTCAGTCCTCTCAACTGTAAAATGGGGATAAGAAGAACCCAACAGGTTGGGTTATTGTTGGGTGTTGTGAGGATCAAATGAGATATTTGTAAAGGACTTAGCTAAGCGGTTGTCACTTAATAAGGTGCTTTATAAATACTTGTTCTTTTCCCTTATCCATTTCTACTTCTTGACATTAATGCCTTTTGAGGTAATGAGCTCCCTAAGTTTGTGTGTGAAATCCTTTTGGTCAAGTCAAAAGTATGTATTGAGGGGCAGCTAGGTGAGTGTCTGAGGCCAAATTGGAACCCAGGACCTCCTGCCTCTCTCTAAGTCTGGCTCTCCATCCACGGAGCCACCAGTTGCTTCCTGGTCTTTAAATTCTTTCTTTCTTTTTTTGAATTGGAAGATTCTGTTTTAATTAAATTTTGTTTAATTAATTCTTTAAATTCTTGAAAAGCAAGAATGAGACTTTGTTCTCCCGACACCAGGCTGGAAATGAAATAGATGGTGAACAAATATCATTTCCTCCTAGGCTACATGCCAGGGGCTCAGAGAGGGGGAGACGAGCTGTGTCAGGATGGAAGGTGGGCAGGGCTCAGAGGAGGAAGGCCATTACAGACTGAGGAACAACTCCATTTTGATGAGAGGGACACAGAAAAAGTGGAGGTTATGTAAAAAGAAGGAATGGGGAGCCAAGACTAGAAATTTAAGTTGGGGGTGCATTCGGGAGGATCATGAGTACCAGGCTGGGTTTTGACTTTCTCCTGAAGGCAATGGGGAGCCTTTAGCGCTGAAGGTTCTTGAGAGAAGGGTGGGGAGTGGGTAGAAATTTTTGGCTGTATGGGTGGGGATTTTGTTTGTTTGGCCATCCCCCTCATGGGGGGCTATTCAGGATCAGGGGGTAGGTTGGGGGGGTGGGAACAGGCAGGAGGGAAACCAGTTAGGGAACTCCTCTGGAACTGATCTGGAGGCAGATGAGTTCATCCACAGCCAGAATCAGGAAACAGGAAGCAAGGATTAGTTCCATTGTTCCTGGGATGGGGCTGAATCACCTCTGCTGATGTCATTCATTTCTTGGCAGGTTCATTCCTGTTGGAGGCTGAGACATCCCCAGTTTTGGGAGAACCTCTCTTCCTGCCCCTGGGGGGCTTCTCACCCAGACTGCCCCACTGGCAGTGACTCTTGCCCTTGGGCCAAGGAATGGCTGGATTTTCAGGTCCCAGCCCCGGTTATGAGAACAGAACAATATCCAAACAAACCCATTCCAGGGAAGGCCTCCAGAGGCCCCAGGGAAGAAAGAACCCTAACACCACTTTGTGCAATAGGAGCCAGGGAAGGGAAGAGTCAGGAAGGGGAAAGGGCAGGCATGACGGGGACTCAGAGACTTGGGTGCTAACCCTGCTTCTGTCACTAATTCACTTGGTAAATTTGGGTTGTTTATTTCCTGAGTGAAATGGAGAAAATGCCTCTTTCATAGGGCTGTTGGGGGATTCCAATGAGATCCCGGATGGGGGAAGGTACGTTGCTAATTATTATAAAGTACCACATAAGCCTTTAAGGGACCCCTACAGTGTGGCAGCAGAAACAGAATGCTGGACTTGGAATCAGGAAGCCTTGGGTTCGAATCCCACCTCTGACACTTACTAGCTGTGTGATCCTGAGCAAATCTTAAATTAACTTCTCTTAAGCTTCAGTTTCCACATCTGCAAAATGAGGATATAGTAGCTTTGGCACCAGCAAATACCCAGATACAAATCCTGCTTCCCACACATTCTAGCCCCACAGACATGGCCTGCACATGGCTTGGACATAACCTGGACAAGTCACTTGGGGGCCCTGAGGCAACCAGCCCTCTGAAACTGTTAGCAGAAGAGTTGCTGATATGATAGTTGGAGGATTATTGACAGGTGGAGTTTCCCACATTAATGAAGTCAGAAATCTGGACCAAAGGAGAGGGAAAAGCCAGGCCTGGTACACCAGCTTCAGGCTAATGCTGAAGATTAAATGTATATAAAGCACTTTGCAAAATAGGTGCTGGTTATTGCAATTACCAACCTAAGAGACAAGAAGCAGCTAGGTGGATTGAGAGTCAGGTCTAGAGACAGGAGTTCCTGGGTTCCAATCTGGGCTCAGATACTTCCTAGCGAGGTGACCCTGGGCAAGTCACCTTGCTACTGCCCCCTTCTGCCTTAGAACCAATACACAGGATTAATTCTAAGACATATGGTAAGAGTTCAAACCCAGTCTCAGACACTTACCTTATCTATCTGTGCAACCCTAAATAAACCAGTTAATCTGTTTGCCTTAGTTTTCTCAATAAAATGGGATAACAACTGCATTAACTTTCCAGTGAAACTCATAAGAGAGAACACTTGTAAAGCACTTTGCAGACCTTAAAGCCTTATATATGGGCAGCAAGATGGTTCCGTGGAGAGAGAGTGGCTGCCTCAACTTCTGTCTGGCATGGGAGAAAAATCAGGAAAGAGACCAGGTTTCCTAGCTTTCCTGGTTTCAGTTGAGAGCAAGCTGGAGAGGGGCCATTAAGAAATGGATCAAATCTCAAATCAATTCCACTTAGTTCTTGAGAAGGGACCATTCGGGAGGACTCCCTGGGTTATTCCATATGAAGAACCTGAAACCCAAGTGGAACTTGGAGTCGACTAGTGTAGAGGGAAAAAGCCAAGAGAGCACTATTTCTCCCTAAGGCATTTTTTGGTTTTTTTTTGTATCCATCTTCAAGTTGGCAAGTTGCAAGCATACTTTACTCTGCTACCATCTTGGTTCACAGAAGAGGAATCCAAAAGCCAAGAGGCAGAAAGAAGAAAAAAAGCTTTAACTTGTATCCTCAACTCAGTGAGGCAGTAGGGTCCAGAGGTAGAAAGTTGTGGGAAGCCAATAAGAGAAACAGTTTCAAACAGATAAAAATCTGAGACTCCTCTTTTGACCCCTTTTGTGATCCTTGACATTTCTTGTTGAAAAGTATTGTGAAAGCTTAAGTTGAAAAGCTTAAGTTCCTTATTGAAAAGCTTAAGTTTCTAGCAAACCAGCAGTTAAGAGGTTAACATTCTTCCCCTTTGGTCAGAAATGCAGCCAAGGATGAAAACTTAGTTTAGCAGGGGCATTTGCCTCTGAGAAAAGTATTCTCAGATTTAGCTTGCTGATAATCATGTAGCTGAAGGTCCAGCCTGATTCTTATCTCCACCTTGAAGTTTCTGAGGTTTCCATGTGTTGTCTAAACTCATCGCAATGTCTACGGAGCTGTAAAACTCTCTGTGTTTTTGGGTGAAAGGGAGTTTGAATTTTCATATATAATAAACTTGTGACTCAATGGCACTTCGGAGAAACAGCTATGAGTCAACAGTCAAGATTGTCTCCCGTGTCCCGTTACTTCTTATCAACTAAGCCGTCCTTATCAGATTATCAGAGATGATAGATCTCAACAGAAGGTGCCCTCTTGGACCACTGCAGTCAATGGCATCCATGTCCAGGACTGCTTGGGTCCTGCAAGGGCCACTTCCTGACAGCTGACAATTTATACAGTGATTTTAGGCTTACAAGGCACCTCGCATGTATTATGCCATTTGATCTTCACAACGACCCTCTGAGATATGGTTCTCTCCATTTTACATATGAGGAAACTGAGGCTCAAAGAATTTGAGATTGGTCCAGAGTCACAGAGCTGGTGAAAGCATAGTTCATTATGACTCAAGTCTATAGCTGGATCCACTAGGCCATGACCTTGAAAATCTAGTTCAATCTCATTTTTGGCTTAGTGAATATAAGTGACTTGTTTAAGGCTACATATCGAGTTAGCAACAGGATCTATTGTTGTTCTTCAATTGTTTTCAGTCCATGTCTGGCTTGTCATGAGTCCATTTAGGTTGTTTGTTTTTTTTTTTGCAAAAATATTGGAGTGGTTTGCCATTTCCTTCTCCAGCCCATTTCACATTTATTTATTTATTTGTTTGTTTATTTTTGAGTTTTATTTAATTAAGAAAATTTTTCCATGGTTACATGATTCATGTTCTTTCTCTCCCCTCCTACCATTCTCCTCTCATAGCCAAAGTGCAATTCCACTGGGTTCCAGCTCATTTTATAGATGAGGAAACTGAGGCAAACAGGGTAAAGTGCCCAGGGCCACAGACCTAGTAAGTAACTCAGGCCACACTTGAATTCAGGAAGAAGAGTCTTCTTGACTCCTGACCTGCTCTACCCACTAGGACACCTAGCACCCCAGGGCAGGGCTCTTTCCACTATATAAAGCTATTTTTGAACGGTTACCCATGGGGAATAATCTTATAACTTAATCCCTATCCAGAACTCAGGTCTGAACCTGAAAGAAGTGGGAGGAGATCAAAGACTATCTTTCCACTTTCTAATGCTTTAAGAATAGCCCAGCATTTACTGAAGCTCCACAGCAGACATCTGACTAAAGGGTTCTGCCCGGGTTCTCTTCTGGGATTCGGGGCTATGTTTTGGAGAAAGGAGTGGGAGCTTGGGTCTGCAAAGGAAATCAAGATGTTTGAGTTGGCATGCGAGTGGGCAAATGGTGACTCTGGCGAGGCTGGAACCTCCCCTTCCTCTGGCACTGATAATCTGGTGTACAGTTCAGGTAGCCCACAATTACCACTTCACAGAATGGCAATTCCTCTCCTCACTAAACCTGTGGTTTTACGGACTATGGTGGGTTCTACCTCGTGCCAGCCCAGCCCCAGGAACCTGGCATATTTTCTCAGAAGCCACTGACACAAGCTCAAGCTTCTAACTTGTACCATATGTGGGCACATACACATACTCAGTCTCCTGCTAATCACACACATGGTTTGTGGGTCTAAGCCCAGGAGCCATTAGAAGAATCTTAAAAACTACATGGGAGCTTGGAGATGATTTAGCCCAAGGGTCCTTCACATGGGATCCATGAATGGATTTTTGTGAACTTGGATGGGAAGAAAATTACATCTTTACTTTCACCAACCTTTAAATGAAATGAAACATTTCCTTCAATCATGAATTTAAAAAAATAAAAAAATTGAAAAATTATTTTAAACATTATTCTGAGACAGAGTCCATAGGTTTCACTAGGCTGCCAAACATGTATATGATTGGTAAGAAATGTTTTTGTTGTTGTTTTTTTAAATCCTTACCTTCTGCTTTAGAATCAATACTGTGTATCGGTTCCAAGGAGAGTGGTAAGGGCTGGGCCATGGGGGTGAAGTGACTTGTCCAGGGTCACACAAATAGGAAGTGTCTGAGGCCAGATTTGAACCTAGGACCTCCCATCTCTAGGCCTGGCTCTCCATCCACTGAGCTACCCAGAAGCCCCCAAATTGGTTTTGTTTGATCATCCATGTTTATAACACTTTGGTTTTTCTTGCTTCTTCAAAGGAAGGTGGAGAGAGAAAGGTGGGAGGGAGAGAATTTGGAGCTAAAAATAAAATAAAATTGAATTTGAAACAATTTCTTAAAAAAGGGTCCACTGACACAAAAAAAGTTAAGGGGTCCCTGATCTAGCCCAACCTGACTCCTAAAGCGATTTACTCAAGATCACTCCACTGGTGGTGGAGTCAAGCCTCAGGTCACCTGGCAAGCCTTACAATCTCCCTTGCCAGCCTTTCTTCGAAATTTGGAAACGACAGGGCTGTCCAGACCTCAGCTGGACTGCTGCTGGCCTGGGGAAGGCGAGAGCCAGTAGGATGTGGCCTCAGAGAGGCTGAGGCTGCATCCCTCAGGATGCCTTATTTTTTTCTTCCTTTCTTCCTTCCTTCCTTCCTTTCTTTCTTTTTCTTTCTTTCTTCCTTCCTTCCTTCCTTTCTCTCTCTCTCTTCCTTCTTTCCTTCCCCTGTCTCTGTCTCTGTCTCTGTCTCTCTCACCCTTATTTTCTGTATCAATTCTAAGATAGAAGAGCAGCAAGGTCTAGGTAACCAGAGGATCACACAGAAAGTATCTGAGGCCACCCTTAAAACCAGGTCCTCCCAACTCCAGGCCTGGAGCCCTATCTACTGTGCTACCCTGGGACAGCTATCCCTGCCCCAACCTTTTTAAATGTCAAGCAGGTAAAGAAGCAGCTGGCACTGGCCAGACACCAAACGGAGGCCGGGTCTGGCAGCTACTCTCAGCAGGAAGACCGTGGGGGGGAGAGGGGGCGCATGAAGGGAAAAGGAGGAGGAAGCTTCTTCCAGCCTCGGAGGCTGTAACTATTTTAATAATTTCCCTTTTCTCTCTCTCCCCCTTACTAGATTGTTTCAGGGCTTCCTCCTCAGGGAGTCTGCAGCCAACCCCAATCCAACGCCTTGGCTGGGGCCCGATCTCAGAGCTTCTCCCTCTCAATCCAGGAACTGCTCCCCCCAGGCCCAGGAGGCTGAGATGCCCTAGAGGAGAGGCAGGGAGAGAGTCCCTGCAGCGGTGACCCCACTCCAACAGCCACAGCCAAAGGCCCCCGCCACACTAATGTCCTGGCTCTTGGAAAGATATACCCTCAGGGCTGCTGCTCTCCAAGAAGCACTTCCTGGGGTTCTTGGGAAGGAAGCTAGCCCCGGAGAGCAGAGGAATTTGGCAGGGGAAGGAGCGTGGATCTGGGGCACCAGTGTTGCTGTCTGCAAAGCTGGCACTCTGTCTTGAATTTTCCCATCCTTGCCTTCCCTCCCCCCAAACATCTGCTGTTACTGACAAGTCAGGCTTGTGCATTCTAAAGGCCTTGAACTGAATTAAGCATATGATGTGCTTGGCTCCAAAGGCCTTGGTTTTTGCCAAAATTAAACACACACGCACGCGTGTATGCACGTGCACACACACACACACACACACACACACACACACACGAACAAAGAAGGGGAGGTGGGGGCCAGAGAAGCTAGTCCTCTTCCCACCCCCTAACCCAATTCCTCAGGGTATCCATCAGATGGCAGCCTAGGAGCAACTTAAGAGCAGAAGTGCAGGTGGGGCAGCGGATGGGAGTATGGCTCATCCAATGCCCTCTTTTTCTTTAAACCTGTACCTTCCATCTTAGACTCAATGCTGTGTATTGGTTCCACGGCAGAAGAGTGGTAAGGGCTAAGCAATGAGGGTTAGGTGACTTGCCCAGGGGCACACTGCTAGGAAATGTCTGAGGCCAGATTTGAAGCCAGATCCTCCCATACCCAATGCCTCAAAGAGAATGACCAGCTGTCTGGAGGCCCTGCTTGGTGGTGAATGTAAGCAGAACATGGTCTTAGAGGAGAGGAAGGAGGAAAACATACAGTAAAGGTAAAAACCTGGGAGCAGACATCCCTACCCTGTCAGCAGGAGTCCTCTCTGGGTAGGCTCTTGAGCTAAGTTCTTCCCTCCATTGATGGGCCAGTTCTAGAGAAAGGAGAAAGAGAAAGGGATAGAGGAGGAAGAAGGATGAGGATGGGGAGAAGAGAAAAAAGAGAGAAGGGATAGAGGAGGAGAAGAAGGGATGGGGTAGACACAAGAAGAGAGAGGAGAGAGAAAAGAATGAAAGGGAAGGAGAAAGAGGGGTAGGGAAGGAGGAAGGATGGAGGGAAGACACGAGAGAGAAAAGAATAAAGAAGAAGGAAAAAGAAAGCAAGATAGAGGAGGAGGAGGAGGAGGAAGAGGGACAGGGAAGGGGAGAAAGGGTGAGAAGAGAGGAAAGAGAGAGGAGAGAAGACAAAGGAGAAAGGGGGAAGGTTAGAAGAGGAAGGATGAGGAGGAGGAGACAAGAGGAGAGATCAAAGAATGAAGACAAAGGAGAGAGAGGAATAGAGGAGGAGGAAGGATGGGGAGAGGAGCAAAGAGGAGAGATATCCATAGCCACACAAAGAAAGAAAACAGTGTTAGCACCCAACATTCCTCTCCCACTCCTGTCCCCTCAAGGTAGATGGACCAATCTAACACCACAAAGCCAGGGTCCTATGCATGCCAGCCCTCTTAAGTCTCTGGTTCTAAAAACAACCCCCACCCCCAAACCGCCTCCCAGCTGGGGCACCCAGAGAGATGAGCTCCCATCCCATGTCCCCGGTTCACCCACCATGGAAGCAAGCTGAGGGCTCTGCTGCTTTCCAGCACTTAGGATCCTCTCCCAAAGCTTGAGGGGGACATTGGAAATGTGGTAGGAGCAGGTGATGGCCGAGGAGTGGAGTGGAGCCAAGTATGGAGCTGGTACCGTGGGCCAGCCAGGAGTCTGCAGGTCAATCACCACCAGCTCCTCCTCAACCAGCACCACTAGGGCACTGGGGTTGTCAAAATCTGCAAGTGGGGAGGAGAGGCAGGGCTGAGGGACTGGGTCCAAGAAGGGGGAAGGTGGTTGGTCTGGGTTTTAGAGGAGGAAGGATCAAAGTGCTTACCATCCTTGGACTCCGTGTTGTACACTGTAAAGAAGTCAATCACCCGAGAAGTGAAGTCTAAAGTGACCAGTGTCTGGCCCTGCAGCACCGTCACACAGTGTCTGTCCCCATAGCTGGCCCGGGGCATGCCCCCACTGAAGATGATGAAGTGGTTTCTGCATAGAGAGGAGACGAGGATGATGAGGATGTCAATAATCCCTGATAGGGGCATTACCTCAACTGAACTTCACGGTGTCCCTCTGAGGGGTGTGCTATTATCCCCACTTTGTAGACATAAGACTACAGCTCTGACACCCTTAATTGCTTCCCCAAGGTCACAAATATATCATTATTGGAGATGGGGTTTGAATCCAGGGTTTTCTGACTCTTAACCCAGTCCTAAATGTAATCCAAGGAACTAAAGAAAGTCTAGGCTAGATGGAACCAAATGAGGGGTTCTTGCCCTGCGGTCTTTTAAATATTATTATTATTATTATTATTATTATTATTATTATTATGACCCTTTCCTTCTGTTTTAGTATCAATCTAGTATAGAAGAAGAGCACCAGGGCTAGGCAATCAGGGTGAGGTGACTCGCCCAGGGTCACCCACCCATTAAAATACATTTTACACATTCAAAACATGATTCAGAGAAGGAGTGAATAGGGTTCACAGAACCCCTGATCTGGTCCAATTCCTTTCTTTGTACAGATGAGTTAAAGGTAAAGAAACCCAATTAAAAAGTCTCCCTGAGGGGTAGCTGGGTGGCTCAGTGGATTGAGAGTCAGGCCTGGAGTCGGGAGGTCCTAGGTTCAAATTTGACCTCAGACACTTCTTAGCTGTGTGACTGAGCAAGTCATTTAACCTCAACTGCCTAGCCCTTATCGCTCTTCTGCCTTAGAACCAATACTTAGTATTGATTCTAAAACAGAAGAGCTTTTTTAAAAAAAAAAAGGGTCTCCCTGAGAGGAAGAGGAGCATCAGAGAGCTGGGGAGCCCTGCTGCAGAAATGACCTGGAAAGCTAGAAATCATTTCCCAAGGAAAGGCGAACGGGAGATCCAGTGCAGCCCTTTCCCAACCGAGAAGGACACACTGCGGAGGACAGAAAAGAAAGGAGAAGGCACAGATGCCACTGCCAGGTCAGGGAGCTCTGCTTTCTATGGGTAGAGTTATACTGTGCTGATGGAAAACAGCTCCGCTGGGATGACGAGGCAGTGGATACAGTCCCAGGCATGGAACCATGAAGGTAGGAGTTCAAATCCAGTCTCAGGCATTTACTAGCTGGGTGACTCTGGGCAAGTCGTTGAGACAAGTTTGCCTCTGTTTCCTCATCTATAAAACTGGGATCATGGTAGCATCTACTTTCCAGGGTTTCTTGTGAGGATCAAATGAAATAATAATTGTAAAGCACTTAGCACAGTCCTGACCAAATTATTTATTATTGTTAGCAGCAGCCTTAGAATTAGGATTCTTTGGGCTAATAGGAAATATTTGAAAATATCAAATGAGTCGGTGTCGACTCATCCAAGGACTTTAGATTGAATTTATGCCCTCCTTCCCTTGAAACCCCAATCCGAGCCCAGGTCCCTGACTGTCTTGAGATCTCCCAAAGTCTCGCCTGAATCTTCTGTTCCGAGCCTTCCAGGTAGCTTTCACTGCTATCTCTCCCCTTTCCATAGAATCAGTCTGGAGGGAGACCTAGAAAATTGTCCCACCGGGGGCTGGAGAAAAGAGTTTCTCAAGCCCCAAAGATCCCCCCAAGTTTGAGCACCCACGCCTGCCTTCACCCAACTATTCCACCCAGGGATCACAACCTACCCAGACTCACAGGTTCGCCAAAGGATTTTGTTGATGGCTTTGCAGGGAAAGGGACCTGGAAGAAAGATTTTGTACCCATCAGTACAGAGCATGACCATGCCTGGGAGCACCATTTACCTCTAAGCAAAGGTCATGAAATAAGAAAGCACCAACCCTCAAGCATCCTCCCCATCCCAGCCCACACTGATATCATCCCCCCATCCCAGGGCTTTCAGCATGGGATGAAGTTCCTGGTGCACTTCCCATTATTTTCTGTATTTGTTCCTTTCTCCTTAACAAAATTATGAGCATCCTAAGGGAAAGAGATAACATCTTATAAACCTTGTATCTCTCACAGGGTACAACACTTTGAAACTCCTTGCCCTCTCCTTTCTAATCCAGCCTCGATGCCCCTGACAAAGTCCAACTACTCAATGAATCCTGGTCACATCCCTCTACTCCAGGGGTCAGCAATGTATGGCTCTCAAGCCATATCTGGCTCTTTTGAGGGCCAGATATGGCTCTTTCTGCAGGAGCCATAAAGTCAATTTTTTTTTCAGGCGTTGTTACAGGAGCGCGCACTGTGAGCACTGTATGGCTCTCACGAAATTACATTTTAAAAAAATGTGGCGTTTATGGCTCTCACGGCCAAAAAGGTTGCCGACCCCTGATCTATTCCCTGCTCAAGAATCTTCTAAAATCACTTTCCTGTCCCCCAGATAAAGTCCTTGGCTCAATATTCCAAGCTTGTTCTGTACAGTGCCCAAAAGACTTTTCCCAGCCATACCTACCAATAATTCCCCTAGACCAATGATGGACAAACTTTTAAAAGAGGGGTTAAAGGAAAGGGAAAAAACTTTAGGCAGGCCAATATAATTTATTAAAAAATAACAATGATACATTTTACAAAATTCTTGTATTAATAGGATACTAAACCCTATTAATGACTGAAAGATTATGAAGGAGAAGGGCTGCATTTGGCCCTCAGGCCATAGTTTGCCCATCAGTGCTTTAGACCTATTCAGAGCTCCAGCGGGAAGGGGTTGGTTCCCAGGTACTCCTTGCTCACATGATGGCTGAAATTCTTCCTTTAACCTGTAAGTCTCTCCCTAAGCCCTAACAAAGTCTGGAGGCAAGAGGTCCTGGGTTCAAATCTAGCTTCAGACAATTCTTGGCTGTGTGACCTTGGGCAAGTCATTTAACCCCAATTGCTTAGCCCTTACTGCTCTTCTGCCTTAGAATCTATATTTAGTATTGATTCTAAGAAAGTAAGGATTAAAATTTTTTTTTTTATTTATTGGTTATGAAGCTAATGTTAAAGGTAGGATTTGAATTCAGATGTCTTTTAGTACTTGTTCTATCATGCTAATTGCCTCCTTGAATTTGCTAAAATCCTCAATCTATAACAGTGATTCCCAAAGTGGGCGCTACCGCCCCCTGGTGGGTGCTGCAGTGATCCAGGAGAGTAGTGATGGCCACAGGTGCATTTATCTTTCCTATTAATTGCTATTAAAATTTAAAAACATTAATTTCCAGGGGGCTAAGTAATATTTTTTTCTGGAAAGGGGGCGGTAGGCCAAAAAAGTTTGGGAACCACTGGTCTATAAGGACAGAAGAATCACAGACCTATATGTGAGAAAACAACACTGAATGTAGCTGATGGAATCTGGATCAAGAGAGTGTCCAACTCAGGGCAGCTGAGTGACTCAAATGGATGGAGAGCCAGGCCTAGAGATGGGAGGTCCTGGGTTCAAATTTGGTCTTAGACCAGTGATGGGCAAACTATAGCCCACAGGCCAGATGCAGCCCCCTGAAATATTCTATCCCACAGTGGGACATTATTCCTAATCTAAAGAATACAATGAGTAGGATACAACACAGTGAAACTTCGAAAGAGTTGCCTTAGAAACAGACTGACAGATGAGCATTTCCTTTCCTTTGGCCTCCTCTTTAAAAAGTTTGCCCATCACTGCCTTAGACACTTCCTAGCTCTGTGACCCTGGGCAAGTCACTTGACCCCCATTGCCTATCCTTATTGCTCTTCTGCCTTGGAACCAACACACAGTATTGATTCTAAGACAGAAGGTTAAGTGTTTAAAAAAAAATAAAAAGTGTCCAACTTGGGACAGCCAAGTGGCTCAGTGGATTGAGAGTCAGGTAGTCCTGGGTTCAAATCAGACTTCAGATACTTTCTAGCTATGTGATCCTGGGTAAATCATTTAACTCCCACTGCCTAGCTTTTACGATTCTTCCACTTTGGAACTAATACATAATATTGATTCTAAGACGGAAGGTAATAGTTTAGAAAAATAATAATAATGTTTAACTAATTCCATTGGGCCAATGCCTCTCAGGTAGGAGGTGGTGGCCAACAGGTATAGAAGGAAGCACATGTTTTTGGTCACAAGTCACTGGGCTGATCTGCTTTGCTTGACTGTATGAATTTGTTAGAGCGGGAATTTCAATATGGGGGTGATTGGCTGGGTGGGAAATAGTCTTAGAGAGGAATCATGGGAGAATGAACATGAAATAAACAAAGAAAATGGCGCCAAAGATGTTAAAAAAATATATAACACAGGCACATCCACCAATTGATAGATGGGCAAAATATCAGGACTACAGCTGATCAAGCTCCCTGAAAAAGTCTGAGGTCTCTCCAGAGTGTCACCAAAGCCCTGCCCTGGCCATTCTCTCCCGTAGAGCAGGAACAAGCCTGCGGAACCAGCCCTCTATGAAGGGCCTTCGATGGCCATTAAGCCCCGCCTCCTCTGGGCGGAGACCGAAGAGCCACGTGGGGGAAGGGGGCACACATCCTCATGCGTCTGCTCACCATAGGGGACGGTGGAGGTGGTGGGCTGCAGCGTCCATGCGCTGTCATCACTCACCGACCAGATCATATAGCTGCCATCGCTGTGGGAGCTCACCAGGATGCCGCCGCTGCGCTCCCAGGCAAGGCTTTCCAGCTGCTGCAGAGGCCGAGAAAGAGACAGGGAGCCGGTGACTCTGGCTCAAGTGGAAGGGGCTGCTGGGGTGTTTTAGTGGGATTAAATCTGGAATAGGTGGAGAATCCCAAGGGACAGAAGAGGTTCCTGGCATGACCTCCTAGGCTGGTCTTTTTTCTGCTAGAATCAGTTTTTTGTTTTTTTTGGAAAATAAAAAGTGTATTTCGATTTAATTTTTTGGAACAAGATGAAAAACCACCTTTAAATAATGATTTAGGGGGAAGCTGGGTGGCTCAGTGGATGGAGAGCCAGGCTTAGAGATGGGAGGTTCTGGGTTCAAAAATAATCTCAGACACTTCCTAGCTGGGTGATCCTGGGTAAATCGCTTAATCTCATTTGCCTAGCCCTTGCCTATCTGTCTTAGAATTTATTAGGACAGAAAGTAAGGATTTTTTTGTCTTTTTTTTTTTTTTAATATTTTTCCATGTTTACAGGATACATTTTCTTTCTCCCCATTCCTGGAACCAACAAGCAATTCCACTGGGTTATACAAATGTTATCACTTGATACCTATTTCCACATTATTCATTTTTGCAATAGAGCAATCTTTAAAAACCAAAACCTACTAGCAGCAATGCAATGACCCAAGACAATTCTGAGGGATTTATGGAAAGGAACACTACCCACATTCAGAGGAAGAACTACAGGAGTAGAAAGACAGAAGAAAAACAACTGCTTGGACACTGGGGATGTAGACCTGAAAAGACCACACCCATGCAACTATCAATAATGTGTAAATAAGTCTTGACTGACCACACATAATAAAACCAGTGGAAATGTGAATTGGCTACAGCAGAGGGGGGTGGGTTGAGGGGGTGAAGGGGAAAATAAAAACATGACTTATGTAACCATGGAAAATTTTTCTAAAAATAAAAAATTATTTAAAAAAAACACACACACAAAAAAACAAAACTCCAGGGGCAGCTGGGTATCTCAGTGGATTGAGAGTCAGGCCTAGAGACAGGAGGTCCTAAGTTCAAATCCGGCCTCAGGCACTTCCTAGCTGCGTGACCCTGGGCAAGTCACTTGACCCCCATTGCCTACTCTTACCACTCTTCTGCCTTGGAACCAATACACAGTATTGACTCCAAGACAAAAGGTAAGGGTTTAAATAAAACAAAAAAATATATAAACAAGTGATAAGTTATATGCTTTTCTTCTGCATTTCTACTTTCACAGTTCAGAAAGTAAAGTTTTTTAAAAAAAGAATCACACAAAAAGATTACTTTATTCCAAAAATGAATAATATGGAAATAGGACATTTTTAGTGATAACATATGTATATGTCAACTCTGGGAGAGGGGAGTAAAGAGGGGAAAGAGACAATAAGAATTATGTAACCAAGGAAAAAAATTTTAAAAAGGGATCACACAGGGCACTTGGACACCACCCTCAGGGTAAGCCAGAGGGCTCAGGAACACACACAGCCCTGACTGCCCCCCTGGCACCATGGATACTAAGAGATGCTCTCCAGCATACCTGATTTCCTAAGAACAGGTGGTCAATATGCCTTGTACTCTGGTCCCAGATGACAACCAGGCCTCGGCTGTAGCCAATGAGAATCTTGGAGGGGTCCTGAGGATGTTCCTGGAGGGATTCCACTGGTCCAAGGGCCTTCCCACACCTGTAATCATCCGGAACGCTGCAAACAGAAACATAATGTAGTGAGACATAACGCTGAACTTCCTGCACAGAGGACAAAGGAAGGAGTCACGAGGGGGAAGTTCCTCCATCCTGGCTGCCCTTGAGAACCTCGAAATGATTGAGGGCAGCCTTAAGTGCAGAAACAGATAAGAGCTGGACTAGAAGACTCCTGGAGATATCTTCCAGCCTGCTGAGAAGAATACTTGGAAGGATGACAAGCTATATTCTAAATCCTTCCAAATTTCTGGTTCAGATTTAAATCTATATTTACCAGGAAGGAATATTATTCCTTTCCATTTAAAAAAACACTTTATACTTTTCATATCAGGGACAGCTAGATGGCTCAGTGGATGGAGAGCGAGAGCTTGAGATGGGAGGTCCTGGGTTCAAATGTGGATTCAGCCACTTCCTAGCTGTGTGACCCTGGGCAAGTCTCTTAACCCCCATTGCCTAGCCCTTATTGCTCTTCTGCCTTGGAACCAGGCATTGATTCTAAGATGGAAGGTAAGGGTTAAAAAAAAAATATGTTCATATCCACCATTTTTTTAGAATCTAGAGCTAGAAGGGAACTTAAAGAAAACAAGTCCAATCTCCTCATTTTACAGATGAAGAAAACTGCCCAAGATCATTTATTGTTGTTTTTCAGTCTTGTCCAACTCTTCATGATCCCATTTGGGGTTTTCATGGCAAAGATACTGGAGTGGTTTGACATTTCCTTCTCCAGATCATTTTCCAGATAAGGAAACAGGTAGACAGGGCTAAGTGACTTGCCCAAGGTTTCATAGCTAGTAACAGTCCTGAGTTTGAACTCAGGAAGATGGGGAGCTGTTTGTGCCTGGAGTGGGGAAGGAGCCCGAGTCTTTACCTCTCTCTGGCTCTGGAAAGGAAGAAGCCTTGGCTTCTGCTGGTAGGAGCCCTATGGCCAAGATGACGTCCACTCCCACTCAGGGTGAGCCCATAGCTCTGAAACTACACTTTGGCTTCCTTCCAAAGGGCATCAAGTCAAGAGATTAGAGTCTCCTCCTGGTCCTGCTGTTAATCAGCTGGGTGACTTTGAGCTAATTTCAGCCTCTGGGAAAATGGATATCATAACCCTTACTTTGTATTATTTTGTTTTTGAAAACCGTTACCTTCTATCTTAGGACGGATACATTGGGGGCAGCTAAGTGGCTCAGTGGATGCAGAGCCTGACCTAGCTAGAGATGGAAGGTCTTAGGTTCAAATCTGGCCTCAGACACTTCCATCACTTAACCCCAATTGCCTTGCCTTTATAGCTCTTCTGTGTTGGAACCAATACTCAGTACTGATTCTATAATGGAAGGTTAAGGTTAAAAAAATAAATAAACTGAGAAATTTATATAATTACACATATAATTATAATTTATATAAAATATATTAAAATAAATAATAATAATAATAAACTATAAAAATCAAAGAAGAGGTATGAGATGGTACCTCCCTCCCTTAGGGTGTGGAACATTCCAAATAACATCAGAATTGTTTTGATAAGTTGGCCTTACAGAATCAATACTGTGTATCACAAGGCAGAAGAGCAGTAAGGATTAGGCAACTGGAGTTAAGGGTCTTGCCCAGGGTCACAGAGCAAGAAAGTGTCTGAGATTAGATTTGAATCCAGGATCTCCCATTTCTAGGCCTGGCTCTCAATCCACTGAGCCACCCAGCTGCCCCTTGGGCAGTTTCTTTGAACTATTTTTTCATTAAAAAAAAAAAAAGCCAACACAAAAAAACCAAGAAACTTACATTCTGTCTCAGAATCATTACTGTGTATTGGTTCTAAGGCAGAAGAGTGGTAAGGGCTAGGCCAGTGATGGGCAAACTTTTTTTTTTAAACATTTATTAATATTCATTTTTTAGTAAAGTTAACATGGTTACATGATTCATGCTCCTACTTTCCCCTTCACCCCTCGCCCTCCCCACACCCCTGGCCGATGCGCATTTCCTCTGGTTTTAACATGTGTCATTGATCAAGACCTATTTCCAAATTGTTGATCATTGCATTGGTGTGGTAGTTTCGGATCAAAATCTCCAATCATGGGGGCAGTTGAGTAGCTCAGTGGAGTGAGAGTCAGGCCTAGAGACAGGAGGTCCTAGGTTCAAACCCGGCCTCAGCCACTTCCCAGCTGTGTGACCCTGGGCAAGTCACTTGACCCCCATTGCCCACCCTTACCAATCTTCCACCTATGAGACAATACACCGAAGTACAAGGGTTTAAAAAAAAATTTAAAAAAAAAAATCTCCAATCATGTCTGCCTCAACCCATGTGTTCAAGCAGCTGCTTTTCTTCTGTGTTTCCACTCCTGCAGGTCCTCCTCTGAATGTGGGTAGCGTTCTTTTCCATAAACCCCTCAGAACTGTCTTGGATCATTGCATTGCTACTAGTACAGAAGTCCATTACATTCGATTTTACCACAGTGTATCCATCTCTGTGTACAATGTTCTTCTGGCTCTGCTCCTTTTGCTCTGCATCAATTCCTGGAGGTTGTTCCAGTTCACATGGAATTCCTCCAGTTGATTATTGTTTTGAGCACAATAGTATTCCATCACCAGCATATACCACAATTTGTTCAGCCATTCCCCAATTGAAGGGCATACCCTCCTTTTCCAGTTTTTTGCCACCACAAAAAGCATGGCTATAAATATTTTCGTATAGGTCTGTTTATCTATGATCTCTTTGGGGTACAAACCCAACAATGGTATAGCTAGATCAAAGGGTCAAAATCATTCTTTTATAGCCCTTTGAGTATAGTTCCAAATTGCCATCCAGAATGGTTGGATCAGTTCACAACTCCACCAGCAATGCATTAATGTCCCAATTTTGCCACATGATGGGCAAACTTTTTAAAGAGGGGGCGCCAAAGGAAAGGAAATCAATCTGTCAGTCTATTTCTAAGGCAACTCTTTGGAAGTTTCATTGTATTGTATCCTACTTGTATTCATCAGATTAGGAATAATGTTGCGCAGCTGGATAGAACATTTCAGGGGGCTGCATCTGGCCTGAGGGCTGTAGTTTGCCCATCACTGGGCTAGGCAATGGGAGTTAAGTGACTTGCCTAGGGGTCACACAGCTAGGAAGTGTCTGAGGTCAAATTAGAACCCAGGACTTCCCATTTCTCAATCCACTGAGCCACCCAGTTGCCCCCTGAACTATTTTCCCTCCTCCTCTTTTTAAGTCTTTATTCTGGGAAGAGATGGGGAGTATACACTGGGACATACAGTCAATTAAAAGCAAACAACAAAAATTTACTAAAAAAAAAAACAAAACTAGGTAGCCCAGTAGACAGAGAGCCAGGCCAGAGATGGGAGGTCCTGGGTTCAAATTTAGCCTCAGACACTTCCATCATTCCTATCCCTTATTGCTTTTCTGCCTTGGAACCAATACTTAGTATTGATTCTAAGATGGAAGATAAGGATTAAAAAAAATACATGCACTTAAAAACACAAAAAACCCGTGATTTTGTCAGCATGGGGAACCTCCCTTCATTGATGAATATGGAAACCCATGTTGGGCGAGGGAGATAAATCCTATGAAGTTGCCCAAAGCACAGAGAAGTTAGTTAACTGGCCAGGGTACAAAGGTAGTTGAATGAACCCAGGACTTCTGAACCGCAAGTCCACAATGGTTCTATTAAATTATAAAGCCACATTAAAAAGCGTTTCTTATTGCATTCCTTCCATCCCTTTGTAGAACATTTGCACAACATTATTCACAAAATCTGGTATGGACTCTTTAGTTTCTGTTCTGAATGTATGGCTGCTTATTACATAAAAATCACAGGCCCTTCAGAAGGAACTCATTCAGAGTTATACCAGCTGAGCAACTGCAATGAAGCCTTCTCTCTGCCAAGTTTTTTATGCTACTCCTCCAGTCATCCGGCAGATTCAACATGTTTCAGCACAAGAAGTTCCTCACCTCTGTAGGACCTCATCCTGGAAGAGGGTCTGGTCATCTAGCAAGGCAAGGCTGGTGGGATTGAGGAAGTAGACGCCACCTCCTTCAGTGCCCAAGCAGGCCACGTTGCAGGCCGACTTCAGCAAGATCACTGTCACCCGGGTGATGCTGGGAGGAGAGCTGTCCAGAGAAGGGAAGGAAAAAGGCAGGTGAGCCGCCAAGTCACGGGAAAGGAGGAGAGGAGAGAATCACCAATCCGGAGACGAGGTCAGAAAGGCCCACAAGCATTCAAGCTCAGCCAGAAGCTCCAAACCTAACCCAGAAACCCCTATTCCACCAAAGGGCAAGGAACTGCCAGGTGCTTTCTAGTTCTATGCCCTATTTATTGGGGAAGAATTCAGAGGGGGTTTCAGAAAGGGTTTGGAGGAGATTCAGACTTCATTATTATTATTATTTTTTTATTATCTAACTCTCTGACTTGAAAGGGCTGGCCAGCTGCTAATTACTGTGTTGGAACCTGCAAGAGGAGGAGGAATTATGGGGAGGAGAGATCGGCTCTGAGGTACATAATTATCGCTTGCAATTACTCATTGAAATTAGTCATTAAGAACCTGTGTGTAGTTTTATAAAAATAGTCTCTGAGGGAACAGGCTCTCCGGTCCCTCCCCCTTTGGCCTGATCAAAGGAAGAAGTTGGCAGAGTGAAAAATGCTGAATCTGGAGTCAAGGACCTCCTGGGTTCAAACTCTGACTTTGCCTCTTAAGATAAGTATGACCCTAAGCAAGACACTTATCACCTCTCTGGACCTCAGTTTCCTCAACTATAAAATAAGGAGACAGGGTTGTTTAGCCTTAAAAGTCCCTTCAAGCTCTAAGTCTATGCTCTTAAGACATAGAAATGGAATGAAAGAAGAGAGAATAAATAAGAAAAAGGAAAGTCTCTTCTGGGTCATCCAGCAGGGAGCCTGCAGGGTTTGAGCCTATGGACAATGGATGGTTGAGGGATGAGCCAGGGACCACAGAGGTCCTTGGAGCAGAGGCTCCCATACTGTCTTCAGCCAATGTCATCTTTGTCAAAATATTTTAAAGTAATGACAACTCACATATATGGAGACTTTTATGGTTAACAAGGCATTTTTTTTTCACAACTACCCTGGGAGTGGGGAGTAGAAAATATTATGCCCATTTTGCTGAAAAAATTGAGGCATGGAGAAATTCAGTAGCACCTAATTTACAAGGTGAGGAGCAAATGAATCTTCATAATGTACTTAGTGAACCTGAAAGCACTATATATAAATGCTAGCCATCATTATTATTTTTTTAACTCTTACTTTCCGTCTTAGAATTAATACTAAGTACTAATACTAAGGCCAGGTGGATTCACAAGTGAATTCTACCAAACATTTAAAGAACAACTAATTCCAATAATTAATAAATTTTTCAGACAACTAGGAGAGGAAAGAATACTAAACTCCTTTTATGACACAAATATCATGTTGATACCTAAATCAGGAAGAATAAAAAGGGTAAGAAAACTATAGACCAATACCCCTAATGAATATACTTTTTAAACCTTTGCCTTCCATTTCAGAAGCAATACCAAGTATTGGCTCCAAGGCAGAAAAGCAATAAGGGCTAGGTAATTGGGGTTAAGTGACTTGTTTAGGAACACACAGCTAGGAAGTGTCTGAGGTCACATTTAAATCCAGGCCCTCTTCTCTAGGTCTGGCTCTCTACCCACTGAGTCACCTAGCTGCCCTCTATGTATTACTTGGTTGTTTCAGTCGTGTTCAACTTTTCATGCCTCAATTTGGGGTTTTCAGGGGAAAGACACTAGAGTGGCTTGCCATTTCCTTCCCCAGCTCATTTTACAGAAAAGTAAACCAAGAAAAAACAGGATTAAGTGACTTGGCCAGGATCGCACAGCGAGTAAATGCCTGAAGTTGGATTTGAACTTGGGAAGATGACTTTTCCTGACTGGAGGCCAGGCTGCTCTATCCACTGTGCCGCCTAGCTGCTGAGTGCTAGCTATTATTAAGAGGCATATTCTTGGTCAGAAAGTTTCCCAGGGACAGATGTGATTTGAACTCAGCTGAGTCCAAATCCAGTATTCTTTCTACTGTGCCTCTTTCCAGAACTCCTTTAAGGGGGGGGGGGGGGAAATCACATTTCACATTCTACCTTGTTTTCTCAGGCTCATCCATTTGACAGAGAGGCCAGCCAGGGAGCTGGGAGACAAAGCAAGAGTCCCTGGAGACGGAAGCAAAGGCTGGGGGCCAAAAAACCACTTACGAGTCTGCCCAGTGAGACTCGCCCTCTCTGATGGGCCATAGCCATCAGGATTTCTCCTCTAGTGCCTACAGATCTCCTTTCCAATTCCCAAAGGGCAGAGGAATTTCTCTTTGACCTCAACTAATCCTAGAGACCTTTCTTTGAACCATATTGAGCTCCTCATTTTCACACCATGGATTTTACAGGGTGGAGGGTCAAAGAGAATAAATCCCCAAAAGATGGAGGTAGTGAGATGAATGTTCTTTGTCTCTGTCTTACTTATTCACAGAGAGTCACTAAAGAGGGCAGCTAGGTGAGCTTCATAGATAAAGAACCAGGTCTAGAAACTGGAGTTCCTGGGTTCAAATCTGGCTTTAGACACTTTGTGGCCTGGGCAAGTCACTTATTGTCTAGCTTTTAACACTTTTCTGCCTTGGAGCCAGTGCACAAAAGGTAATAGTTAAAAAAAAAAAAGAATTCTAAGACAGAAGACAGTTTGGACTTCAGATAAGGTTTCTCTCATCCACTGGCAAATAATTTCTTAAATGGAATCCAGAGGGACACAATGGATAGAATGCCAGGTCTGGGATCAGAAGGGCCTTGGGTACTTGCTAGCTGTGTGATCTGCTCCCTCCTTGTTCTTCTGTCTTAAGAGTTGGTACTAAGAAAGTAAAGGTTTTGTTCTTTTTTTTTTTAACTGGAATCCACTCCAGTATTCATTTTGTGGTGTTATTTTGAGGTTGGTTGGAGAGGATTCTCCTTTGAGCTTGTTTGAGCTTTCCTGCTTCTACTCTGCCATCTTGGCTCCACCTCTAAATAAATGGAATCCAGAAGCTGGTAGGGAAAGAGACCCAAAGTCCAGGTACCTTCCATGGCCATAATGAATACCTTGGTTTCTTGGCTACCTCTGCTATCCCGCTGCCCTCTTCTATTACTAAAATGTCTTTCCACAGACCAGGAAAAGCCTGAAGCTGGTCAGCAAGAGTGGTACTAACTCCATGTGCCATCATTCATGTAGATGTCCCAGGCAGCTGAGTGGGAGGATGGAGGAAAAGAGAGAAGGGGAGGGGAGAGAGGAGAAGTCCTTTCTTAGGAAATGCATTCTTGTCTACCTAATATATGCTCTTTACATTTTTTTTTTTAGGCCTGTCAAGGAGGGGGTGGGGAAAGACTCAAGAAGAAAAGTCCTTTTAAAAGAGGAACTTTTTCATTGCCAAAGACTGTCATTCACAGAAAGAGCCCACACAAATCCCTGGGACAGGGAGGAAAGAGTGTGTCAAAGCTGTCTTGGGTCCTCACAGGAAGGCTGATGAAAGGAATTTGCATTTCTTGCTTCAGGAGGAAAGCAAGATGGCATGCTTTTGGAATGGACCTAATAGGAACTGGAATCCAGACTATTTCCTGGACTGCCACAACTGCTGCTCCTCCCAGGGAGAGGGCTGCCAGGATCTCCACTCCAAAGTCTGCCTCCTTAGGCCCCGGGAAGACCCCTTGACAGATGCCAGGATCCTGATAAGGAAATGGAAAGTGGAAGGTGAGTCTACAAACCATCCATCACTCTAAACTACAAAGGCTCCATTTTCCCCAGGCCATCAAATCTCAACTTCATGGCCCAGTATTCAAGGTCCTCCACATTCTGGCCTTCCCTGACTATCTTGGCCTTTGCTGATCTGGAACATTTAACAAATTCAGGCATTTACTCCTACTTTTTTTGTACTGTTGGCTTTTGTTTTAGATGTCTGTCCAATGGCATCTACTAGATTCTGAGCTCCTTGAGAGCAGAGCTGTGTTCTGTCCACTGTTTTTTTTAAACCCTTATCTTCTGTCTTAGTATCACTTCTAAGACAGAAGAGTGGTAAGGGCCAGGCCATTGGGGTTAAGTGACTTGCCCAGGATCACATAGCTAGGAAGTATCTGAGGCTAGATTTGAACCCAGGTTCTCCCACCTGTCCATTGCACTATCTAGCTGCCCCTGTCTTGCACACTTCTTTATTCCCTACACAAAGCCCCCAACCAATGTTTCTCAACATTATTTAAATATGGAAATATGTTTTGTATAATAATACATATACAACCCAGATTGAATTGTTTGCCAGCTCCGGAAGGGGGGAAGGAAGAAAGGGGGAAGACAATTTGGATCCTATAACTTCGGAAAACTTATTTTATTATTAAATGTATTATTATAGTTATTTTTACATATCACATATTATATGAAATATATTTCTATTTATTTTATTATTTTAAAATCAAATTATTATTAAAATGAAAATAATAAAATTAAATTTTAAAAAGATTATTTTTAAAAAATCAAAGGCCTCCTCTAGCAACACTGCCCAATCTATTAGTTATTTATTACATTATTCCTACAAGCTGTTTCATGCAACATATTTTCTCAGAAACCATTAAAGAATTGGGACAGGTGAGGTGAGGTTCAAGAAACAGAGTCTAAAGGCCTAAAGATAATAGATAAATATCTGTTGAATGACTAGAGGCTAGAGGGCAATGAATGCTTTGGAATGACCGCTCCACACAAATGGCTTAGGGACTTCATAACCCACCCCACCCCTACTCACACCCCCCAAAAAAGAGAGAGGCAGGAATTGAGAATGTACAGAAAGGCTTTGGGTTTACTGACAAATGCCAGAGCCAGGCATGGTTCCTAGGAGAAGCTGAGATATACCAGACCTTTGAAAAGAAGGTTAAGGAGGATACTTGAAATGCTCCATTCATAGCTCATCCCCTGATAGCCTCTCCTGGCATCCGAACCCTGGCCCTGTGGGTCTCGCCTCATTTTACAAGGCTTTGTGTTCCCAGGAATGAGTTTGGGGAAAGAATGACCCAGGGCAGACGTGGCTGGTGGTGGGGCACAAACTTAATGGAGAGAATAGACTTCCTCCTCCTGATATATAAGGGCAAAACCCTCAAAAAGGGGCCGGTCCCCCCATTCCCAACCTCACTCTTGATTTCTTTCCATAGAGACATATCTCTGTGTAGTTTTAAGGCTCAGACCTAGTTAGCCCCTCATCTAGTCCGACCTCCTCAAGCCTGCTTGTATTTGTTCCCATCACCGAAGGAAGGAAGGAAGGAGAGCAAGTAGCAAATGGCCTCTTAGGATGCCCTAAAGCAAAGCCATTTCCCTGCGGCAGCCCCTGTCACACTTGTATCTGGGCCCCAAACCATCTCTTCCCTCTCCCTGTCCTGTTTCTTCATTCTATGACATACATATACTGCCTACGGCCTTCCCTTTCTTCATCCCTGGGCCTCCAGGCGCCACAATGGGGAACCAGGGGGCTGGAACAAATCCTCTGCTGATACAAGCCCCCCAAAAGATAGATGATCCCTCTGTTAGCCTGGGTGCTGCTGCCATCAATCAGAAATAGTTTTATTTTCTATTCTGACTTTGCTAGGAACTTAATGGAGTGTTTTTTGATTTTTTGGTAAAAAATTTTTTTCAATGAACAAGCTTGTATTTTCTTTCCCTCTACTAAAAGAAAAACAAAACCCTTGTAACAAATACGTATTGTCAGGCAAAATAAACATCTTTAGTCCTCAGTTAGGGAAGGCGTAGCATTATGAAGGAACTTTAAAGCAAAGACTGGAGCAACATCATCCCAAGCAAGTCACTGGGGTGTTGCAGAATTCTAGGGTCCTTTGAGAAGCAAAACGATCCCTCCAGAACTTTTCTCTCTCCCTTTGATTCTCACCCCATTCTCCTGACTGAGAAAGGGTTCCTCAGCATCTGAGGCACAAGAAGATGTTAAAAGTTCACCAAAACCCCTGGTATGACCACACTAAGGCCCTAGAGGACTAGGGAAATTTCCTCTGCCCTATACCAAATGTGTGGGGTTTTCTCCTAAAGTTCATGATCGTATGGGAGTTAGGGAGATTCCATTGTGGGGGCCTGGAAACTCCAGATTCTCCCCTCTGTAGGGCACTCTGGGTGAGCTGTCTCTGCAGGGTGCCCAGCTGGGTGGATCAGACTGGAGCTCACAGTACCAACAGTCGTCCCCCCCACACCTGCCAGTCATGCCACCCACTGCTCAGTCTCTACCTTGCCCCAATTTACAAAAAAAAAGCAAACAGAGATGTTGGTGGAGGCGAGACATTGGCTACCCACGAGCAGGCTGCTCATCTAGCACCGGAGAAGCCGTTTCCCAGGCAACCAGGCTAGCAGCAGCCCCCATGGGAGTTTAATTTGAGGAAAAAAGATTGCCCTTGGGCTAAGGCTTCAGGGGAAGTGGGTCAGCTTAGAGGGGACTGTGTTGAGGGTGGGCACAGAATTTGAACTTGGGAAAAAAAAAAAGCAAGGGAGTGGAGAATTCTGAAAAGCTCTAGCCCCAAAAGGACAGAAAATCTCAATCATTTTGGCCTGAACCTGAAAAAAATGGAGGTCTGATTCCTAGAGGTCAACCTATGGAAGTAGCTTTTGTTTTGGGGGGGACCCAAGTTTTAAGGGTTGGGGGCTTGTGAGACACAATGGGGCAGACAGGGAAATTTTTTGACCTAATAGGAAGGCACTCAAGTTTGCTCCATGGGAAAGCCTCGAAACTGGGAAAGAAGACGACTTATCTTAAGAATCTATCCACAGAACTGGTCCCAAAGGCCACAGAGCCAGGAGAAGATTTTGGTTCTTGTTTCTGTGGGCAAGTCCCATTTTGGTGATAAAAAGAGTTTTTTTTTTTTTCAGGTGAAATCTCTCCTGAGAAGTTTCCTATTCCCATGCCCTATTTTGTAGCCTCTCTCCATCTACCCTTGGGAAGAAAACAACATCCCAGAAATCCCTCTAGAATCAGGGGGTCTGGCTGGCTTTAATTATACATGTCCTAGGCTTCTACGCTTATTCCTCGGGTTTTTCATGCTCCTGCAGACCCGCTTCCTGAAGGCTACCCAGCCATCTATCGCCTGGCCCACTCCCACCCCAAACAAGTGTGAGAGAGAAAGAGGCAGGGGAGGTTGCATTGAGTACTTAGCACTGTCAAACCCTGGGCGGCCCGGCAGGAGGAAGCTGTGGGTCTCCTCCAAGTGGGAGTAGCCATCCTTCTGAAAGATCCCCCAAAGGTGGAGGGTGTTGTCGTCTAGCAAGGTGAGGAGCTGGCCCTGGGGAGACACAAGGGACGGCTTTCAGAGGCTGGCACAACCAAAGCCTGAGGTGGGGGGGCTCTCGTTCCCTAGAGGAAGCCAAGGCAGAGCCCCTCTGTCTCCAGGAAAGGATTCCCAAGGCTCAGGGTTCCAGGGGAAGAGCCGGGAAGATCAAAGGACAGAGGCAGAGGTGGGAAATCACGCTTACCTGGCCAGGCAAAAAGTGCATCTGGGTGACTGTAGCCGTCTCCTTGTGTAGGCCTGTGAACTCCACTCCAGGGGCCCCGTAGCTTCAGAGGGCAGGGTCAAGGACAAGACACAGCAGGCAAGAAAGGAGGCTTTGGTGCAAATCAACCCCCAGCCCCAAAGCTAACTTGATCTCTGTCTTTAACTGACATGCGATGGAATGTCTCCAAGAGCTGAGTGTTTTAGGGGATACCTATGGAAACCCATTTTGCAAATAAAAAAAAAAAAAAGCAAATGAAAGCAATGTCTTTTCTCAGGCTCCAAGTTCATGTGTGTCCCTTCTTTCCACATTTGTAACTACAAAGCTAAATATTTCCCAAGTTTTGGGGATACTTTCCACCCACAGAAAGCCTCGTCAGGCTTCAAGGCCCAGCTTGTATCACCTCCAGGAACAGGAAGTCTTCCACAGCTATTCTGGCTCACATCCTTCTTCTTTTCTTTTCTTTTCTTTTTTAAAAACCCTTACCTTCCATCTCAGAATCAATACTGTGTATTGGTTCCAAGGCAGAAGAACGGAAAGAGCTAAGCAATGGGGGTGAAGTGACTTGCCCAGGATCACACAGCTGGGAAGTGTTTGGGACCAGATTTGAACCCAGTCTCTCCCTACCTCTCGGCCTACTTTTCTGTCTGGCTCTCTACCCACTAAGCTGCACCCTCTGTCTCTCCTTCTTATAATTTATCCTGTCATCAAAGTATGCAACTTTTCACTTAAGTTTATTTGGATTTTGGTGCTTTTTTTTTTTAACGTTTTATCTTTAGTTTATTTTAATAACAAAATTTCACATACATTTTCCAAAGTTACAGGATTCATGTTGTCTCCCTCCCCTCTCCCGGAGCTGACAAGCTATTCAATCTGGATCATATGTGTCATGCACAACATATTTCCATTTTGTTCATTTTTGTAGGAGAATAATAATAATATGAAGCTATGTATTACCACACAAAACATTATTTCCATTTTGTTTATTTTTGTAGGAGACTTTATAAGATTATTCGCTTACAGTTTTGTAGGAGAATAGCAATATAAAACCATGTATTAAAATGCAAAACATATTTCCATTTTGTTCATTTTTTGTAGACTAATAATATAAAACAAAAGATTTTATAAGATTATTCATTTACATTTTGGGGGGAGAATAATATAAAACCGTGTATTAACATGCAAAACATATTTTGATTTTGTTCATTTTTTAGGAGAATAATAATATAAAACCAAAGATTTTACAAGATTACTCACAAAAATGAACAATATGGAAATATGTTTTGCATGATAATACATGTATAACCCCGAATGAACTGCTTGCCATCTCTGGGAGGGGGGAGGGAAGAAGGAAGGGAGACGATTTGGATCGTATAACTTTGGAAAACTTATATGGAAATGTGTAAATGGTAAAACAAATCTTTATGATGAAAAATAAAAATAACATACAATTTAATCTGTACATGTTATTGTATCCTACACAAGCAATTTCACATTACCCTTTCGTCCGATCTCATTTTATGCTAGTCATCTCCTCGACAAAACCAGTCATTCCAAGGGGCAGGGATCACATTTTGTACTTTATTATCTACACTCTGTCCTCTTAGTTTCTGACAAAGGCCTAGAAATGAGAACATGTACAGAACAGCCTTGCCTTGCTGACTTGACTCCCAGAGGGTCAGTGGCTAGGGAAAGCTGGATAAGTTAAGACCTAAATTTGGGTCTACGCTTCCTTCTCCAAAAAACTCCCCTTCACTGCCCCCATCACAGGTTTTGGAGGAAAAGATGATAAGGGTTGCTAGGCTAAATCTAATAGTACCTAGCTGTCCTGGGAAATGTCTAAATGTTGGGAAGGAAGCCAGAATCCTGGGCTCTCAATTGTTGGCCCAAGGGGATACCACCAGCTAGTGGGGGGACACAGGACTAGAGCCTCTGGTTCTTGATTCACAGTCTGGTTCCATTTCATACCATGACACTGTCTAGGACTCGATTCAGTCTTGCACCCCATCTCTCTACTCCCACCTTTTCTGGAGCTAGGAAATCCTTGCTCTAAGAAGCCCCGTGCTTTCTCTGGTGCCAGCTCTGTGCAGTGCCCCATTCCCATTTCTATACCCACAGCAAAGAATGCAGAGCTCACAGAGGGAAATTTCCATCAACTGCAAAATGATTATTTTTTAATCAGCTCTACTTCAGACTGGAAATGAGGATCAGGGGAGAAACTGGTTAGTATTAGTGGGAACCAACAGTCTCTTGTGCTGAGAGTGTGGGTATGTGGCTGGGAGAGGGAGCAGGGACTGGGGAGATTTAGAATATGAGAGAAATCCTTAAACTCAGAGCCAGCATCAGGCACCTAGGCTGCCTTGAAGCCTTGAAGAAAGGGCAACACAGATTGCCCCAGGCTTAGTCTTCATTCCCCTAACTTGCCTCCCCAAGTTATTTATCTTTCAGGGATCACCTCCTCCATTAAGATTTCCCTGATTAGGAGGCTGCTCAGTGGATAGAGAGCAAGACCCGAAGATGGGAGGTTCTGGGTTCAAACTTGATCTCAGATATTTCCTATGACTCTGGGCAAGTCACTTAACCCCCATAGCCTGTCCCTTACCGCTCTTCTGCCTTGGAACCAATACCCAGTATTGATTCTAAAATGGAAAGTAAATGTTTTTAAATAACTTGTTTATATGTTTAAAAAAAAAGATTTTCCTGGCTGCTTCAAAACCTCAGGGGACTGATCTTTCTCCCCTCTCTGAATTTCATTTCTTTTTCTTCCTTCCTTCCTTCCTTCCTTCCTTCCTTCCTTCCTTCCTTCCTTCCTTCCTTCCTTCCTTCTCTTCCTAATTACATGTTATAACAAATTTCCACACAAGATTTTTCTAAGTTATATAATCAAACTTATCTCCCTCCCTTCTTCCGGGGCTGGCAGGTGATTCAATTTGGGTTATACGTGTATTATTGTATTTCCATGTTGTTCATTTTTATGAGTGAGTAATCTTATAAAACCAAAATCCCATCATGTAAACCCAAATAAACATTGAAAAATCATATGCTTTCATCTGCATTCTAAATTCTCTTACGGGTCCTTGGCATTCTAGAGTCATAGATTATCTGAGTTGAAAGGGTCCTCAAAAGCCATCTATTCCTGCCCCTTCATTTTACAAAGAAAGAAACTGAGGCTCACAAAGGAGAATTCAAGGCTCAACAACTACCAGGCACCAGATTATAATAAAACCTAGCAATTTTATTGTAATAGACACAAACTTGGCAGAAACAAGAGAAATACACTTTGTTCTAACTGCTTGTGGGCATTCTCATATTACTATTACTAGAACTTGAAAAGAAAAAGTTCACGGCACTGGACTAGACCACTTAACATGGACATTAAAGACAGATTAGGTATCCTGGGATTTTTCAGCTAACACTGAAAGGGGAAAAGACATGCTGGTCAGTCCTAATTCTTCTTACCCAGGAGAGAATCCAGAAAGAATCTTAGTCAGATGAACTCAGCTCCTTCTTTGAGATTTCCCAAAAGAATCTTTTAGATTCTCCTGGAATTTCTTTAACGACTACAAGTTAGATCTTGTCCCTCGGTCAGGAACCAATGCCCTATGACTATATGTTGTCTTTCTCTCTTTCTCTCCTTCCTTCCTTCCTCCCTTTCTCCTTCCTTCCTTTTCCTTTCTTTCTTCTTTCTCCCTTACTTTTCATCTTAAATCAGTATTATGTATTATTTCTAAGGCAGAAGAGTGGTAAGGGCTAGCCAGTTGGGTTAAAGGACTTTCCCAGGGTCACATAGCTAGGAAGTGTCTGAATACAGATTTGAACCCATGACTTTCCATTTCTAGGCCTGGCTCTCTATCCACTGAGCCACCTCACTGCCCTCAATCTCCCCATTTCTGACTTGTCCAAGGTTCTGTATGCCAGGACTCAAACCCAAATCTCCTGGTTCCCAGGTCACTGTTCTTTTGCTTCATGACATCATCTCAAGCTCTTCTGAAAACAGAGGCCTCTTTTTTGTTTCCCCAACAGTTCCAGGCAAAGAACCAGACATGTAGTAGGTACTTAGGCCAGATTTAGCTATGGAGCTAAATAAAATAAAATAAAATAAATAAAATACTTGTAAGAACACTTGACAGGATGGATAAAGGGGTATGGATCCCAGAAAGAGATCCAGCCAAAGGAAAGCAATTTGGGGGACTGTGTCTCCCCATTCCCACATCTGCCCACTCACCACCCACCCCTTTTGGGGACCAAAATCCCTGCCAACACCCCCCCACCCTTCCTCTTTCAACTCCCAAACTCCTTAAGAGTCTTTTCCCCTAAAGCAGCATCCAAACTCCAATGAGTTAGTGACAAGGAGAAACAAGGAAAAAAATACCCAAGATTTAAATTTAGGGCTCCCCACCTGTTCCTCCTCCTCCCACTCTCATGTGCCTAAATTAAAAGGCTGTGCTGTATTTTGGGGAGCATGCGCCCGGATCTGGGAATATATCGGTCAAGATGGCTTGCTTCCACTCTGCACTCCCTTCCTGAATCCCCAGCTGCCTTCTTTCTGCAGCAGTGCCCATCCTCCCTCCCTAGCCCTGTCCCCTCTCCCTTTGTTGGCCTCCAAGCACGATGCTTTCCCTTCTCCTCACCACGCCTCCTTTCTCTCCTCTTCCCTCCAACCCCCCAGCCTTATTTCAGCCTGGGCCAGGGGCCTCCCAGCTTGGTATTCTCCACAATCATCCTGGAATCCCTTCCTGAGGGTCACCAGGCAACCGTCCTCTATGGCTAGGCTGTTGCCCCTGGCAACAATCTCTGCTACCTCCCCAGGGCCCAGCAAGGCCTCTCCCCCACCCCAGCCAACTCCCCCCATTCAGCTCTACAAATTCTGCATTGCTCCCTCAGTTTTACGGTCAGCTGGAGAATCAGGCTGACTTCAATCCAACCTTATCTTGAGAGTGGGGAGGTGATCTTACCCCCACCCTGGGCTGTTTTGTACCCCTGCTTCCCTAGAGGCAAGTCCAGAGAGGGAAAGGTTACCCTAATTGAATTCTCAGGGTACCTCTCCGCCATCCCTGGGCTTTTCTTATCCTCCCCCACCCCAGTTTATCTTTTTAGATTTTATTTTAAATTATTTAAAATTTTATTTTTACTGTCATACAAAACACACTCCCATATTGGTCATTAATGAAAGAACAAACTCATAATCGAAAACCTAAAATAAAACCATATAAGAGAAACCCAATAGTTCTTTCTCTGGAGGTGGATAGTGTTCCCTGTCATAAGTCTTTCAGGATTGTCCCAGATTGTTGCATGGCTGAGAGGCGCCAAGTTTTCACCCTCTCCCCGGAGTCTATGTGGCCTCAAAAAGAAATGCAAGTGCCCGTCTCCCCCTGGAAGACCCTCCCTCGGTGCTTCCTTCCTCCCAGCTCCCCAGATGGCCAAGCCTGGCCCTGCTCCCCAACCCCATTTGGGAAGTCCTGAACTCTAACCTCAGGCAAACACCCTCAGACCTCCAAGGGGTTCCCAATGGATCTGTGGGAGGAAAGAAGCCATGATGGGGTGAAGAGAGAGCAAGAATTTTTTGGTTTAAGAAAAATAAATAGTGTATAACCCAGTGGAATTGCTTGTTGGCTCCAGGAGTGGGGAGGGAAATGGGGAGGAAAGAAAACGTATCGTGGAAACAGGGGGGGAATTAAAAAATAAATAAATAAAATGAAATGAAATGAAATCGTATTAGGGGCCCCTCTGCTGAACCTACTCAATTGGAATTTTTCTGTTCTTAAGATCCTGATGGGTGAGAGCCCAGAGGAAGCAGGTGTGAGAACTCTGAGGCCACTTTGGGGGCTGCAAATTGTATAAATACTATGAGAAATGAATCAGTTGGGGACGTGAGGGGAGGCAGGGTTGGATTAAGGCATTTGGAGAGGATATATACAGACACACTTGTCTCTCCTCGCAGGGGTTCTTAATCTTTTTTTTTTTTTTCTGTCACAGACTTTCTTGGGCAGTCTGGCAAAGCCTATAGACCCTTTCTCAGAATATTACTTAAAAAAAAAAAAACAACCAGAAAATAAAATACACGGGATTGCAAAGTAAAGAAAAAGAGATTCAATGAACATAAAAACCTATTTTTTCCCATTCAAGATTACAGATCTCAAAAAAATATATATTATAGATTTCCTGAAATAGATCTATAAACCCAGTCTGCTCTGAGGGCATTCGACCATCCTCAAGATTCCTTTCTAGTGAACTAGGCTGCCTTTTATTTATTTATCCTTCCAGGGCACTAGGGCCTGCCTCAGTGTCCTAATTACTTTTCCACTTCTGAGTGCCTCAGAGGGGACAGAGGATCACACACAAAGGACCATATATTTAAGCATTAAAAAGTAGCATCTAAGCCAATAGTCAAACTCAGACAGAAATGAGAGTTACTACACGATAAAGTTCCTCCTGACTATTCAGTGGTTTTCAGTTCATGTCTGATTCTTTGTGACCCCCCTTTGGGATTTTCTTGGCAAAGGCTGGAATGATTTGCCATTTCCTTCTCTAGCTCATTTTATAGATGGGGAAACCGAGTCAAATAGGATTAAGTGCCTTGCCCAGGGTCACACAGCTAGTGTCTGAGGCCAGATTTGAACTCAGGAAGAGAAATCTTTCTGACTCCAGGCCCAGCACTATTTTTACTGTGTCACCTGACTGACCTCATTTTGAATTAGAAAACCACATATTAATATTATCTACATTTTGTTGTGTTTTTATTTATTTTATTAGATATTTCCCAGGTATGTTTTAATCAGATTCAGGCCATACTCAGGTATGTTGTGGGCCTGTGGACCACCCATTTGACATCTTTGATCTTGTATTTTTATTTATTTTGTTAAATATTTCCCAGGTATGTTTTAATCAAATTTGGGCTGCACTCAGGTATGTTGTGGGCCTTTGGGCCACACATCTGACATCTCTGAACTTGTATTTTTATTTATTTTATTAAATATTTCCCAGGTACAATTTTTTTTAACCCTTACCTTCCTTCTTAGAATCAATATTGTGTATTGGTTCCAAGGCAGAAGAATGGTAAGGGTAGGCAATGGGGGTTAAGTAACTTGTCTAGGGTCACACAGCTAGGAAGTATCCAAGGTGAGGTTTGAACTCAGGATCTCCCATCTCTAGACCTGGCTCTCAATCTACTGAGCCACCTAGCTGCCCCCCTCCCCATACTTTTTAATCAGATTCAGGCCATACTCTGGTACATTGATAAGGTCTTTGGGCCACACGCTTGACATCTCTGATCCTGTATTTTTATTTATTTTGTAAAAATTTCTCAAGTATGCTTTAATGAGATTCAAGATGCATTGTTTAGTTTTGCTAAATGTTTTCTTCTTTTCTCTCTCTCTTTTTTAAAATCATTATTACAAAGTCACCAGGTAGGGAAGG
Organism: Gracilinanus agilis; assembly: GCF_016433145.1. Taxonomy (NCBI): domain Eukaryota; kingdom Metazoa; phylum Chordata; class Mammalia; order Didelphimorphia; family Didelphidae; genus Gracilinanus; species Gracilinanus agilis. Next base: position 271,682,706 of record NC_058130.1, on the reverse strand, counting down.
GCATGTTCAAAAATTGATGTGATTTAAAAAGCATCAATAAAAAAATTTTAAAGGATCTAAAAAAACATTTTTTAAAAATAGCTGACTTAGAGCAATTTAAATTTTCCAAAGTACTTCATATACTATTTTCTTTGATCCTCATGATTACCTTGTCAAGTAGGGTGCCTTGCCTATATTCTTGTAGATTTTCATATTTAAATGTTTCTCTTGGTTTCCCTTGCTGGTCAGACAGAAACTGACCCTCAAGCCAATTAATGATCAGGTAAGAAACAAGGCCATTGGTTTGGAAGCCAGAAGACCCAAGGTTTTATCCAGGATTTGTGAGCTTCCAAAAGGAACTTGGGAAAATCATCATAATAAAATAATCAAAGAACCAGATTCATCAAGTTGGATGGGATCTTAGAAGTGACCTAGTTCAACTCCACTATACCCCCTTATTTATTTATTTGTTTGTTTGTTTGTTTTAAGGCCTTAACTTCTGTGTATTGGCTCCTAGGTGGAAGAGTGGTAAGGGTGGGCAATGGGGGTCAAGTGACTTGCCCAGGGTCACACAGCTGGGAAGTGTCTGAGGCTGGATTTGAACCTAGGACCTCCTGTCCCTAGGCGTGACTCTCAATCCACTGAGCTACCCAGCTGCCCCAATACCCCCTTATTTTATAAGCCTAAAGAAGGGAAAAGACTTATCCAGTCATCTAATGACATAGAGCAGTGATTCCCAAAGTGGGCGCCACTACCCCTGGTGGGTGCTTCAGCAATCCAAGGGGGTGGTGATGGCCACAGGTACATTTATCTTTCCTATTAATTGCTATTAAAATTTAAAAAAAAATTAACTTCCAGGGGGCTAAGTAATATTTTTTCTGGAAAAGGGGTGGTAGGCCAAAAAAGTTTGGGAACTACTGACATAGAGGCAGAGATGAGATTCGAACTCAGATCTCCTCGCTTCCTCTCTCCGCTCCTCTTTTCAGTTTAAATGCAGAGAGAACCCGATGAAAGTGAGGTGATAAGGGTTTCCTTCCACTCTCTCCAGGGCTGCTATTGAAGACTAAGAGAAATTGGATCTCACAAGAGTTTTGAAAAGTACTAGGTCAAAGGAATAACCTCTAAATCAATTAGTCTTGATTTAGTTAAGATTGATTATTTTGATTTTATTCTGATTATCAGATTAAGTTCCCATCTTGGGAAAAGCTACCCTTTGCAGCTAAGCTAAACTAGAATAGGCATAACTTCTCTTATGGATCAATAAAGTTTTATCATTTAGTAGCAGATAATTTGGAATAAGAAATATTTCTCTGTAGGAATAGAATAATTACTAGATTGAGTTAAATAGAAATTCTAAGTTCTTCAAGGGTAAGTTCCCCAAAGAGATGTTCCCTTTTCACTAGCTCTCCTGGAACAAGTTCTTTCCAGTAAACCCACAGTAGCCACCGTTTAAGAGACCACTAGAAGGTACTTCCCTAAAAAGACACAGATTGATGGATGGATGTTCTAACCCAATTGGAAAATAAATCTAATAGTTGTCCCACCCTAGGAACTCCTCGGTATACCCTTGACACATTCACACTGTAAAAGTTGGCCATAACGATGAAAGTAGTTCCGAGAAGTACACTGGTCAAGTGATCTGTCTTGTCCAATTGGATTATGTGTAAAAAAAGTTTCTTAAGATTTTTGTCACTTTTCATGACTTGGCAGTTTTGGGCCTTACATTATACTCAGATCCCAGAGAGAGAAAACAACTGAAAAGTAAGTAAATATGATATTTTCTGTGAATAAGTTAGGGTAAGAAAACAGAAGAAAGGGATTTAAAAGCTTTTAAGGGATTTGAAAGGAAAGGAAAGAGACAAAAAAAATTATACCCTGAACCCTTCAGGAATGTATAGTCTGCATCAGACTTTTTTTTAAGTGCAATTCTAGTTAACTAATTAATATGTGAAGTTTTAATGAAAGCAGATACTTTAAATCAAGAAATTATTATGCTACAAATCAAAGGATACTTTTAATATAAGTCATTTTGACCAAATGACAATAAGGTGAATTTTATTACAGATCACAAAGGATTATAATCTGCTTTATTATCAAAGAGTTATTGAAATTGGTATAGCAGTTTTTAAAAAAAATACGATATTCTTTAGACTTCTAGTTTTCCTTTTATTGTGGAATTTGGAAAAATATTAGACATGTGAATTCTCCTTTAATGAGAATGTGCCTTTAAATACATAGTTATATATAATTTTTCTAAAATATTATAAAGTGCTGTTTGAAAGGCCACTTTGCTACTGAATTAATCAAGTGAATATGATAATAATCTGAAAAAACTGTAATAATGAAGTGTCTTTTGCCTTAAATTCTTATGACTTAAAAAGAAGATTTAGAACTCCCCAGACAGAGTTGTGATCTGAATCTGTCTTTGTGATTGGGTAAAGTGACTTTGAAATGGACTAAGTTGATGTCGTTTGGCTAAAGTAAGTTTAGTATCTTGTCACTTGGACTGCTAAAAGATAGCAAAATTATTCAAAATTATTCATTATTCAATAGGATTTGTTTTCCTCAATGTTATCCCCTTAGGGGACAACTAGGTGACTCGGGAAGATTCAGAGCTAGGACTAAAGACAGGAAGTCCTGGGTTCAAATCCTGTCTCACATACTTCCTAACTTAACCTCCACTGCCTTAGCATTTACCCTTTTTCTGCTGTGGAACCAATACAGAATATTGATTCTAAGATGGAAGGTAGGTTTTTTTCCTTTAAAATAAACAAATTAGTCTCCTAAAGAGGAACACTTCAGTCTTACCATTTATAACTGCCCTTTAATGTAAGTTAGCAAGTGGTTCAGAGTAATAACTGAGAAATTAAACATTCGACATTCTAAAGTACTACAAAAAAGAAATTTTTCTTTTTTTTTTTTTTAATACTTTTTTAAATGCTTTTTTTGTACGGGCTAGGCAATGGGGGTTAAGTGACTTGCCCAAGATCATAGAGCTAGCTAAAATTTTTTAAAGCAATCCTGAAGAACTAGAACAAAGCCTGGCATGTGATAAATACTATCTAAATGAACTAATGTTACTTTTAAAATTGACTTTAATTACTCCACACTAGATAACTCTACTGGGTTTCAGATGTCACTGGATGTGATTAACAATATACCAACAGGGATAAAACAGATGATTTTCTCTATAATTTTAAAATATGTTCCACTGAATTATTGCCATCTGACTAGTAATAATTTTCATATTTTAAACTACATGACAAGGGGCAGCTAGGTGGTTCAGTATATAGAAAGCCAGGCCTAGAGATAGGAGATTCTGGGTTCGAATCTGGCCTCAGACATTTCCTATCTGGGTGACCCTGAACAAGACAATTAACCCCCATTGCCTAGCCCTTACCATAATTCTGCTTGGAACCAATACACAATATTGATTCTAAGGTGGAAGGTGAAGGTTTAAAATATATACATATTTTTTTAAATACATGATATTGGGTATGCAAAATTTTCTCTGGTATTTTGAAAGCAGAGAAAATCTGTTAAAACAAATTACTTGTCATTCTTATCTAAAAACTGTTAGGCCATAAATGTACGTTATAGAGAATTTGACAAAAATGTTTGAAAAATTGTTCCTATTTAATGAGATATGTTTTGTTTTAAATTAAGAAAATAATAATGAAAAATGACTTATTTTGGGAAGAAAAGTATAGCAAAACCCTCTTAAGAGGTCTCTGGGAAGTTCCCTTGGTCTTCCTACTTGACTGGTTATAACAAGATCTTCCCAGCCCTGCTGCCAACATGTTGTAAAACTCTGTAAAGCTGCTGTTTAAAGAACTAGGACCTCTCCCAGCTAAAGTAGAGACATTTATTACTTTAACTTTAAATGGTGAGTTTGGTCTGAGATCATTTCGAAAATCATGAAATTATATCGGTTAATAATTAGTATATAGTGAAGCTGCATTTTTTCAATCTTAGAATCAATACTATGTATTGGCTCTAAGGCAGAAGAGTAGTAAGGGTCAGACAGTAGGAGTTAAGTGACTTGCCCAGGGTCACATAGCTAGGAAGTATCTGAGGCCACATTTGAACCCAGAACCTCCTGTCTCTAGGCCTGACTCTCAATCCACTGAACCACCCAGCTGCCCCCCTGAAGCTGCATTTTTGAACCAACTTCACAGTCTGTAAAATAGTATTCACTGTATTCAGATAAAATTCCAGAATGCAGTATCCAACATTCAACTAATTCCATCAGTTCTTCTGGTTGCTGCCCTCAACACTGGCAGGTGTTCATATGTACACCCAAGTCTGGTCACTATAAAGTCTTCCTTCAATTTCTCAGTGGGTTTAAGCTTATAACTCGAAATTAAAACTCGTACTGGCAAGCTGTCTTCTTTAGTCCTCCTTGAGTGGCCAGATGGACTTTGCCTCCAACAACTATCCTGAATATATGAAAACTTTATCTGTTAATGAATATTGCATGAATCTGAACCAACCTTGCTAATGATTATTGTCACACGAGCACAATAATTATATTCTGCCCTAACATATGATTAATGAAGTTTCGTGATTTGAGGCAGAATCTTGAGGGACTTTAATTTGCTGCCATTCTAAGTTTTGATTTCAGGGATAAGAGTCTGACCTCTCAAAAGGGCACTAGTCCATCATTCGAGAAAAATGTCAGCAGCTCAATAGGAGCAGCAGCTGTGAACTCCTAACAGCGAAGGTGTGTCCCTGGGGAATAGCTGGGGGAGCAACCTTAGGTAGGACTATGGTAGGACCACCTTGACTCAGTTTCCCATACAAGATATTTTCCCACCTGGTTAATTCTGAACCTGATTGTGGACATCCTGTCATTGAATTGGCGGCCTACGACTCGTATCTGAAATCAAACAGAACTAAGGAACAGTAATTGTAATAAATTGTAATAAATGTAAGAAATAAACTCAAATCCTTATCGTGTCAGATTCCACTTAGAATTCTTCCACTTACAAAATCAGAATGCCTGTTCTTCACTTACAACAGCCTTTATCAATTTTTGTTCTATGCATCAACAGAATAAAAACAGAGAGAATAAATATAATTTTTGGTAATTCTATTCAGCTTGCAAGATTATACCCTTCCTCTCCTTGATACTGGCAGAGCAGAGTTTTATTTGTGCAAAAATTAAGTATTTTTCAAGAAAATGGGATATCTCGAAACTACACATATGCAACTCTTACATATTATAAATTGAACTCATTCTGGAACTACTGAAATGCTTAAAGACGGGTCATGGGAACTAATTACACCCTTTAAAAATTATTTTATTTGATTAATTGATTTAGAATATTTTCCCATGGTTACATGATTCATGTTCTTTTCCTCCTCTCCCCGCTCCGGTAGTCAATGAACAATTCCACTGGGTTCTACATATATCATTTACAGCCTTTTTATACATTGTATTGAGTCTAACATGGAAAGTAAGGGTTAAAAAAAAAGTGATGTTCTTGACAGTGCAGTTGCCAAATCAAGCTATAATGAAAGAGTTTTCTAGACTCTACTTCCCTGGTTCAGTGTAGAACAGCCATGAAGTCAATTAGAAATATTTCAGTTGAAGTTGGAAAGTTAGCACAGTCTACTTGAGGCTATAATGGAAGGCAAAGAGTGCTATATCTGCTTTGCAAATTGAAGTTGACTCACTTGCAGAAATGGTGTTGCAGCATTTCCCCAGTGCTCAAGGAGGAGCTTGTGCTATTATTAAACAAACCTGTTGTTCTTATGTTAATCAGTCAGGGAAAATTATCACCAATGTTTATAACCTCCAAAGAATTATGGCTAAGATCTAAAAAATATTGCTGACGGGACTCAAGTTTCTAAGACAACTTTCTGGTGGGACCCGCCATCATGGTTTTCTTAGCTATCTTCCTGGTTTACAGGAAATGGCATTTTTTGCTCCCGTAATCAGATGAGCACTTACAATTTTGATTCTTACTATCTTTGCTCTATGGTACATCCAAATGTCTGCTAGATGCTGAACTAAAGGCTTGCTCCAATCCTATTCCAAACCTCTCTTTGAAAATGATGTTAGAGAGTTACAAAGGAATGAATATGACATGGATGACCCACACGAAGAATCTGAATATCCAAATAATAATCCATATGCTGAATAGGAATTTCCAAATGACATATTACATTTAATTTTGTCCCTGTCTAATACATCATATAGCTATAAGTGATGGGCAGATTTTAAGTAAGACAACCATTTGTCTCCTTATTCTCCTAGAAAAACATCTAAAAGCATGTCTCGATACAAGTCCCAGCCATTTGCATCTCTTTCTGCTAAAAACCTGCTACCTGCTTCCCGAATGTTCCAAATCTGCAAAATGGAAAGATCAGAACCACCATCCAATTCACAACCTGAACAGAAATGTTCTGTTGGCAGAGATGTAGTTCAAGGTTTTCATCATGGAATCATTGTCTGTAATTCAGGTAATGCTTTCTTTAAAAGAGTTCAACCGAAAGAGAGTAAGCCAAAATGTACAAAGGGGGATGATAAATGTGTTATTACAAAGAAGAGCAGGAAAAATTGCCCTTCGTGCCACTTCACCAAATGCATCCTAGCAGGAATGGACCAAGGTAAAAGATTTAGGCTTGGGGCACCGAGGAATGATCTTCTCTCAGATGATATAGCCTTACAATACTTTAGAAGTCTGATGATAGAAATGGCAAACGCTGGGTTCCCGTACGGACCATCTGAATAAATTGGTCTTAAAAAAATATGGAGGGAACAGCTTGGTAGCCTAGTGGATTTGAGAATGAGGCCAAGTGATGGGAGGACCTGGGTTCAAATCTGGTCTCAGATACTTCTAGGTGTCTGACCCTGGGCAAGTCACTTAACTCCCATTGCCTAGCCTTCACTATCCTTCTGCCTTGGAACTAATGCACAGTATTGATTCTAAGACAGAAGATAAGGGTTTTAAAAAACAAAAATAAAAAATACATAAAGATATTGGAGAACATTTCTGAGTGATCCATAAGAAAACTGATTTTCTTGAGGATCAAAGGGAGGAATTGAAAGAAATAACCTCCAAATTAGTATTGATCACTTTGATTTATGTTAGTGGGATTGTAGGATTAAGTTCCCTTCTTGGGAAAAGTTAGTCTTTATAGCTAAGCTAAACATTTCATTACTTATAGATTGATAAAGTTATATCAGTTAATAGCAAGAAATTTAGAGTAAGAAATATTTCTTTGTAGGAATAGAATAATAACTAGATTAAATTAAATATTCTAAGGTTAAGTTCCCTGAGGACAAATTCCTTTTTCTTCTAGCTCTCTTGGGACAATCACCCCTTAAGAGACCATTAAAAGGTTCTTCCATAAAAAAGCTCACAAACTGATAGATACAAATTCTAACTCAGTTAAAATAATAAATCTAATAATTATTCCATTCTCACATCCTGGCCACATCCACACTCAGAAAGTTAACAATAATGATGAGGGTGGTTCCAAGAAGCACAATGATCAAGTGACCTGTCTTGCCCAATTGAATTATGTATAAAATAAGTTTAAGATTTTTGTTCCTTTCTATGACTAGTAAGTTTCTCTTTTTTACTATAAAAATAAGCTCTGCAAATCCATTTGTCTCTAATCACTGAGGGATTAAATGACCTGGTTTAATAGCAATTTGCAGACCTTGCTCTTAAATCATTGTACTCTAAAGTCTTAAACCTCAGACTTTTCTTTTCAGATAATATATTAACACAGGCCCAAGGACATTATTCTTATCTCACCTTGGCTATAACACCAAAGAAGTGGCATGGGTCCTCAGTCTGGTCCATCTCCCTGAGGAGGTGAATTCAAATCCTGTCTCAGGCATCCTGACCTCTCTCAACTATGCCCTTTCCTATCCCACAGCAAGGTATCTAGGCATCTCCCCCTCTCTAAAGGAATCATTCAGAGGAAAATTATGACGGGATATGGAGACAAAGAACAGAGGAAGGGCACTAGGACTCAGAATTTGCAGATTGGGCATGAAAAACCCATCTCTTCTCCCCCTTCCCTAAATGAATTCTGCTTGGGAACCTGGTCTAAATGAATATCCAGAATTAGCTAGAAGATATCCTGTACCTTGTTCCACAGCTCCTTCTCCCTCCCTGACACCCTTCTAACAGTCTGCAGAGGCAAGGAATACTCAGAATCTCATAGTCCAGCTGTCAGTAAAAGATTCCACCACCCACTTAAAAATCTCCTGTCATGACTTTTAGGAATAAAGAGTGATAACAGAGGCAAATTAGGGGAACACTGTTTTATACCAATAAACACTCATTTACCAGTCAGATCTACAGATAAGGGAAGAATTTGTGACCAAAAAAGGCACAGAGAACATTATGAGATATAAAATGGATAATTTTGATTAAATTAGATTTAATGGGTTTTACACAAACAAAACCAATGCAACTAAGATTAGAAGGGAAACAAAAAACTAGGGGAAAATTTTATAGCAAATGTCTCTGTCAAAGGCCTCATTTCTCAGATATATAGAGAACTGAGTCAAATTTTAAGAATACAAGTCATTCTCTGATTGATAGTCAAAGAACATGAACTGGCAGTTCTCAGATGAAGAAATTAAAACTTACCTAGTCATATCACTATTGAAAATGCAAATTAAAATGTGGTACTTTACACTCATTGTCTAATATGACCCAAAAGGAAAATGATAATTATTGGAGGGGATGTGGGAAAATCAAAGCACACTATTGGTGGAATTGTGAATGGATAAAATTATTCTGGAGAACAATTTGGAACCATCCCCAAAGGGCTATAAAACTGTGCATTCCCTTTGACACAGCAATTTCACTACCAAATCTGTATCCTAAAGAGCTCAAAGAAAAGGGAAAAGGTTTTTTTTGTATAAAAATCTTTATAGTACCTCTTTTTGTGGTGGCAAGTAACTGGAAACTGAGGGGATGTTCATCAATTGAGGAATGGCTGAACAAGTTGTGGTATACGACTGTAATGGAATACTATTGTGCCATAAGAAATAATGAACAGGATAAGGTCAGAAAAACCTGGAAAGACTTATATGAACTGCTGCAAAGTGAAGTAAGCAGAACCAGGAAAACAGTTATATAGAGTAACAGAAATATTATACAATAATCAACTGTGAAGAACTAAACTATTATCAGCAAAACAAGGTCCTAAAAGACTCATGATGAAAAATGTTATCTATAGTCAAAGAAAAAAACTGATGGAACCTGATTGCAGATCAAAGCATGCTATTCTTCACTTATGAATTTTTAATTGTATAAGTGATATGTGATTTCAATCATGACATAGGGAATACGGAAACAGGTATTGTGTGAAAGCATTGTACCTCTGTTATATTATCGTCTCAGGGAGGGAAGGCAAAGGAGGAAGAGAGAGAACAGAAATCTTAGAATGTCAGAAAAACAATTGTCAAAACTTGTTTCTACATGCATTAAAAAAAATTTTTTTTTAAATGATGAACAGGATGGTTTCAGAAAAACCTGGAAAATCTTATACAAACTGATGCAGAGTGAAGTGAGCAGAACCGGTAACATTGTACACAGTAACAGCAATATTGTATTAGGATCAACTGTGAAAAACTCCAAGGGACTCATGATGAAAAATGCTACCACTATCCTAAAAGGCATTGATGGAATCTGAATGCAGATCAAAGCAAACCATTTTTCATTTTATTTCCTTTATGAGTTTTTTATTGCTGAATTTGGAAATATATATTGCCTGATAGACATGTATAACTTTTATCAGATTACTTTCTTGGGGAGGATGGAGAGAATTTGGATTGCAAAATGTCACAAAATAAATTGTTTTAAAATTGTTTCTACATGTGATTGAGAAAAGAATTGCAATAAAATATTACTGGGAAAAAAATCTCTTGTGTAAGAGGAAGCCTACGGGGATTGCCAGGAAACTAGTGTTGAGGCTCTAATGAAAAGCTCAGGAGCGATGAGAGATTATTTTAATGCCACCCTTAGAAAAGATAATAAATTAGTAGGAATATCTAATATCTCACAAAAAGAAAATAATAAATTGAATATAAAGTTGGTCATCAGATTTTCTAGGCCTAAAGTGCCTATTTGTACAAAGGGGTATAACAGACCTTCATCTCTGGCAGTAATTTGACACATTTACTATATGGCCCTCCATCCTGTTGTGTGTGGTTATTTAGATTTTATGGGGCTCCCAGAACAAGTCTTCATCATTGCTAGGATTCCCACCATATAAAAGACCATGGTTCAAGCTGAGAGTCAGGTCACCTAAAAACACAAGTACTAAGTGGGTCACAAACTTGATTTGTGACTTCAGATAAAAAATACAACACAAAAAAAGTTCCTTTATTTTGCTGAGCCTCATCCCACCAGTCTGAAAAATAGGTATAATAACCTCTGTGCGCTCTCGCTCTCTCTCTCTCCTCTCTCTCTCCTTTCTCTCTCTCTCTGTCTTCTCTCTCTCTCTCTCTCTCTCTCTCTCTCTCTCTCCATCTGCTAGATTTCAGAATGATCCCTTCCCTCTTTAGAGCTCTCACAGCTCTCGCTGTCCATGCTATACGCACTGGCCCTTAGTCATATTCTGTCTCGTGGAGCTCTCGTATCAATTTTCTTGTCTTATTTGTCTCCTCCTGTTGACTGCCTCAAAAAGCTCACATGGGACTGGGCACAAACGAGGCTCTCGGCACTAGCTGATCTGTTGATTGACTCACAAAATCATTAGAGTCGGGAAAAGGGAGAAACCAAATTTCTCCTTACTGAAGATTCAGAAGATAGGACTACTTACTAAAATACTTACTGGATTTTCCCTGCAATAGATCCAAGGTTCTTAAGAAACCCTGAGGGGAGAATTTTTGTGATAGGGCTCAGTTCTGGGCAGCCAGCTGAACCACTTCTGCCTTCCTCACCCACTGGGAATGCAGTCTAACATCTTGGCTGAGATGGAGAAAGGCAAGATCTTGCCGGAGGAGAGAGCTAGAGCTTCTTAAGTGTGTGTGGACTGCTTGGAAGTCTGAGGAAGCCTAGGGGCCCTTTCTCAGAATAAGGTTATTAAACAATGGAAGGAAACTTTCAGTTAGAAATTAGTTGGGTTGTTGTTTTTTTTTTTTTTCATTCCAAGTTCAGACCCCTTTGCCCTTTCACCACAGCTAGAGTATAAGGAAAGGCTATGGGTGATACTCTCTCTCCCATCCCCAGAAGAAAAGATAGCAAAGAATTATGGCTGTTTCCTCCAATTCAATGTGGGTCCTTCCTGGGTTATAAAGCATAACAATCTTGATTAGAGATTGCTGTGTGGCACTAGGAAGGTAGGGTGGGGGATAAGGGCAAGAAAAAAGAGAACAAGCATTTGTTAAGTGCTTACTATATACCAGGAACTGTGCTAAGTGCTTTATAATTCTCATTTGGTCCTCACAACCAACCTAAGAGGTAGGTGCTATTGCTAGTCCCATTTGAAAGTTGAGGAAACTGAGGCACTTAGCCCAGGATCACAGAGCCAAGAAGTATCTGAGGCTAGGTTTGAACATCCAGGCCTCAGAAACGCTCTAGGCCCACCCAGCATCTGGTCCAAACAGCTTCACTATTCAAATTATTTCTGTGGTAGTAGTAGAATCCAAATCATCCTTAAAGGTGGATCCAATCTAACTCACTAAACCAAGCATCCATCTCTAAGGAACACAATATGGTCCTTATAACTTGGCTTCATTTCCATATTACAAATATGATTAGCCTACTGTTGTTTAGTTAATTAGTTATAATGGATTCTTCGTGACCCCATCTGGGTTTTCTTGGCCAAAATACTAGAACGGTTTGCCATTTCCTTCTACAGCTCATTTTATGGATGGGGAAACTGAGGCAAATGGAGTGATATGGCTTGTTCAAGGTCATTTGACTCCAGGGCACTCTATCCACTTTGCCACCTGGCTGCTTGCTAGGTCTACTTGTTGTTCATCCTTCATTTTGAAAAGGACCAAAGTCATCATGAGGTTATGTTCTGACTCTATGAGGACTGGATTTAAGTGAGGCAGAGTTACACAAAGTCTTCAGCCTCACCCTCTCTTTTCCAGTCATCCAAGTCCAGTGGCAAAACAAAAGTCAGGACAAAGTGGATGTTGGCATCTCCAGTGTCTGACCAAGCTCTAAGTACTCCACAGTGTCTGTTTTAGCCACAAATTGTTCTCATTCACCCATTCCACCAGGGGAAATCTTCACTTGGGGGGCAGACATCTTCCTAACTCATGGAAGGGTTTGAGGACTATCGGTTACCCTCAACCCAGCTTATCCTGCCCACCAGGATGGTTTCTCCTGGGTGTGGCCCCTGTACATGCTCCAGCCTTTTGGAACCACTGGTGACAGCTGGGTGAAAGGCAGACACCAAAGAGAGATGAGCAGGGCTGAAAAGGGCTCAGCAAACCCCCATACCAGCGGTGCTAGTTTTCCTGCAGTACCTACCAGAGGAAGAATTCAAATCCAATCCTAGCATTCTTCCCTCTCCTAAAACACCTTTTTTCCTCCCCCTGATATGTATTTATTTCTCCATCTACCTACCATTCTTCCATTCATCCATCCATCTATCTATTCCTAAAACACTTCTTAAGGGAGAACCTTTGCAATTCTAGACAGAACAACCCCAAATTAATAGCAGCCAGAATACAAGGAACTATCTTTCCTGCTGGACTCAGGTATCTTTTACAGGTTTCATCCCCAGTATGTGAAAATCTAGTGTGACACAGGGAATAAATTAAAGAGTGCTTCTCCTTCTTACAAAATGATTCCCCTGTGGGATTCATTTGAATTGAAAGAGGGCTTTATTTACATGCAATGGCATAGTCATTGAACTACATATTGAAATGAAGCCCATCAACAAAATCACTGTCCCCATTCTCTTTCTTGCACTCACCAACACCAGTCTCTAAGTCCAGATGATTCTGACAACCATTTCCAAAGGGTAACAGGTGCTACTTTGGCTCTGAATTACTCTTGGGAACCAAAACTGGCCAAAAATTCCCAAAACTGAGGTCCAAATTCCCATTTAATCTTTTCTCTCTCTCCTCTCTCTGCCTTTCTTCTTTCTCTCTCTCTCACTCACTCATTCTCTCTTCCTTCCCCCTCTCTCCTATCAAACATTTTCCTATTAGGAAAATTGTATGACAGTTTTTCTGTAAGTCAGTCAGTGAGGTTGTCTCTGGTGAATCTAAGGCAGGAATGGCCTATTCTCTGTCTCTGTCTTCTTTCTCTCTCTCTCTCTATCTCTCTCTCTCATATATATTAAAAACTCTTACCTTCTGTCTCAGAATTAATTCTAAGTTGGGAAGTGTCTGAGGAAAGATCTGAATCCAGGTCCTCCTGATGCCAAGCCTGGTGTTCTATCTGCTGTGCTATCTAACTGCCCCTACTGTGTGTTCTTAAGATACCAGGATAGAGGTGCCAGGATACTGTGGGGAGCTAGAATACAAAGGGAAGCACTCACAATGTCTGTTCCAATCAGGGTTGTCTCTGTATTCTGGAAACATCACATACAATTCTACCTCTGTGTCTATTTTTATTTATTTATTTTATAAATCCTTACTTTCTAACTGACAGTAAGTATTGGTTCCAAGGCAGAAGATCCCTAAGGGTGAGGCAACTGGAGTTAAGTGACTTCTCCAGGGTCACACAGCTAAAAAGGATCTGAAGTCAGATTTGAACCTAGGTCCTCCCATCTTGTGGTCTGGCTCTCTATCCACTGAGCCACCTGGCTGCCCCTTACCTCCATCTCTTTAAAGGCTGCTGCTATTCTTTCTATCTAGAAAGTCCTTCTCCATGCTCTTCTTACCTCCATTTAAACTCTTCCCAGTCCTTTGACCCCCTCCAGAAAAACCTTCCTAGATCACCTTCTCCAAGGCCACATGCTTCTCCTTGGACCTTGGCTCATCTGAAACACACAATCGAGGCCTAAATCATATGCTTTAAGCTCTCTCATTCTTTCACATGTGCCGCTTGTTTCTCTCTAGGAAGTTGGGCTGTGTCTCAGCTTGGGCAGAGGCCGAGAACAGGGTCCAGAATAGACATCAGACATGCCAAATTGTTGTTAATGATGATGATTTAACCCAAATGATGCCAAGAATTCTGCTCCCCCATCATCATTAGAGGGGCAGCTAGGAGGTGAAGTGGAGAGAGTGCCAGACTTGGAGTCAGGAAAACTCATCTTCCCAAGTTCAAATCTGGCCTGAGATACTTACTAGCTGTGTAACTCTGAGCAAACCACCCTACCCTTGTTTGCCTTAGTTTCCCTTTCTGTAAAATGAGCTGGAGAAGAAAACGGCAAATCAGTCCTGTGTCTTTGCTAAGAAAACCTCAAATGGGGTCACAAAGAGTGAGCCAGGGCTGAAAAACAATGGAACAACACCAACAACATCATTAGAGAATTCCTGAGAGCTCCTCTCTCCCAATCTCAGCACCACTCCATGCTCATTGTGCTGAATCTGAAAAGCCAGTTCTTGCCAGCTTTTAAGGCCCAGAGACAGATTAGAAGTTTTTACAGAGTCCAACTATCGCAAACACTTTCCTAGGAAGACTGTCTAGTGATTCCCCACACCAAGGAAACGCCTTTTCACCAATCGAGGGATGGCTATGAGAATCTCTAAGCCAAGGTTTGCCATCCTCAAGCCAACATCCAGTTAAGAGTTTCTCAGGAGGTAGGTGGGTGGCTCAGTGATTGGAGAGGCAGGCTCATAGAGAGGAGGTTCTGGGTACAAATCTGGCCTCAGACACTTCCCAGCTGGGTGACCCTGGACAAGTCACTTAACCTCCATTTGCCTACCCCTTATCACTCTTCTGACTTGGAACCAATGCACAGTGTTGATTCTAAGACTGAAGGCAAAAGTTTATATTTAAAAAAAAAAGTTTCTCAGATTCTTTCTGGGGGGAATCCTGAGCTATTATTATAGATTTAGAGCTGGAAAAGGACCTCATAATGTTGCTGAGTACAACCCCCTTGTTTTTTGTTTTTATTTTAAACCCTCACCTTCCATCTTAAAATCAATACTGCAAATTGGTTCTAATGCAGAAGAGCAGTAAGGGCTAGGCAATGGGGGTTAAGTGACTTGTCGAGGGCTACCCAGTTAGGAAGTGTCTGAGGCCACATTTGAACCAAGACATTCTTTCTCTGAGTCTGGTTCTCCATCCACTGAGCCACCTGGCTGCCCCCCGCCCCCGCAACCCCCATGCTTTAAAGATTCAGAAACTGATTGCTTAACAGCTCCAGGAAGAAGGGAAGAAGGGAGGAATTTGGATCATATAACTTTGGAAAACTTATATGGAAATTTATTAAAATAATAATATAATAATAAATTTTAAAATAAAAATAATTAAAAATAATAAAGATTTAGAAATGGAGACAGAGATGTTAAGTGATTAGCCCAAGGGCACAGAGGGAGGAAAACAAAGAGCCAGGATCCAATCCCCATCCATCCCCCTTCTCCCCCACACTGCCAGGACCATAAGGATGAGAGGAGGGAGTCTGAGGCCTCGGTCTACCCGGAAGGCTACACTCTTCCGAAGCCCAACCCAGAGGTCCTCTGGGGCAGGGAAGTATTGAAAGCATCACGATTCCAAGAGGCCAGATCATTCCAAAGGGTGGAGCTTCTTGGAGGCCAAGCCTAGTTTCCTTCTACAAACAACCCAAATCTCCACTCCAACAATCCATTTGAGCCCTGCCGCCTCTGCATCTCTTCCCTTTGACAATATCCCTCCCAGCTTCCCAAGGAAAGCCCAAGAGAGACGAGAGACATAGGCCTAGGAAGCTCCAGGAAACTCGGCCCATCCCAGGAATCCAACAACTTCTCTGGGGTCATCCAGGCCAGCTGGGATTCCTGGGCTCCCCACCCTGACCACCACCAATGCCCACATTCCTCACACCTCTCGCCCCTCCTCCCCACAACAAAGAAGTCAGCCTAGATTAAGTAGCCCAAAGGAAGGAACCTAGATGAGTTCATTAGCTCCAGGATGAGGTGAGGGGCAACTGGGTGGCACCGTGGTTAGAGCAACAGGCCCGGAGACAGGAAAGATGGAGTTCAACTCTGGCCTCAGAAACTCACAAGTAGCAGGACCCTGAGTAAGTTGCTTAACCCTCTTTGCCTCAGTTTCCCCAACTGTAAAATGACCTAGAGAAGGGAATAGCAAATCATTCTAGTATCTTTGCCAAGAAAACCCCAATTGGGGTCAAAAAAAGTCTGGAGTAAGTCTGAGTGACTAAAGACTAAATAACGGCCAGAATGAGCCATTTGGAGATAACAGGCAAACCACCTCTTTTAAAGATGACATTTAGGGGGCAGCTGGGTAGCTCAGTAGAATACAAGCTCCACAAGGTCAGAACTGTCTTTCTTTCTGCGAGCATCTCTTTCTCAGTCATTTAGCACAGTGCCTGGCACACAGTAAGGGCTTAATAAATGCCTGCTGATTTGGCCAGTAATTGGCTCTATCCGATTCTCCAGATGGCATTCTGAGAGGATGCTCGGTGTGGTTCCAGCTCTTGTGGCACTGAACCGCCATCTTGGCTCCGCTCCCCAGATGGTATTCTGAACTGGAGTTCTGATAAGGGAGTCACCAGGATTGCCAGCTCTAAATTGGAAACGGGAAGTGGGAAAGAGGAATGTATTCCAGAGATGAATGCCATTCTACAGGGGTTATTATGATAATTATTATAATAATAAAAATAGCCCACTGGTTACTCGAGCTTCTTCTCTTTGAAGAGTTCAGACTTATCTCTAGTCACTCATCTTCCTCCCATCCCAGCCCAGGCCCTTTATTATCTTCATCTGAAAGAGAAGGAAACCCAGGTTCAGAGAGAACATCCAGCCACAGCTGGCACCCGTACCGCCTGACATCCAAGCCAGTGTTCTGGCCCAACAGCCCAAAGGTTTTACTAGCCCTCTACGTCCTCATAAACCCAAGTTCTATTCCTTTCTGCCTTGTATCTGATGGAGCACCTGCCACGTGCTCAGTTATGTACCGAGGGTCACGGAGGTGGGGTAGGCTGCGGAGGATGTGATCCTTCACACAAAGTGAAAAACGAGGTTGTCTTGCCTTCAAGAAATTTAACCCGCAGGAACTGGAATTAGATTTCATCATTTTCATTAGTAGTATTATTAGATCATTTAGAAAGGCTTTGCCAGCCCTGCAAAGAGAAGATCTAGATCAAATCTTGCCTTTGCTACATCCTGGCTTTAAGGAAATCACTTTTTTCTTTTTAAAAACCCTCACCTTCCATCTTAGAATCAATACTGGGTACTGGTTATAAGACAGAAGAGTGGTAAGGACTAGGCAATGGGGGTGAAATGACTTGCCCAGCTAGGAAGTGTCTGAGGCCACATTTGAACCCGAGACCTCCCGTCTCCAGGCCTGGCTTCTCTATCCACCGAGCTACCTAGCTGCCCCAACTTGTGTTTCTATGAAGGGCTACCATTTTTTTTATAGTTCTTTAAGGTTTGTCAAAACCCTTACAAATATTAAGTAATTTTATCCTCAAAACACTGAGGATGATGATAATAATAGCTAGTATTTTATATAAGGCATTAAAATTTGCAAAGCATTTTACAAATAGTTTATTTGATCCTCCCAAACAATGGGCAGTAGGTCCTACTATTATTTCCATTCTACAGAGGAGGAAACTGAGGCAGCAAAGGCTAACTCTGCATGAAGCAGAGTTTCTAGAACACACAGATTGTAAAGCAGCAGAACCAGAACCCAAACTCATTTTCTGGCCAATTGCAGCATCCTCGGTTAGACCTGTGAGCATCTCCAAAGTAAGGGCTGTCTTTTCCTCCCAGCTCCCCAACAGCACAGGGCTGGGTGAAGATGAGAAAACAGATTGATTGCTGTGTAGCCCTGACCTGGGCTCATTCCTATCCCGTGCCCCAGTTTTTCCTCAGCAGGGAGGCGGCCAGGCCAGTCACAAGAGGGAGGTCATTCCTTGTGCTGTGGGAGTGATACACTGGACTTAGTTTAAACTACAAAATATCCACAGTCTGTTTTGTAGGATGTCGAGGAGGTTCAAGGAGGTCTAAGGCAAAACAAGAGAGATAAGAGGGAGATAAGACCCAAGTGGTCCTTTAGTAGAAGCCAGTCAGCATCAAGAGAGAAAAGTGTTGGGACAGCAAGGACAGACAACCAGGCATAGAGACAAAAGGTCCTGGACTCAAAGCTGACCTCAGATACTTCCTAGCAGTGTGACCCTGGGCAAGTCACTTAATCCCCATTACTGCTCTTCTGCTGAGGAACCAAGACACAGTATTGATTTTAAGGTAGAAGGTAAAGGTTAAAAAAAATTAAGTAAATAAATAAAGAGCATTAATTAAACAAAGAGAAACCCTGCTCTGATGCAGACATGACTTGTTATAAGGGAGAATTCTGGACAATGACTGATAGGAGAACTAATATTTGGCACAAAGTAATATAATGACTCACACCAGAGTGAGAAGAAGTGTGATTGGATTATGTAGGAGTAAAAATGAATAAATACTCCTAGTTTTTAAAAATATATAGGATTTTAATAATAATCAAAAAGAAAAGGATTCTTTTAGTCAAGTGAGCAGAGCAAAGAGGGCCAGAGACTCACATCTGCAGCACTTTACCAAAGCAAAGCTTACATAGCTTGGGAAAATGATGAAGATTTAGCACGTTATTAAGACTTATTTTAACTTTACAGACTTTTCTGCCTTTATTTTTTTTTATTGCCAATAAAGTACACCTGAATTCCATGTGTTAAAAAAGTCCAAGGTCCTACTTTCTTTGTGTGTGTGTTTCACACAAACATACATAGTTCTAACGGCTAAGCTGTAAGCTCTTCCAGGGAATGGGCT
The DNA here is from genome assembly GCF_016433145.1 of Gracilinanus agilis. Lineage (NCBI taxonomy): Eukaryota > Metazoa > Chordata > Mammalia > Didelphimorphia > Didelphidae > Gracilinanus > Gracilinanus agilis. The sequence continues at coordinate 271,663,874 of NC_058130.1, read as the reverse complement.
GTTTCACATTTGGGTTTATTTCTCTGGGGTTCAACACAGTGCCTGGCACCAAATGGATCATTCTATGAATAATGCTAGTTGATGATAAGGTCTCTTTATAGCCAGAAAAGGAGTCATGGTGGCAAAACTGTAAAGAGCCTTGAATGCCAGGTTGAGGAGTTTCAAATTTATCCCATATGCAAGAAAGATCTAGGTGAAGGTTTTTGAAAAAAGGAATAATGATTAAAAGTGAGTTAATATGGGATTATATTAATATAATAATTAGATTTGTATTTATTATAAGTATATTGTATATAATAAACATAAATACATAAATATAAATGACATGACTTTTATAGAAACATAATTTATATCTTATTTAATTTAAATAATATTTGTCATATTATATATTTATAATTAATATAATATTAACATAGTACAGGATTCTCTGAGGCTGACTGTGGCCCATCCCTAAAAAGTTAGCTCCTTGTTATTCTTTTCTTCCCCATCTCTCCATGAAAATGGCTAATAGGATAGTTTTTCCCCCATGCATCCTCACCCTTATGCCAGGGCTTAAGCTCTGGAAATAAAAGCTATAGAAAAAGATACAAAATCAAGAGGTAAAAGTGAGAACAAGGACAAAAGGAAAACTTTATGGTCCTATCATTGGGGAAGGGGCCAGGGGGTCGCGAGAATCACCCACTAACTGTCCAGTGGCTAGACCATTCAGAGATTCACTCTCTCCTCCTCTTTCTTTCCCTCGTTCTCTCCCTCTCTTCTCTATTTCTCTCTCTCTTTTGCTCCTTCCCTCCCTCTTCTTCTCTCTCCCTCTCTTTCCTCCTCCTCCTCCTCCTTCTTCTCTCTCCTCCTTCCCCTCCTTCTCTCCCTCTTTTCTCTCCCTATTTCTCTCTTCTCTATCTCTCTCCCTTCCTTCCTCTCTCTTCTCTCCCTCTCTTTTTCTCAAGAAAGATCTCTCTCCCTCTTTTTTCCTCTCTATTTCTCTCTTTCAGTCTCTCTCCTCCTCCTCTCACTCCTCTTCTTTTCTCTCCTCTCCTCTCTCTCCTCTCCTCTCTCTCCCTCTCTCTTTCAATCTCTCCCTCTTTTCTTGTCTCTGTCTCTTCTTGTCCCCCTTCCCCTTCTCCCTCCTCCCCCCTCTCTCTATCCCCTTTCCCCTACCTTTCTCCCTCCCTCCTCCTTATCTATAAAATAAAGAATACTAGATGATCTTCCAAGACCCTAATCTTAAATGTGGTGACGGCTTAGGGCCAACAAATCCTTCAAAGAGCTGGATTTTCATTTTAAAATCACTACCTTCCACCCAAGCATATTTGAAGGAAGATTCTCCTCCTAGAGCTGTGTGTTTCCAGAGCCATCCCTAGTTTCACAGCAACCCCGGGCAGCAGCCAACCCATGCCTTTTATTGAAAGAAAGCTCCCAACCCACTAGCCAAGCCCTCGGTTGCCTGGGCAAAGCTTAGGCTAGCATCTGAGGTCACATATGTATGCTCCGGCTGTCTCTGACATCCCATCCTGAGGCCCCTGTGTGCGAGGACACTGTGAATAGCCAGCAGCTGGTAAAATCCAAGTGGCTCAGGGATTAGGGCTGAGAACAAGGAAGAAGAAAGAGCAGATGTAAAAATGGAGGACTTTCTCCTAGGCCTCTCTGGACAGTAAGAAGCTCTTTATATCACCTCTAGTCCTAACCACCAGGGAGACTTTGCCCAAGTCACTCTAGGCCTTAGTCATTCCATCTGCAAAATGGGAATGATTCTATTTACCCCCATCCCTGTCCCCAGCCAAGGCAACAGAATAGTAGTCTTAGTAACAATGACAATAATAATAACTAACATGTATATCGTGATTAAAGCTTTGCAAAAAGCTTCAGTAATAACAATAGTACTTTAAGGTTTGTGAAGTGTTGTCTATGTTACCTCATTCAATCCTCATAATAGCCTTGTGAAGTAGATGCTGTCATTTTCCCCATTTTACAGAGGAGGGGAAAGAGTCCTGAACTTGGAGGCAACCCTGACCCTAGATAGATCCTGAGCAAGGGACTTCAGATTTCGGAGGTTCTGTTTCCTTACGTGTAAAACGGGGGTGTGGGTATTCCCTTACAGAGTGGTTGTATGGAGTTGTTCACTTGTGTCTGACCCTTTGTGAGCCATTTGTGGTTTTCTTGGTAAAAGATACTGGTTTGCCATTTCCTTCCCCAGCTCACTTGACAGAAGAGAAAACTGAGGCAAAGATGACAACGTGACTTGCCCAGGGTCACACTGCTAGTCTGAGGCCAGATTTGAGCTCAGGAAGATGATCATCCTAAACATTCCTCCTCCCCTACCCTGGATTTTCCTGGCAAACGAGGGCAGAGGGTCCCAGACCCAATCCTTCTAAAACTGGCAGTCAGCACAAAGGGTACTACAGAGCTACATGAAGGATGGGAGAACACAGGAGAAGCACCGCTGCTGTCTGCATGTTCCTTTCTTGTCCCTCAAAGAAGTCAGAATGATGGGCTAATCTGGGGCAGAGGAAAAGGGAGCAGCTGGAGAGCCCCAATACTCAGGGGGCAGGCAGAGCGGGTAGTAATTAAGGGAGCATGCAGTGTTCCTCCCTCTGCCTCTTATGTGGGTCAAGAGCCCTCAAAGGGCCCCTAGCCCTTCCCTTAGGGACAGAGGAGCTCCTGAGGGAGTGGTAACCCTTCTCTTGGCCTGGTTTCTAGGCTCTGAGTGCAGAGGTCACTCAGGAGTGGGGACAGCCTCTGTTAATGGGGTGGCTCCTCTCCAAGTACATCTCCTGGCCCTAGTTAATCCTGGGAGAGGACTCCCAAGGAGCTCCCCACTTCCAGACTAGAGAGTTAGATCCAATTCCGCTCTAGGGGAGATGGGCTCTGGTGCTCAAAGTTAAGCCAAGAAGGGTCCTCAGGCCACATCATTTTAGTTTGCAAGTGATAATGGGAAAACACAATATTGGACACTTCTTCTCCCTCCAGGCAGAGCCCAGCTGAGCTCCCTCTAGAACCTGGTCTTTCAAAGAAGGGGGCAGACGAAGACTCACTCCTTGTGCCTGCCCATTTTTTCTCACTCAGCCATCTGGCCCCCTATGAGGGTCCAGGTTAACAGAAGCTAGGCAAGTGTCCCAAGCTTGGGGAGCCAACATCAGGAGGCAAGTCTTCCTGTGCAAAGCTAAAGGCCCTCTGGGATTCTGCCAGGACTCTCCTGTCTAGGGAAGCTCCCCATTAGGGGCTTGTGGCTATTCCTGTCATCAGAGAAGACTGGGCAGAGAAAACCAAAGGCATTCATTTACCTGTACCCCTTCTACCTAGAGATTTCTCCCTTTAGACAATGGCTCAGCCAAAGACGGGAATTCCTAGTTTACCCTGTAAGCTGGCAGGCATAGAGATAAATATGAGCAGCCACAGCTGGACTGGGCAAATGAAGGATGGAGAGCAGAGCCTTTCATGAGAAGGCTTTCCTATAACCATGGGAGGGAGAGAAAAGAGAAATAAGGGAGAGAGGGGGATAGGGGAGAAAATATTTCCGGGAATAGGAAAGGGGGGAGTCTTTTTCTGCAAGATGGTAGATGTCCTTTACCTGTGAAGCCTCCAGGAAGAAAAGCCTCAGCTATTACTGCTATATCTTGTAACCACTCAGGCCTTGACCCGGATCCCTTGGTCCTAACCATCCAAACTCACTGGAGGGACGAATGGAAAGCTCTTCTTTTTTCCATTCCCTAGCTCAGAGTGTCTTCCTGTGGTCTCCCTTTAGGTGAGTCTGCTGAGAAGGGGCAAGGTGGTCAAGTGTCCAGATGCTAACCAGGCCACAAGTCCTGGCTGCGTGGATACACACAAATACTTCTGTACACAATGACCTCAGCTCTGGATCCTAGAAGTTTAATGGAAACAGAGCTCTGTACCAGGAATGGTTAGGAGACGGAAGTTCTAATCCTAGCTAGAAGAGTAGATAACTTCCTTCTCTGTGGGCCTCAGTTTTCTTCTCTATCAAGTGAGGAAAATCCCTCTAAAATCCCTCCTAGCTCCAATATTTAATTCAGGCCAGCCACATTTAAGTATAAGCCAGTCATGACTATTGCTATTTTATTCCAAACTCTTCCTTAACTACTCTCTTGTAGTTGCTTTTTTTTTTTTAAACTCTTCCCTTCTGTCTTAGAATTGATACTAAATATTCATTCCAAGGTAGAAGAGCAGTAAGGGCTAGGTAATTGGGGTTGATTAGGGTCACCCAGCTAGGACACGTCTAAGGATTTGAACCCAAGGACCTTCCTTCTCTAAGTCTGGCTCTTCATCCACCCAGCCATCTAGATGCTCCCTCCCTTTCAGTTCTAAACTCCCTTGACCCCTTACCCAACACTAACCCTAATCCAGATCATCAGAAGTCATTTTGACTTGGGAACCTAAGTCCTAGCTGGGGATTTAGCTCTGGGGAGAATATGCAGGGGCAAAACCATCTGTCCTCCCTCCAAGTCAAACATAGGGTTGCTGCAGCTACTCAGGGAGCACAGATTGACGGGGCAGGAATTTGCTGATTTTCCAGCAGCCTCCCTTCACATTTGTCATTTTCCTCATCAACCTCACTGATGGAGATGGCTATAATTTGCATTTCTCTAATTCTCATGGATTTGCAGCTTTTTTTTAAACATGGCTATGATTTCTTCCCCCTGAAAACTGTCTGTTTATATCCCCCCCACACACACACACACACAGAGAAATGGCTCTTATTCTTACAAATTTAAATCTGTTCCATGTGTATATGTGCATATATATGTATCTAGACCAGGGGTCAGCAATGTATGGCTCTCAAGCCATATCTGGCTCTTTTTGCAGGAGCCATAAAGTCAATTTTTTTTCAGGCATTGTTACAGGAGCGCGCACTGTGAGCACTGTACGGCTCTCACGAAATTACATTTTAAAAATGTGGAGTTTATGGCTCTCTCGACCAAAAAGGTTGCCAACCCCTGGTCTAGACATATGTATGTATGTATGTATGTATACATAATGAAATGCCTCATTCTTATAAAATTTACAAAATCTTATAAAACTCCATGTGTATATATGTATCTAGACATATGTATGAATATATATGCATATTAATAAAATGAAACAGCTCTTATAATTTTTAATCCATTCCATATGTGTATATATCCAGATGTATATATGAATATGAACAAAACGAAATGGTTCTTATTCTTATAATTTTTAATCTATTCTATATGTCTATGTATATGAATAAGTTTTTTTATTTTTTATTCATATTTTTATTTTACTTTTTATTTTTATTTATGCATTTTATCCATATATAGTCTAGATACATATATAAACATATAGAATAGATTAAAATGTATAAGAATAAGAGCTATTTCATTTTATTCATCTATACATCTAGATACATATATACACATATGGAATAGACTAAAATGTATAAAAATATGAGTCATTTTGTTTTATTCATACATACCCGTCTAGATAAATAGATATACACATATAAAATAGATATGTGTATATCTATTTATCTAGATAAATAAATACATAAAATGAAATGGCTTCTTATTCTTATAACTTTTAATCCGTTCCATATGTGTATGTATATGTATGTAGACATATGTATGTGTGCATATAAATGAATAAAAGGAAATGGTTTTTATTCATGTAAATTTTAATCTATTCCATATGTGCACAAATATCTGTATCTAGACATGTGTATGCATGCATATGTATATATATATATGTGTCTATATAATGAAATGACTCTTACTCTCATAAATTTAAATCCGTGCCATATGCATGCATACCTATATTATATAAAATAAGGCCTTGATGTTGATAAGAGAGACTCTCAGTACGGGTCAGAAAGGGGCCTGTGGGCCTGGGGATGCGGGAACGGAGGCAGGGTTAGGGCAACTGCAGAGCATGGGGATGGGAAGAGGACAAATAGGGCAAGGAGAGACAGAGAGTTTTGATCCACTTCTAGCCCCTGGAGGGCTGGGGAGGGGGGAAGATGATGAATCAGCAGGCCGCCTTTCCGAGTAATTAACTTTCTTGTTTCCTCTCTCCTCACCTCCTTTGCTTCTGGGGCCCTGTTCTGAGGCCGGCCGGCCCTCCATCCTCGGCCCAAGCTCCCCAGAAACAATGAGTCAATCAGAAGGGAGGGTTGGGCCCGGTCAGTCATCGCTTGTAAATGGGGAAGCGCGGGTCCAAGAGAGGAAGCGAAGGGGACGATGGGTGAGACTCCCCAGGTTGTAAGAATGGCTTAGAATAGAGAAGGACAGAAAGGATCCTCGCATCTGGGCCAGATCCAGATGTTGCTTTAGGGCCTCAGCCCAGAGCTCCTCCTAAAACCAAACACACCAGGCCCTGGAGAGAGGAGGGGGATGGGGGAAGCGAAGGCAAAAACCTCGAGAGCTGCTCCTCCGTCAGGACACTGCCCCTGGAATATATGAAAATCCAGACTTGGACAATAAACCAGGAGGTAATTCTGAACTTTACAGAAAGGATTCCTTACAGGTTCCGGCATTCCTTTAAAGAGCAGCAGCTCCCTCCCGCCTCCCCCCTTTAAAAACAAGACTGATTTACACAGATGCAATTTGCACTTTGCTTTCTCAAGAACACAGCTAGGTCAAGTGAGATCCTTCCCCACCCTCCATGGAGCTCCCCCTTTCTGTCCCCTGCCCATCTCGGGCTTTGACATCAGGCCCCTAAAGAGGTAACTTCAGCCGCACCTCACTGAATGCCTAAACAGAGCCTGAACGCAGACACTCGCTCACCGGTCCTAAGTTCCGGAGCCTTCCTAAATGGTTCACTCTAGGAGGAAAGAATGCCCGGCCACTCCCTCCCTGGGCCACTGCCCTGAAAGCCTAGATTTCTGAACTCTTACGGTTTCCCAGAACAGCAAACCCCGCTGTCAGGAACAACTCACTGGCTGGCTTTTTAAAGAAGAGGCAGAAAGTACTTCCTGACGGAGGGGATGGACTCAAGATGCAGACCGAGACGTATATTTCTGGGCACGGTCCTTGTGGGAATTTGTTTTGCTTGACTATAAATATTTACTACAAGGGTTTTTTGTTGTTGTTTTTTTTTTTCCCCTCCTAGTAGAGGAGGAGAAAGGGAGAGACAATTAAATGCTTGTCAATGGGAATCAAATCAAATCAAAAGAAGAAAGGGTGCTAAGGAAGCAGGATGGGAGATTTTTATGGCTGGTGAGAGGGACAGGAGTGGGAGGAGGACAAGGCAGGAAGCCTAAGGGCACCAGCTCCAGGTTTGCCCCTGCAAGAACTTAACCTCTATCATGGAAAGAACATTCAACAAGATCAGGAGATCTGGCTTTGTGTGAACCTAGCCAAGGCACCCAGCTTCCCTTCCCATAAAAGAGGGGAGCTAGACTTGATAATGACCAAATTCTTCTTCCAGCTTTATGAACTGCCAAATCATGGACTCTCGCTGTCCTCCCCGATCTCTCGCCTCCGACCCAACAGGAAGGCCCCTTTCCCCCCTCCCGGGTCTTACTCAAAGGTCTGACCACTCTGAGCTTGGCCTGTCCCTCTCACGCAGCCTGGGGAAGGGGGAGGAAAATGTTTTCCCTAATATGAGAAAGCTCTAAAGTGACTCATCCTCAGGAGACAGTGATGGAAGCAGGGCCCGTGACAAGAGAGAGGAGAGAAGCGAGCGGCTGACCAACGAGGAAGGACTTGGTTCCCCTAAGAGGGGGTAAGAGTGGAGAGATCTCACTGGATTCAGGCTGCAAGAAGAACCGGAAGTCCAGTCTGATAACAAGCCCTCTGCCAGCCCTCCATCCCCAACACGTATACAGTCATCCAATTCCTCTACCCCAGATAAGTATGTGTGATAGCAATTTGGAGGGGGCAAGCGGCATCCCCCATCACAAACGTGTAATCAGCCTTTGGGATCTGGAAAGGGACACCATTCCTTCGGTCTCTACCAAAGGAACAGACAAAAGAACAATGGATGCGAAGGGAGAATACCTTACAGCTCTACCATTCAATCTGCGGGTTAAGTCACTTTAATCGCTCATGTCCTCCTTTGCAAAACAGGGAAATCCGAGCCGCTGGGCACCGAATCCTATACGGTGGGCATGCCATAAATGTTTGTGGAAGGGAATGGTCCCCAACGTCTCCAGAGCAGCGTCAAGAGACACAATCAGTTCCTTTCAGGAGAGGACAGAGGTCTCTTGTCTCTTCGGTATCTAGCCCCCTGCCCACCTGCTCCAGCAGGGACGCCATTCTTGGTGGCAACTGGAGACCAGTTGGGTTGTCAGTTGCTCTTTCAAAGGCACGTGGCTTAAGAAGGGCAGGTCCTGGGGGCAGCGAGGTGGCTCAGGGGACAGAGAGTCAGGCCTAGAGACAGAAGGTCTTCTGTTCATGCTGGGAAGCCACTCTTTCCTAGTATAAAACCAATTTATTTTACATTCCATCATGGACGATGGTAGAAGCTAAATAATAATTTAGCATGCACAAGTAGAGTTTGGGAAGCCACTCTTAAATGAGATTCAAACTTTCTTTTCAGGGGGGAAGCTGGGTGGCTCAGTGGGTTAAGAGCCAAGCCTAGAGACAGGAGGTCCTGGGTTCAAAATTGGCCTCAGACACTTCCTAGCTGGGTGACCCTGGGAAAGTCACTTAACCCCCATTGCTTAGCCCTTACCGCTCTTCTGTCTTACAGCCAATACACAGTATTGATTCTAAGACAGAAGGTAAGGGTTTAAAAAAGAAAAAAGAAAAAAGGTAGACCCCACCCCAGGCCAAGAAAACTTCTCTGTTTACTCCCACTGATCTCTTCTTCCTCTGGAATTCTACCGCACACCACATACTGTCCCATGATAATTTAATGCTAGTATCTCGTCTCTCCCCTATTACATTATGAGAGCCTTGAGTCTGAAGGCTCAAGATTTACTTACTTAATTAATTTATTTTGAGCCCCTTACCTTCTGTCTTGGAATCAACATTACATGTTGGTTCCAAGGCAGAAGAGTGGTCAGGGCTATGCAATGGGGGTCAAGTGACTTACCCAGGGTCACACAGCCAGGAAGTGTCTGAGGACAGATTTGAACCCAGGACCTCCATCTCTGGGCCTGGCTCTCAATCTATTGAGCCATCCAGCTGCCCCCTACTTTATTTTTTTTCTTAATTTTCTTTATTTATTTTTAAAACCCCTACCTTCTGTCAAAAAATCAAAACTAAGTATTGGTTCTAAGGCAGAAGAGAGGTAAGGGCTGGACAACTGAGATTAAGTAACTTGCCCACAGTCACTCAGTTAGGAAGTGTCTGAGGTTACATTTGAACCCAAGTTCTCCCATCTCTAGCCTGGCTCTCTATCCACAGAAAGCTCAAGATTTAGATATGTTAAATGGATTACCCCAAGTCATGCAGCTAATGAAAGGGCAGAGTCAAGGCTAAACCCACTGTTCTTTCCATGGTATCCTAACGCCTTTCTGGTGCCAGGCTGAGCTGTTTAGACTTGATCTTACAGGTAATGGAAAGACACGTGTGATGTCTATGTTTAATGGTTTATGCAGATATGTACACAAGCACATTTTGTAGCCCCCCCACCCCCTGCCACAATATTTAGTACAGTTCTATAACTGCTTTTTAATGATGACAGTGTCCCCCCCAAAATAGGAGAATAACTGGGGTTCCTCTTCCAAGCATCTCCAGGCTAGTCTCTCGGTCTGAGCTGAGGGCCGGTGAGTCAGCTTGAGCAGGAAGATGGTGTGTAATTAGAATTCTGTACCCCAGGGCTCCATTTCTCAGAATCCCACTTTTGTCCTGACGTTATGCCCTTCCGTTTTGGAGATAAAGTTTCTGTAACCCGCCCTCTCTCTCTTCTCCCACTAACTCGGTCGGGAAAACTTCTCTTTACTCAGGCTTTTATTCTTGTCTCTTTATTTCCTTTACTTCAAGTGATTATTAGTAAATCTTATAAAATATAATATGTAGAGTTATTGGATGTTAATTTTAATCTTACAGTAATTAATTTTTTAAGCCCTTACTTTCCATATTAGAATCAATACTGGGCATTGGTTCCAGGGCAGAAGAGAAGGCTTAGGCAACAATAGGGGTGAAATGACTAGGCCAGGGTCACACAGCAAGGAAGTGTCGGAGGTCAAATTTGAACCCAGGACCTCCTGTCTCTAGGCTTGGCTCTCCATCCACTGAGCCCTCCAGCAGTCCCCTGAAAAGAAGGCTTCATAAGAGTAGCTTCCTTGCACAAACAGAACAATTTAGGGGCAGATTTGGAAAAGGCCTAAGTCCAGACTCCCAGGCTGCCTCCTTGTTCAAAAGATCTTGGATTTGGAGCCAGAAGGGCCTTTGGGGATCTCCTCATTCTGAAGACAGGAGGACCTTGGGAGGCAGTTAAGGGACTTGCCCAAAGTCACACAGATAGGAAGGAGCAGACCCTGATTTGTCCAACCCCAGATCCACGAGGGCCGCTTCTCCGCAGCTGGGGGCAGGAAGCGCTCAGCTGCTCAGGCTAGGGCCAACCCCGCCATCCCTGGGTGCAGGCACTGTGCAACGGAAAATGCCTGCTTTGTCCCCAGCCATACAGGAACCCTGATTGTGCCCACCCCTCCCCCACCCCGCAGGCGAGGGACCAGGAGCGGTGCCAGGGAGGGGAGGCAGCGAGGGGAGGCCTGCCCGCCTCTCTGAGGACTGACAGAGCATCTTCCTCGCCGGAATGACCGGGGCCGGCCTTAACACAGAAGCAAGAGGGGGGACAAAGCTGGGCCCGGGAGCACCGGCCTCGGAGCCGGCCCTGCTCCACACTCTGGGTCCTCTAGCAGGTGGTCAGGGAAAGCCACGGCCCACATGCCCCTTCGCCCTGCGGGGAAGGAGAAGGACGACAGACCTGGCTGCATCCTGGGCTCGACGCCTCGGCTTCTTCCCTAAACCCCTTTCAGGTCTCCTCCTCCCAAGCCCTGCCTTTCCCAGCCCTTCCCAGCCTCAGGCCAAGAGTTTCTGGTCCCCCACTTCCCTTCACCCCCTGGCCTAACCCCGAACCCCGCAATTCTAACCCTAACCCCGCAAACCCAGCTGTATAACCTTAATGTCCCTCTGATCCAAGCCTCGTAGCGCCCATGACTCCACCAGCTGGCCCTGGCCATCCCGGGTCGGTGTAAGACTTAGCTTGGAGCCAGAAAGACCCGATTCTTGTCCTGGACCTGACCGATGAGAAAGGACGCACGGATGTCCAGGAGGAGGTGAGGAGGATTCTGCTCGCTCCTACTCTGGGAACTGGGGAAATGGAGGCAAGGAGGACCAGAGGAGGTCGTGGAAATATCAAGGAGAGGAACAGAAATAGCAGACCAGAAACCTGAAGATCAGAGATCACCCAACAAGGGGTATCCCATGCTTAGGCTGGGGAAGGGACAGCCAAAGGAAGTCTAACATTAAAACTACAACAACCTCGGCCTTTCCTCCATAAGCCATGTGGGTTTCTCATCCACTCATTCAATACACTGCTGATTTATTTAGGCATTCATTCATTCATTTATTTTTTAAACCCCTTATTACCTTCCATCTTAGATGGTTCCAAGGCAGAAGTGGTAAGGGCTAGGCAATGGGCATTAATATAGTAATAATAATCATCATAGTAATAATAATAAATAAATAGTAGTATAATAATAATAAGCATTAAATGACTTGCCCAGGGTCACACAGCGAGGAAGTGTCTGAGGCCAGATTTGAACCCAGGACTTCCCATCTCTGGGCCTGGCTCTCAATCTACTGAGTCACCCAGCTGCCCCCCAATAATTATTTATTAACCACCAAACCATACTCAAGGCACTCCATCCAATATGTTTCCAGAGTTCTCTTCCAAAGACTATTTTCACCCTATCACCCTTCCAAAAAGGTTCATTGTTTCCTTCCTTCTACCAGATTCCCCAGCATGGTACTCAAAGCCATGTAGGGGTCTAATCAACCTTATTTCTTACAGAACACTTAAAAAAACCAAAAAACCTTTAGCTTCCATCTTAGGATCAATCCTGTATATTGGTTCCAAGGCAGAAGACCAATAAAAGCTAAGCAATGGGGATTAAGTGACTTGCCCAGGATCACGCAGCGAGGAAGTGTCTGAGGCCATATTTGAACCCAGGACTTCCCATCTCTAGGCCTAGCTCTCAATCCACTGAGCCACCCAGGTACCCTACTATAAAGCACACTTTTAAGGACATGGTGATACCCAGACTACCACCACCAACAACCTCCCCAAATATCCTATACTTACTCCCATCTATGAGTTAAATTTTGTCTCCCCACATAAAAAAAAAAAAATGTTTTTCTGGAACCAAATCCTACCCATCCTTCAAGACTCAACTTAAACATTTCTCTCCCAACCTACCCCAGCTGCTCTCCCCAAACAATAACCAGGGAAATATCGTAGATTCAGCGGGTATACGTCCACACGTGCTGCTTGCTTCCATCTAGTCCCTGGGGCACAGGGGGAAAGATTCCTTCTCTAAATTATGCTGAGTCAATCTTACCTCTCAGCCCCTTGGGGACTCCCGGGGCCATCTTGAAAATGGCAGGGAAGAGAAAAGGATACATTTTGACGGCTCCAGATTTTGTTCCGATAGCCATGATGCGAAGCTTGGGGTCGTAAGCCAGAGAGCTGGGCTGGTTGGGGAATCCATGTTCCACAGTCTGGAAAGAGAAGGAAATAGCTGGTGACCTTCCAGAAGCCGGGAAGGCTTTCGCGGCCCCACCAGGGTCCCAAAGGGCAAGGGGCAGAGAGAAACACACAGAGAATTACACAGACTGGTTCAGACACATGCCCAGACAGACACACAGATACAAACAATGATAAACATACAAATCACACATGCCTTTCCATTACCTACAAGATCAAGTCTAAACAGCTCAGCCTGGCACCAGGGAGGAAGCGAATTACAATGGACTCAGGATTCAGAAAGGTCCAAGTTCAAACCTTGGCTTGGCCACTTAACTAGCTGAATGATCTCAGATAAGACACTTAATCCCTGATTTCTTCATCTGTAAAATGGGAAGGCATACTCACACTGCCTACCTCATAGGCACTATTGTGAAGAGAGTCTTAAAATGCTATGTAACAGGTTTTTTCTTGCCTTCTCAATGGGTGGGAGGGAAAGAATTCTAGAAACTGAAACTGAAAATCAATTTGAATTAAAAAAATAAAATACTACATAAATATAAAAACACCCTATACAACCTAGTCTCACGCTTGGAATGCCTTCCTGTATTGTGACAATCCCCAATGATTCCAGCCTCCTCTGAACTTCTCCAGCCCTGAGCTGGAGTGACCTCAGGCGAGTCACTTACTGTCTCGGTGTCACAGCTTCCTCACCTATAAAGTAAAGAGGTTGCATTAAATTACCTCAAAGATCCCATTCATTTCTAAGTCTATCATCCTTTTATGATCATAGATATTTTAAAAATGGGTTTTTATTGATGTCTTTTTGTTTTCTACATCACCATATTACCTCCCCCCAACCCCACGAGTCATCCCATGTAATAAAAAATATTTTTTAAAGATAAAAAAGGAAAAGGAAATGAAAAAGGAAAAAAATCAACACAACCAATCAATAATTTGAAAACATGTGAAATCATGTATAATTGATATGATATTGCTTGCCTTCTCAGTGGGTAGGGGAAGGAGTGAGGAGGAAGAGAATTTGGAATTCAAAATTCAAAAAGAAAATGTTAAAAATAAATAATAGAGGGGGGCAGCTGGGTAGCTCAGTGGATTGAGAGCCAGGCCTAGAGACGGGAGGTCCTAGGTTCAAATCTGGCCTCAGACACTTCCCAGCTGTGTGACCCTGGGCAAGTCACTTGACCCCCATTGCCTACCCTTACCACTCTTCCACCAAGGAACTAATACACAGAAGTTAAGGGTTTAAAAATATAAAAAAAAAAAAATTAAAAAAATAAATAATAAAATAAATAAATAATAGAGGGGAGCTGGGTGGCTCAGTATATTGAGAGTCAGGCCCAGAGATGGGAAGTCCTGGGTTCAAATCTGTCCTCAGACACTTCCTAGCTGTGTGACCCTGGGCAAGTCACTTAACTCCATTGCCTAGCCCTTACCACTCTTCTGCCTTGGAACCAATGCACAATACTGATTCTGAGACAGAAGGTAAGAGTTTAAATAAATAATTTATTTTTTAAAAAAGAGAAAGAAAACATATGCAATGTGCCCCACTTGCAGACCTCTCACCTCTCTCTAAAGGGGTGGGTTGGGGGAGTCCTTTCATAGCTGTTTCATTCAAGTCATGCTCTGATCATAGATATTTAAGTATTTATATTTACTATGTCTGCAAGCAGACTCCTCTTCCCGAGTTCAAATCTAGCTTCAGATAATTAATAGCTAGGTGATTCAGAGCAAGTCACTTAACCTTCTTTGCCTCAGTTTCCTCATCTGTAAAATGAGTTGGAGAAGGAAGTGGCAAACTACTCTAGTATCCTTGCCAATAAAACCCCAAACAGAGCCATGAAGAATTGGATGATTTTGTAAAAACCTCAAAGGCAAAGTTTGCCCGTCTACCTGAGAAGGAGTTGGGTCACTTCCACATCCAGGACTTTGCAAATAAGACTCCCTCATCTCTTCTTTCTTTTTTTTTTTTAAACCCTCCACTTTCCATCTTAGAAATCAATACTGTATATTGATTCCAAGGCAGAAGATGCTTCCTTCTAGCTAAACTCAATCCTTCATGGAATTTAAGGGTGGAAGGAACCTTACAAGCAAACTAGGAAATAGCTAGGTGCATGGAAACTTATTATATGTAATTGGTTAAAAAAAAAAGTGGTAAGGGCTAGGAAAGGGGGGTTAAGAGCCCAGGGTCACCCAGCTAGGAAGTGTCTGAGGACAAATTTGAACCCAGGTTTGGCTCTCTATCCACTGAGCTGCCTCTAGAATCAGAAAATTCTGAAATGACCAGAACAACATTTGCAGGCTTAACTTTATAAAGCCTAAAGTCTAATTTAGAGATGTTAGACGACCTCCCATGTACGTTAATCACATCTCTATATTGGACTCTACGGTTCTCAAAAGCAAAGGTTGCACTATAGCTCCATCCTCCCACAGTCTCTAGTCCAGGCCTGCTCACATAGTAAAGACTTCAATATCTATAGGAATAAATCATATTTACTCCAGGTCCTAGTGTGTAATTAATTTCCGTACCCTAGAACTCCAATTCCCAGCATCCCGTGTTTCTTCTGAGGTTAAGGGCTGGTGATAGGGGGCTGTGGGGGTGAGGTGAGGGAGAGGCAGGAGAACTTACGTGGTTTTAATTTTCTTAGATAATTAGGTTTTTTAAATTTCTATTTCCTTTTTATTCCTTCTACTTCAAGTGATTATTAATAAGCTCTGTAAAATAGAATTCTTGGAGTGTTGGATATTAATTTAAATCCTACACTAGTCAGAACTAATCCTGCCCATCAATGTCACAAAGTCTCAGCTACAGAAGTTAAATTTGCCCAGAAAGTGAGAGAATATAGTCAAAGACAATCAACCAGGTGGAGAGACACCTGGTCACTGGAACACCAATCAGATGGGGGGAAATGGCCCCACAAAAGCTCACCCCAGAGTTATGCACACGACCCACTTTCTCCCCACTCTCTAAGAGGTAAGAGTAATCCTAGGCCACCATGCAGTCCCAGAAGGCAGGGTGGCAGAGGCAGAGCTGTCCATCCTGACATCCGCCTCATAGAGCAGGGTCGTACCTAAAAGGCACTGAAATCCAGGAATTTCTCTAAACATTCCCTCACCTCTAAGAGAAACAAGCTTTCCACCAATGAGATCAATGAGATCCTTTATCCTGAAATTATTCCCTTCTCTAAGCTCAAAGGGTGACCAGCGTCTGGTTGACCAAACCCATAGATATCTACTATTTCTGTGGATTCAGCTGTCTCCTGGTCTTCTCAGTTTAAGAGGTCTAGCCTCCTGCAAGCAGCCCGATACCGGGGGAGGACCCAGTGTGCCACAAATCGCAGCTAGCATAAATCCACTGGGCTCATGGTCGCAGGTCACGGGAGAGGGTCAGTCTCTACCTTTAGCCTCCCAGAGGAGGCACAGAATTGGGCTCAGAAGGCAGTGTCTGTTCATCTAGCTCACAGCTAGAGGGGCTTTTCTAGGTCAGAAAGTCCTTCCTCTTATCACCAAGCAAGCCACATGCATGACCAATTCTCTCTTCTGAGAAGACTCTTCCTTCTAGCTAACCTCAATCCCTCATGGAATTTAAGGGTGGAAGGAACCTTACAAGCAATCTAGGAAACAGGCGCATGGAAATTGGTTATTACATTTAATTGGTAAAAAAAATGTTTTTTAATATTTTAAAAATAATACAGGGGCAGCTAGTGGTTCAGTGTATAGAGAGCCAGGCCTGGAGACGGAAGTCCTGGGTTCAAATATGGCCTCAGACATTTCCCAGCTGTGTGACCCTGGGCAAGTCACTTAACCCTCATTGCCTAGCCCTTCCTACTCTTCTGCTTTAGAACCAATACAAAGTATTTATTCTAAGGTGAGAGGAAAGGGTTTTTTGTTGTGGTTTTTTTTAATGCAATTTAGTTCTACTCTTTCATTTTGTAGTTGAGGAAACCAAGGCTCAGAGGTTAAACCATATGCTAAGTGTCAGAGGCAAGATTTGAACATAGGTCTTCCTAACTTCAAGACAGTGTAGTATATATATAAAGCAACAAGTGTGAAATTAGGAGTGGCCTATCTTTGAACTGATAAATCTGACCCCCCCCCCAATTCATCCTTTTTGACCTTTTAACTTCCAAATTATGACTTTAATATATTCACATTTAAACTTTGATATTTTGACTCCCTGATTCTGATATTTTAACTTCAATAAATTTGCAGGATATAAAATTAAGTAAGACCAAAAAAATTAAGACACAATTAACCAATACTTTTTTTAGAGGTGAGATATCCATGAGTGTTATATATTGCAAATGGTTTTTGAATGCATCAATCAGATGTGTTGACTTTTTTTTTTTATTCCCCCTTCCAGGAAGAGAGGTCCACAGGTACATATGACCCTGCTGAGCACATTCTTCTTCTGGACACTGATTCCTTTTTAGTTTCTGTGACAGTTCTTTTCTCTCCAAGTGATTCTCACTGTGAGTATTCCCCAAAGTTCTGCCCTGGGCTCTTTGTGACCTCACTGGCTCCTTTGGATTTAATTATCATCTCCATGTAATTAATTCACATATTTACATATCCAGTCCTAGTCTGCCTCCTGAGCATCAGTCATTGCCTTTAGGATATTTATATCTACATGTCCCAGAGTCATCTCAAACTCAACATATCCAAAACACAACTCAGAACATTCCCCAAAAATACATTCCCCTCTTCCAAACTTCTGTTTCTATGCTCAAACTCAAATAGAAAAGGATCCCTGCAGGCTGCATATTGACTTAGAAAGCTACAAATTAGCATTATATAGGATGTACTACATTTTTATTTATTTTGTGATACATTTTCCAATTATATTTAATCTGGTTCCAGCCCTGCTAGAGTTGTGAGTTTGGTGCCTCTGCTGCAGAGGGGACCACCATTTTTTTTTAACCTTTACCTTTTGACTTAGAATCCCTACTAGATAGGTATCACTTCCTAGGCAGAAGAGCTGTAAGGGCTGAACTATTGGGGTTAAGTGACTTGCCCAGGGTCACAGAGCTAGGAAGCGTCTGAGGCTAAATTTGAACTAAGAATCTCCTATCTTTAGACCTAATTCTCTATCCACTCAGCCACATGGCTGTCCCCAGCCACCATTTTTCTCCCAGTTTCCCAGGTTGGTAACTCCTAATCGGTAACCTCAGCTCCTCATTCTCTCTCATCCCACAGAACCAATCACTTGCCAAATCTTACTTTTCTACCTTCACAATATCTCTGTCTACTCCCATCTTACTAAGCTCAGAGCTTCATCTGGCTAGACTAGTGCCAAGAACCACCTTCCTGTCTCCAGGGTCTCTCCCCTTTCCTGGCCATCTTCCATAGAGAAGGCATAGGCCTACTTGTGACACTTCCCCTATCCAATCAACCCTACCAAATCCCTAATGCCCTCGAGATTAAATAGAAACTCCTCTTCTGTTCATGAATTGTTTCAGTCATGTCTGACTCTTCGTGACCCCATTTGGGGTTTTCTTGGCAGAGAGACTGGAGTGGTTTGCCATTTCCTTCTCCAGCTCATTTGACTGATGAGGAAATGGAGGCAAACAGGGTTAAAGGACTTGCCTAGGGTCACACAGCTAGTAAAGGTCTGAGCCAGGTTTGAATTCAGGTCTTCCTAACTCCAGGTCTGGTACTCTATCCATTGTACCACCTAGCTGCCCTATCTACATACACATATATGTGTACATAAATATATATGTACATATATATAATATTTATTCACACATACATGTACACCCTCTAGTAAACTGTACATTCTTTGAGAGTAGAAATGGTTTCATTTTTTTGTATTTGTTTCCTCAGTGCCAAGTATAGAGTTTGGCACATAGTTTTCTTTCCTTTTCTTTTCTTTTTTTTTTTAAACCCTTACCTTCCATCTTAGAATAAATACTGTACGTTGGTTCTACCGAAGAAGAGCGATAAGGGCTAGGCTATGTGGATTAAGTGACTTTTGTCATGTAGTTTTCAAGAAACACTTGCTGATTAAATTTCATTCCTGAAGGTTTCTATCTGTATAAAGAACTCCTCTGAGCCTCAGCTTCTTCATCTGCTAAATGGGCATACTGATATTCACAGTGATTGTGAAGATCAAATTGGATAGCCCTTTGCAAGCTTTAAGGACTCTAAGTTCTCTTCCAAAGCTGAACAGAGAGCTTAACTTTGAGGAGTTAAGAGAGCCCTCTACAAGCACAAGCTTCCCCATCCTTGGTTCTCCATCATCAGGGAGCAGGAACTATGTCCTCTTCCTTCCTCTGGAGGTTTCTGGTCTGCCTACAATTCTGACCAACCAAGGACCAAACACAGGACCAAGAAGCACAGAATGGCCAAGAAATGTCCTGGGACTGACCCTCGACACAAGAAGAGGCAACAGGGAGAGTGTGGCTAGGGCTGGGAGCTTTGGCCTGGCAGCTGTTTCCTCTTCCAACTTCAAATCATCCAGCAGGTGGTCTTAATGGATTTCTTGGGACCTCAGACTAGCTGATGGGAGAACTCGGACCTCAGACGCCCAACCCCCAGCACAGGCAGGGGAAGGTGCTTTGAAGTCAGTTCCACATCTCCTGTCTCATTTGGGTATCAGAGAAACCTCTAGGAACCCACAGTGAGAAGACAGCTTCACAGTATCCTATCCCCACTCTCCTCCTTCCCAATATGCTTCCCCTCCACTCCCAAGGGCACCTCTTGTCACTGCTCCGGCCAGATGCTCTGTTTTTCTTGGACTGGGCTACATTCTGGTAACTAAAGGATGCCTTCCCTTGTTTCAGCCCACCCATAGTGCGCTCTCTCTCTCTCTCTCTCTCTCTCTCACTCTCACTCTCTCTCTCTTTCTCTCTCTCTCTCTCACACACACACACACACACACACACACACACACACACACACACACACACAGAGGACCAAGCAAGGATGGAGTCTGAACCCACGCCAGACCTCCAAGAATTCACTCCAATCCAGTGGCCAGAGGTTAAATCTGCCCTGTTGGCTCCCCTCCCTCAAAAAGGAGACCTTTTCCTGAGCAGGAGATTTTTGGCCTCTCCTAAGAGCTCAACACAATACAGAGGCTGTCTGCATTTGTTCCCTTGCACCCATGGATGTCACCTAGATGAGACTTCCCTCATGCATAAGGGCAACAGGAGGGGGTCAACTAAGAAACAAGGATATAGGATGCCTCTCCTGTGTTACTATAAAAGGAGCAATGGGTCAAGGAGGAGCTAGATAGCCCAGTGGATAGAGTCAGGTCTGGAGATGAAAGGACCTGGGTTCAAAAATGTGGCCTAGCTGGATAACCCTGAGCAAATCACTTATCCCCAACTTTTCTGCCTTAGAATCACAGTTCTAAGATTAAAATTGAGGCTTTTTGTTTGTTTTTTTAAAAGGGCAATGGATCTGGAGTCAGAGGACATCAGTTTAAATCCTACCTCTGACTACTAATCTGTGTGACCATAGAAAAGTCACTTAACATTTCTGAACTTCAATTCATCTGAAAAATGAGGAGGTTGTAGTAGATTCTGAGAGTTCTTCCAGTTCCAAACCTGGGTTTCTAGCCCTTTGCTATTGAAATGCAAGGAATCCTTGTTTTCAGGGAGCTTATAGTCCTTTTTTTTTTTTTTTTAAACTCTTATCTTCTATCTTAGAGTCAATACTATGTATCAGTTCCAAGGCAAAAGTATGCTAAGGGTGTTGAAATCATTATCTGGGATAAGATGGATGCCACCTAGACTGACAAGGATGGCAGTTGAGAGATTTGGAATGTTCCCAGGTGCCAAGAGCCAGGGACAAAATTCAGTTGACCCCACCCTATAAATACCCCCACGGAACTACAGTTGAGGTCTCAGAACTTGAGCAAACTTCTCTTAGAGCATCCCAAGAACTGGGACAGAGGAAGGTGAAGGGTGGTAGAAGAAGAAGAGGGTAGAGAACATGAACCTATAACCTGTGCTTGACTGAGAGAGAGCTAGTGATCCATCAATATTGGTAGTAGAGCTGAGAAAATACACACATCATCAATCAATATCTACATCAATAGCCTTCATATTCTCTGACTTGGCTGTAGCCAGGTCAGGTCAGAGTTAGTGAGAAGGCGAAGACCTCAAGCCTCTACCAGCCTAGCCATCTCCAGTTCTGATCAGCGATGAACATAGTAGCCAAACAATAGCAATAGGGTTCCCAATCCCCAAACTCATTACCTTGTTATCCTTTCCCCATCAATAGTTAATACAGTGATTTAACAAGTACATTCCTGAGTGGTTATTCTATCACAGCCTTTGGGAAGGGAGAACTAATAGATACCAATTGTTTCCAAAGCTGATCAATAGCCTATTAACAATTAATCCAACCTCAGTTTGGGCCTAGAAAGGTTAACCATCTACCTAACCTCTCAAGAGGTCCCAACCTGGGCAACTGTTAGAAAGAAGTCACTGACAGGTTTAAACAACCAAGCCTGTCAGGGGGAAGAGGGACAGATTACATCAATAGCTACTGTGAGAGGAGTGAGCATTCCTCCTTCACCAACTACAGCTGGCTTAGGCCTTGGACCCCCGATCCCTCCTTCATCCATACTACCCCTAAATCTACATACCAGCCATCCTCTAATATCTAGAAGGAAGATCTATGGGGAGATAGTAGTAGGAGGAGGAGATATACAAAGGAAGATAAGAAGATCAGTTGATATATATCTCCAGGACTATAATCCTCCTTTTCTTTTTAACTAGGGCTAGGCAATGGAGAGTAAGCATCTTGCTTACTTACACACAGCTAGAAAGTGTCTGGGGCCATATTTGAACCCAAGACCTCTCATCTCTAGAACTAGCTTTCAATCTACTGAGCCACTAGCTGCCCCCAAGCTTATGATCTTACTTATAAAAAAAAAAAAAAGACAAAAAGACAAGAACTGTAGAACACTGAGACTAAAAAAATAGACCTAGTTCAATCTTTGGGGTCACAAGAACCATAAGCAACCTGAAGCTCTAGGGAGAGAGATTTCAGTTCGCTGTAAGAACTTTCTAATCACGAAGCGCCTACCTCACCTCCCAAAAATGGGATGACATGCTTCATGAGGTCATAAACTCATGAATTTAATATCACAATCCTTAGGAATACCATGAAGACAATAATCAATAAAAGTATTCAAAAAGTGGCTAGATCTGGCTATCAGGGATGCTGTTGAGGGGATTCTTGGACTGGGGTGGGGGGAACCTGGACTCACCAGAAAAATGTCTAAAGTTCCCTTCCATCTCCTTGGAATGACAGGTTTCTGCTGGGGCAGGCACCCCGTGACTTCACACCTTCAGCCCAGGGAGGCATGTGCTTGCTATCTTTCACCTCTCCCACCCTGGCTCCCCAGCGGGGCTATATTTAAACACGTCTCCAAATGTGTCTGGCGAGCTCCCTCCCTCCCTCACACACCTCATTTCCAAGCGACAGCTCCCCACCCCGCGCTTCCTGGTACGGGCAACCCTGGCACTTCCCCAGTACTGGTACTGGGCACAAAGAAGCAGCAGCAGCCTGGCAGGAAACACTCCCAAGGCTCTGAGCTAGCTCTGGATTTAATCAATGCCTACGGAGCCCCCACTGCCCTCACCTTGACCAATCCCTTCCCTTCCTCAGGGGAAAAATAATCATCTTTTGTAGTTGGGCTGGTGCCTTCATCATAGCCTTAAGAAAATGAGAAGGCAGGGAGTATTATTTATTTATTTTTAACCCTCACTTTCTATCCTAAGAAGGGCTCTAGGACACAAGGGCCAGGACTAGTTTGGGTAAATGGGATGAAGTGACTTGCCCAGGGGTTACACATCCAGATTTGAACCCAGGTCCTCCCAACACCAGCCTAATCCATTGAGCTGCCCAGCTGCCCCTGACAAAGAGTAGTAGTATTCCAGGGTGCAAAGAAAGCTAGATTTGGGGAATTAAGAGGATCTGGGTTCAAATACCAGTTCTGTCATTTACTATAGAGGGAAGCTCAGTGGATAGAATGCCCAGACCTGGAATTAGGAAGACTCAAGTTCAAATTCATCTTTGGATGCTCACTAGGACCTCCCATCTCTAGGCCTGGCTCTCTATCCACTGAGCCACCCAGCTGCCCCCAGATTATTCACTTATTAAAAGGAACAACATGGAAATGTGTTTTGCATGATAATACATGTATAACTCAGATAGAATCCTTGCCAGCACTGGGAGAGGGAAGGGAGGGAGGGAGATAAATTTGATCATACAACTTAGGAAATCTTGTGTGGAAATTTGTTATAACATGTCACTGATAATAACTTACAAAAAAAACCCCGACAAAACAAAACAAAAAATAAATGCTTATTTCCTCCCCATCCCCAGGTTCATCTCTTCATCTCTCCTGGCCTGAGTTTCCTCATCTGTAGAATGATGGCCACTCTGGGATGGAAAAAAAGTTTCCCCTTTCCAAGACTACTCTCATGCCCACATTTTTCCTGATCTGGAGAGAAGCTGAAGAGGCTCCTGGGAGATCAGAAGAGGGTTTTGACATGAGGAATTCCCACTCAGTCTGGCCTCACCCTTCTACCCCCAATGTTTCCTCTACAATATGCCCAACCTTTTCAACTCATCAATTATCAAAACTTTTGGTCTCACAACCCCTTTACACTCTTAAAAATTACTTGAACCCAAAGAGCTTTGGTTTATGTGGATTTATATCTATCAATATTTACCATATTAGAAATTTAAAATATCTTTTAAAATGTTTACTAATTCATTACAATCCCATTATAAGTTAACATAACTTTTAAAAAATAGATAAAAAATAACTATATTTTCCAAAACAAAGCAAAAAATTTTAGTGAGAAGAGTAGCATTGTTTCACATATTTTTGCAAATCTCTACTGGCTGGCTTAATAGGAGACAGCTGGATCCCATATCTGCTTCTGCATTCAATCTGTTGCGATATGTAAATGTTGGTCCCATCTCTCCCCTCCCTTTTGTGGCTAAACTCTTGGAGAAGAAGGCTGTCTACAATAGGTGCCTCCACTTTCTTTTCTCTCTGGCTCACTTATTTAACTCTCTAGAGTCTGGCCTCCAGCTTCATCATTCAACTGAAACTCCTTTCTTCTATGTTACTAATGATCTTATAATTGCCAAATCTAATGGTATTTTCTCGGTCCCTAGTCTTTTTTTTTTTAAACCCTAACCTTCAGTCTTAGAATCAATACTGTGTATTGGTTCCAAAGCAGAAGAATGCTAAGGGCTAAGCAATAGGGGTTAAGTGACTTGCCCAGGGTTACACTTGCCTAGGAAGTACCAGGTTTGTTTTTTTTTTGTTGTTGTTGTTGTTTGTTTGTTTTTTAACTTTTACTTTCCATCTTAGTAACAACTCTAAGACAGAGGGGCAAGGGCTAGGCAAAGAGAGTTAAGTGACTTGCCCAGGGGCCCACAGCTAAGACCTAATCCTTAACCCATCTGCAGCCTTTGACACTCTCAATCACCCTCTTCTCCTTGATACTCACACTTTTCTCTCCAGGTTTTTATAATACTCTCTGCTGGCTCTCCTCCTACCTATCTGGCTACTACTTCTCCAATCTCCTTTGCTAGACCTTTATCTAGATCATGTCATAACCACGGGTAACTCACAGGTCTTTGTCCTGCACCCTCTTTTATTCTTCCTAGAGTGTTACTATTTCACTTGGTGATTGATCTCATCACCTCCCATAGATTCCATCATCTCTCTATGCTGATGATTTGAAACCTACTTCTCCAACCCTAAACTCTCTCCTGATATCCAGTCTTCCATTTTCAACTGCCTAAAGGACATTTCAAACTGGATGATGCCCCACTGACATGTTAAACTCCACATATCCCAAACTGAACTCATTATTTTTTTACTCCAAACCCCTCTCCTCTTCCTAACTTTCCTATTATTGTTGAGAGTACCATCATCCTCCCAGTCATCCAGGCTTGTAACCTAGGCATCAACCTCTACTCCTGACTCTCACTCACTCCAACATCCAATCTATTACCAAGGCCAGTGAAGTGTACCTTGAAAGTCTCCCATATGGCCCCTTCTCTCTCCTCTGACAATGCCTTGCTCCAAGCCCTCATCACGTTGTGCTTGGACTACTGCAACAGCCTGCTAACTACTCTGCCTGCCACTCCCCACTCCAGACCATTCTTCACGCAGCTATCAAAGGGATTTTCCTAGTCAAGAAATTCCAGTGATTCCCTGTTATCTCCAAGATAAAATATAAGATCCTCTGTTTGGCATTCAAACCCTTCGTAAATCACTCTCCCCCCCAACTTCCAGTCTTCTTACATCTTAAATCTTTCTCTCTCCTC
Organism: Gracilinanus agilis; assembly: GCF_016433145.1. Taxonomy (NCBI): domain Eukaryota; kingdom Metazoa; phylum Chordata; class Mammalia; order Didelphimorphia; family Didelphidae; genus Gracilinanus; species Gracilinanus agilis. The sequence continues at coordinate 271,638,935 of NC_058130.1, read as the reverse complement.
CATATATTCTGCCATCTAATGAAATTGGCTGGCCTTGCTGTTCCTCAAACAGGACATCTCCCAAATCCAGGATTTTCTCTGGCTGTCCCCTATACATGGAACCCTCTTTTCCTTCATCTCTGCCTACTGGATTCCTTCAAGTCAGAGCTAAAACCCACTTTCTACAGGATGCCTTTCCCTAGCCCTTCTGTTGATTCTTCCTTCCTTCTTTCTTTCTTTGTTTCTTCCCTCTTTTTTTCTTTTCCTTTCTTCTCCTTTCTTCCTTTCTTTCTCTTCCTTTCTTCCTCTTCCTTCCTTCTTTTAAAAAAACCCTTACCTTCCATCTTAGAATCTAAACTAAGGCAGAAGAATGGTAAAAGCTAGGCAAACAGAGTTAAGTGACTTGCTGAGGGTCACATTTGAACCCAGGACCTCTTATCTCCGGACCTGGCAGTCTATCCACAGAGCCATATAGCTGCTCTGGTTAATATATACTTGTTGAACTGAATTGAAAAACCCCACCCCCCCCCCAGCTGGTGTCTCAATTGTGATCAGCTGGCTTTTGTTTGCAGTGGACTGATGAAGTCTGGCCTGTGTGGGGAGGAATCAATCTCATTTTGGGAAATTTGGAGGCCAAGAGTCTGCCCCCAGTTACATATGTAGCAGTAGGAAGTCAAACTGGGATTCCAACCACTTTGGATACCATGTTGCCTGCTTTTTTTAGAATAAGTTCCCTTTAGCTCAGGGAAGTCAGGGCCCTGTGAAGGGACCAGTCAGACACAGGGACCCATGCACATAGGAAAGTCCACTTGTTACCAGCAGTTCTCACAGAATTTTAGGAAGAGATATTGTAGGCTCCAGGGAAGCCTAGGACTGGCTGGAAATGTCCTTAACTTCAGTATTGCCTGCATTGCCTAGCCCTTATCATTCTTCTGCCTTAGAAACAATACATAGTACTGATTCTAAGATGGAAGGGGAAGGGTTTTAAAAAGGAGTGAGGGAGGGTGAGAAGAAGAAAGGAAGGGAGGAAGGGAAGGAAGGAGTAAAGGAAGAAAGGAAGGAAGGAAGGACCAACAAAAGGAAACCACTATCTTAAGGGATAAGGAAAGACATCCTATAAAAGGTGGGTTTTGTTTTTTAAACCCTTACCTTCTTTCTTAGAATCTGTCTATCTATCTACTTCCTATGTGCTTATAGTGCCACTGTACTAGATTATGGGGATATGAAGATAAAAAAGAAACTGCAAAATCAAAATAATATACAAACACCATACAAAATAATTTAGGGGAGGGAGAGGAAGATGCATTAATAATTGGAGGAACTGGGAAAGGCCTACTGCAGAGGTTTGAGGAGGACAGCCTTCATCTTTAAGCAAAGGCAGAAGATGAGAAATTGGAGGTTCCATATTGGGAACTTACGGATATCTGCTTCCTATCTGACTTTGAATTCTCACCCTTCTACCCTGGGCCCTGGTCTGAATCTCAGCTCTGTGACTTACTGCTAGAGTGACTTTGGGCAAGTCTTTGGCTCTCGGTTTTCTCAGCTGCAAAATGGGAGGGTCAGACTAGACAGTTTGTGAGATCCCTTCTGGCCCTACATCTATGACTAGGTTACTATGACTAGATACTAGGTTCAAAGGGTTGGATAACTGATTAAAATGACTGATGGGAAGGACCACTGGGTGGCTCAGTGGATAGATCTTAAGACTGGGAAAAGGTAGGTCCTGGTTTCAAATCTTTAGACACTTCTTATCTGTGTGACCCTGAACAAGTCACTTAACCCCAACTGTCTAGCCTAGCCCGTAGTGCTCTTCTGTCTTGGAACAGAGGCTTAGTATAGAATTTAAGGCAAAAGGCAAGGGTTTAAATTTTTTAAAAAAGATGACTGATGGAAGAGGAAAGGCAGGAAGGGAAGAAAAGCATGGGGACTCAGTCATACCTAGTAACCAATCAAAGTAGGGAGCTTTGTGGGTCCAGTAGAAATTGGTTCCCACTCATTCTGATAAATTCTCTCTTCCTTCCCCACCCCATACCATGTCTCTGCTAGGACCAAGATTCTTCTACTGGACCAAATTACACCCTATTTGCCACATTAGGATCCCATTTGGGATCCTTCCCAGAGGATATCATCTAAGGCACACTCCCTTATTTACCCATCTCACAAAAGACCTGGAATACCAGAGAACTATAGATATCATGGGCCCTTCCCTCCCTGTACAGCCTAACCTGGATGACTGAGAATTAGAGAATTACATTCCCTGTATGACATCACTCACTCACACCCAGAGATCTAACCCTAAATAGAACCCACAAATATCAGAAATAAAAGGAAAAAATCTTAGAGATTATTTAGTCCCACTTCCTCATTTTACACCAGTGAGTAAACTGAGGGCCACAGAGGGAAGTGACTCATCCAAGATCACCCAACTACTTGGTAACTGAAATGGGACTAGTACCCAGAACTCCTGATTCCTGGGCCCCAATATTTTTTAAGATCACATCAAGACCACCTCTTCATGAACTATTTTGTTTTTGGGTAGAGGTGTTTGTTTGGCTTTTCTTATTGTTTTTTTTTTAAGATGTTGCCAAAGTGTAGGTGAGTTTAAGTTCCCACCCTTCAGAATCTGCTAAGACCCATAGGTACCAAGTTTGTTAAAAGGAAGTATTTAGGTCACCCCTCATTGGCTAGAATACCACAGGGAAGCAGAAATCATTCTCCATAATTCTTTCCATTTGTAGTTCCCCCAACCCAGGCTCCATTTCACACCCCATTTCCTTAAACAAGGAAATGCCAATTTAACCAAATGATTAACTCAAAAAGAGAGAAGAGGGGGAAGGGAATGCCTCACACTTCCAACCTACACTGCCTCCCTTCCCCTTTGGTCTCTCAGTCCCCCAAAGGTTTATGGCAAAGAGGGACAGGACTATGGAAACTGTCATTACAAAAAGGTTTGAATGCAGCTTCTGCTTTGAATGCATCCAAGAGCCCAAAGAAAGAGCTGAAGAGGCGGCCAGAGTCTGTAGAAGATAGTCCCACAGGGAGAGTTTCTCATTTCTGCATCACTGAAGTAGGGGTTCAGAGGGTACTTCCATGCCTATCTCATACTCATCACAAAGTGTAGGAACCTTAAAGATCCATGCCCACCTCCTCTCTCTCCCATGACATCCCATTTCCTATCTCCAGGCCTCGAATGTTCTCCCTATTTATTTCCAACTCTTCAAAGTCTTCATTCCCCCCTTCAAGGCTCAGCTCATCAGAGCACCCCTAAAAGAGGCCCTTCCTTGTAACCCAGTGACCAAATACAGTACCTGGTCTTAAGAAATGCTTGTTGAATTGAATGAGGAAACTAAGGCTTATTGAAGGAAAGTGATTTACTCTAGATCACTATGTCAGTGGCAAAGTGAGGACAAACATGTTGAATGTCCAAACTGGATGCCCAGGGCTCTTTTGGTCACACCAAAATGCCACTACAGCTCTAAAGCAGGGGTTGGCAAACTTTGTACAGTAAAAATGTAAAAACCATTCTTAGCTTGAGGTGGGCTGGATTTGGTCCTTGGGCTGTAGTTTGCCAAAAGTCAGTCAACACTTACTTAGGGTGTGGGATAGAAGGGATAGCTGCCTACCCTTTCCTAGTGATGCAGAAGACTCACTATTACAAAGCTTCTTCCATCTTTTCTTCCAGTGCCCATCCTCTTATCACTTATGATAAAAGATGGCCCCTAACATCCCTTCCATATCTTAAATTCTATGAAACTTCACACAGATATTTTATGCTTTAAGATCATGACAAATTTTTTATTCATTTAATTTTTTTAAATGACAATTTTTTAAAAGAGTTGGACTCAAAGAAATAATTCACAATTTAACTGGGCAGGGATTCTTTCAAATGGCAAGATCCCCTGGCTGCCCCCCTACTCCCAACACATACAAAGATGGTCCCATGTGGCTCTGGGGAGACAGCACAGAATAAAGTATCCTGTAACATCTCTGGTTTGATTTGATTCTGGAGATCACAACCTAATCAATTGTGTTTCCTCAGGCTCTAATCTGGGTGACACTGGTGGGGGGGGCACTTACTATATAAGCCTCTAGCAGGATAATCTGCCCACATTTATTCAATTACTCAAAAGTTAAAAGTGGCTTACCTAGAAACAAAGCAAGAAAAGCTTGCAATCTTTAATCATCTTTCCCACAGAAGAGCACAGGATTCTCTCTCTTCTCTCTCTCATTCTCTCTCTCATTCTCATTCTCTTTCTCTCTCTCTCTCTGTCCCACTTTAACCTATCTATCTGCCACTGGGAGTGCCAAAGTTTCCCATCTAGAGAATATAGAATCTCAAATCTGGGAAAGAAGCGATCTCATCCAGTAGATGAAGAAACTGAGCCCAATGAGAGGAAAGTATGCCCAGAAGTCTGAGAATAGTGGCAAGAGCTGAGACAACCTTGGGTCTGGTTTACCCATCTGTAAGATAGTTCCTCTCCCACCTCTAGCTCAAGAATGGAGGCTCATGTTAATTAATTATCCCTTCTCAACTCAGCCCCCTACCACCCCATCAGGTGGTCCAAGAAACCACCCCTTCACAGTTGCCTTGGTGAATTGCATCCATTATCATTCAAGTCTCAAAGCAAATTTTGCCTCCTCCAAGAAGCCTTCTCTGACCACTCCAAGTCTTAAACGTTTACCTTTTTCCTACTGAAATTATATAGAATTTACAGTCAGATCCACTTATTTGACACTTGGTACATGTTACCTTTTCAACTGTCTATTTCCCTTGTCTAGGCTTTAAGATCTCTAAGCAAAAGAGGTCAAATCTTGCTAGTCATGGGTAAAAAGTATTAGTTCAATGACAAGAACTCAACTAGAGTAAGATAAGGGGCACTGATTCAGAAAAACCATACAGGCTCATAGATTTTAAAATTGGGAAAGACCCCCCTCCAGAGCCCATATAGTTTAACACCCTTATAGATGAGAAAACTGGGGCCAGGGAGGTTTATCTAAGGTTATATAGAAAGTAAATGGCAGAGACAGGTTCTCTGACTTTAGGGTTCTTTCCATGAGGGGAATCTCTGTTGAGATTGTGTTAGCTGGGAAAAGCAGGGAAATCAAGGGGTAAAGGGTGAAAATCTGATATGATATGGGTACCAAACAGCCTAATGCTGTGCTTCCCAACCTGTGGGGCAAGGGAGTTTTTGCAAGGGGTCAGTAGAGCCACAAGTAACTCCATTCAGCTCCTTAGGCATCAACATAGTAAATAATAAACAAAGATACCTTTTTAGAGCAAATGTCTCTCACATGTATTACTATATTTTTCAAACACATGCACTTGCTGTGTCTAAAAAAAAGATACAAACTTAAAAATATTGCTGAATTGACAGCAACTTTGTTATCATAGAGGCATCCACAATATTTGATGTTAAAGAGTCCTCATACTTAAAAGTCTAGAAACCACTGTTTAATAGAGAGAGCACAGACCTCTGAAGTGGGAGACTTGGGTTCCTTGGCTTTGCCACTTAATCACTCTATGTCTTTCTGATTCTCAATTTCCTCACCTATAAAATGGGGATACCTATTCTCACCAGGTTGTTGAGTGGATCAATTAGGTATTAAGTGTTTTTTTAACCACAAATGAGACTTGTTAAATGGTCCACAGATTGAGGACCCTTACTCCCCAAGGAAATTAGCTGCTGACGAAGGGGGGTGCAATTTAATTACTCAAAAGTCATAGGTTTCAGGGTCTGTTTCCTTCCTCATCTCTCGGCTCCCATAATTACCCAGAGAGGCCATGAGAAAAGTTAAGAGGGTTAGGAAAGGAAAGAGAAGAGGGGTAGGATGTTTGCTATGGAGACTAGATGAACCATTTCTCCAGCTGTCTGAGTAGCGAAAGGAGACAAGAGCCCCAGAATCAGAGTAAAGGGGCTGCTTTACAAAGAAACTGGTCTGAAGTGAGTGAATGTGTCTGTGTGTGTGTTGGGGGAAGGGAGCGGTACTGTTCTGTTTGTTTTCTCTGCCAATGTATGTGTGATCCTTCTGTTCCCAGGCTGCCCCGGTCATCCTCTCCACCACCAACCAGCCACAAAAATCCCAACTACCTTTTCCCTGTCCAGCAACTCCCAGCATCAGTTAGAAAAGCAAAACAAACCTATTCTTCCAGCCCCAAAATGCTGGGCTCCTATTCCGGGGACTCTTCCACTGGAGGGTGGGGAGGGAGAAGAAGGCTGAGAAAAGGCACAGAGCCCTACCCCTCTCTCCTACACAGAGGGAAATTGCCGGTGGAGAAATATTGGGGGGGGGGTTAGGGGAGGGGGGGGTCAGCCGTATTGGATCCCCATCCAGGGAGGAAGCCAGCTTCCAAGGGCCCTGGCTCCCACACCCACCCAGCACACCCACTTCCAAGGGGCAGGCGGGGTGAGTGAATGGGTAAGGGTGTCTTTCTGCCCCAGACTTTCTGGGGTTCTTGCTTCCCAAATTGGGACGCCGTCGCGGCGAAGAGCTAACTCCAGTCTCCCCAACGCCCCAGCTGAAGCCCATTTGCCTGCCCCTCCTAGCCCAACGTGGCTGCTCCTCTCCTCCTTCTCCTTTTCCTCCCCCTCCCCAAACCCACCCCACGCCCCTCATCTCAAGCAGCTTTTGCAATAGCACGGCCGCTCCCCCCTTCCCCCCAACTCCATCCCCTCACCTTGTTAAACGCAAAGAGATCCTGTTTGATCTTCTCCCTCTGGGGGTCGTTGCCCTGCCGCCTGAACCGAAACTTCATCATCTTGGGCTGCGGAGCGGGACGTGGGTCTCAGGAGGAATGGTTCGGAAACAATGTAGCACCGGCCTCTTCCCCCCGCACCCCCCCATGCAAAAAGCCCTCAGCGCGCCCTCCTCTCGGGAGCCTGGACATCCAGCCGCGTTGCCCCGCTGCAAAACCCCGGGGAAGCCGGAGGCGGAGGGGAGGGGGGGGCGCAGGAGGAGCAGAAGTGGTAGAGGGAAGGTGGGGGTTAGGAAGAGAAGGCGGGGAGAGAGGGAGAAGGTGGGTGTGACGGACGGGCCGCCTCGCCAATCAGCTCTATTCTCTGTAACGCCCTCCGCTCCCCCCTCCCCTCACTCCGCAACTCCCGCATCCCCAAGCCAGACAATGGGAGAGGCAAAGGCCCGGGGTTTGCCTGGCTCCGCGTTCCAACCAGGCTGAGCGAGCATGTGCCGTGGCCGCGCGCCTCGCTGGGAAATGTAGTTTTCCCGGGAACCTAGCCTGCTTCTGCAGATGGCGTGTGTGCTTGGGCTGGGGGGTAGTCTGTCGGATTTTTTTCTCGACAGTGGGGAGGGCCTTGGTGTGTTCGTATGTGATTGGGGTTTAGGGTCTTTTTTTTTTTTCCCCTTCTCGTTCTTGGTGTATTGTTCCCCCCCCCCCCCCCCCGCAATGCAGCCCGGGGCCTCTGGGGCTTGCACGCAAAGTCCAAGCGTTGGCGGCCGGCGCTTCCAAGGCCAGGGATTGAAATGTTTGGCTTGAACTTTGCAAAGCTTCGAGGACTGCCGGAAGAAATGCGCTGGGAGACCCGCATTCACCGCGGTGCGGAGCCCTGAGCAGTAACTAGCCAGAGTAGGAAGCTCGCTTTGATATCCCATTTTATCCGCAGCGCGGCCGTACTGTACGCGCGAGATGTGGAAATAGGAGATATGGTTTCGAATCCTGCACTTGCCAGCTTTGTTGACTCTAGAGGAATTACTTCCTTCTGTAAAATGAAGATAACCTTTCCCACATCTCCGGGCTGGGGTGATGATTGGACCAGAAAAAGAATTTCGAGGCTATAACAAAAGTGATAGCGATTCTGAATGGGAATCTCAAGAACAATTCAAAACTAATTTTGAGGAGAAATTACAATATCCTACACCTTTAGAACTCAATAATTTTCCAAGCACTTTTCATATCTGCTAGCTCATTTGATCTTAGAGGAATTGTAAGATCACACAACAGGTATGAGGAGATTTGTGCTCATTTCACAGATAAGGAAACAGAAAGGTTAAGTGACAGCAGAACTGAGCTCCAGATGTGGTGCAAGTGGAAATTGCTGGATTTGGGGCCTGAATCCCTGCTCTATAACTTTGGGCAAGTTATGGACCTTAGCTTAGATGATCTCTTCTAAGTAGAAGAGTGGTAATGGCCAGGCAATGGGAGTTATATTAATTGCCCCCCCCCAAAAAAAATTTTTAATTAATAGCCCAGAGTCACACAGCTAGGAAGTGAGATTTGATCCCAGGACCTCCTATCTCTGATGAGCCACCTAGTTGCACCCCCACATACACTCTTAATACATAAGTCTTAAATATGATTATAGATGGCAAGGTCATGGCAACTCTCGGTGTAAAAGATCCTGGGAGTTCAGGGGCTTTCATGGTTAGGTCCTTCATTCTCCCCACAGCACAGTTTGAGAGCATTGACAGTTCCCAGGCCTCTGAACATCCTACAATACCACATTCCATTAATGTTAAAGCAGCCAAGAACCTCAGAGCTGGAAGGGATCTTATCAGTTACTTAAGTCCAACTCTTATGGATGGGGACCCTGAAGCCTAAGGGGTGAAGTGACTCACCTACTTAAGTCATATAATAAACATGGGCTAGATAGAACATTTCCAGACTTCCAGGACTGGATTTTTCCCTGAATGCAGTGTTGCCTCCCTTCCTCTTCCCATTGGAAATGTGGAAACCCCCAGTGCCCAGCCCTGATCACTCTTCTGCCTTGAAACCAATACACAGAATTGCTTCTAAAGACAGAACCTACCTGGATCTGAGGAGGCCCATGCTCTGAAGAAGACCTTCTTTGCTCTCTTAGGTGATGGTGCTTTAGGAGGAGAAAGTTATTCAATAGAAAGCACCCCTGATCAGAGCTACTCCCCACTGCTCAGAAATGGAGAAGAGAATCCATCCCTGACTTATACACCCTTAGCATGATGATAATTTTTATGTGGCCTTAATGGGGCCATTGTAGAGACTGAAAAAAGCGATGTGTTTTTGTTTTGCTTGTTTAAGGAGAGCCAAAGAACAATATTTATAAGTATAAGAATGTTAAGTGAAAAGATCATTCAAATGAAGTAACCAGAAGGAAAAAAAAAACAATGTCATTATGGAGAAAACAATGAAACAGAGGCTGGTGGCACAATGGATAGCCTGGAATCAAAAAAGGGTTTTGGCTTCCTAGCTGAGTGACCCTGGGCAAGTCATTTAACCCCAATTACCTAGCCCTTGTCTTTCTGTCTTAGAGTTGTTACTAAGACAAAAAGTAAGGGTTTACAAAAATAATAATAAAGTATATCTCCCTCTTGATTATTGACTTTTTACTCACTGACTCTGACTACTATGGAGGGCTACTATGGCAAAATGTTGTTTACACCATTAGATGCTATCACTCTACTCTTGTTTTGTTGTGTCTGACTTCTTTGGGGGCAGGTTTCTTGGCAAAAATACTGGAGTGGTTTGCCATTTCCTTCTCCAGCCCATTTGACAGATGGCACAAACAAGGTTAAGCCTAAGCAGTGATGGCGAACCTTTTAGAGACCAAGTGTCCATACTGCCACATGTGACCTACCCACCCCCACCTTGCCCCAGACAGGGGAGGGAGGAAACACTCCCATTTGGCTGCTGGGCAGAGGGGTGGGAGATGGGAGAAATATCCTCAGGGGATAGGGGGAAGGGAGCAGCCCCTTCTGGCACACATGCCATAGGTTTGGCAACATGGGTAAGTTTTGAGGTCGGATTTGAACTCAGGTCTTCCTAACTCCAAGACAAGCATTCTATCCACTGTGCCATTACTCGTCAGGTGTGTTTGCTAAACTGTTTTTCTTTGTTATTTGGAAAGATTCAATTATAGCTCATATTGTCAGAAATGATTGTACTCTAAAAACAAAAGCCATTAATAAAATTTACTTAAAAAAAACTATACCCAATCTAGAATCAGGATATCTTTTGGACAAGGAAGTAAAGAGAAAATCCAACTTAGCAACCTGAATCAACAGCTTAATTCTACTCAACCAAAGCTACTGGGAGTTGGCTTTGTGCCAGCCCTCAGCACTGAGCAGGGCAAAAAGGCTCTCCTTAGTCCAGGCCTATGGGGGGAAGAGACAGCTGGAGAGCAGAGGTAGATTCCAAAGGCAGCCTTGTGTATGGAATGTAATTCTCTGAGGAAAACCAGAAGAACTGGCCTGGGAGAGAGTGCCACAGAGAATGCCCATGTTGACAAAAGGAATGGCAAGGATAGTATAGTTGAAAAGTCACTAACCTGGGGCAACTAGGTGGTTCAGTGGATAAAATGCCAGGCCTGGAGTCAGGAGGACCTAGTTTCCAGTTTGGCCTCAGATACTTCCTAGCTGTGTGGTCCTGGGCAAGTCACTTAACCCCCATTGCCTAGTCCTTACCACTCTTCTGCCTTGGGACAAATACCTAGTATTGATTCTAAGGCAGAAGGTAAGGGTTTAAAAAAATTTTTTTTAAAAGAAAGTAAGAGAAGGAAGGCAGGAAAGAAGAGGAGGGGGAGGGAGGGAGAAGGGGAAGAAGAAAGAAATGAAGGAAAGCAGGGAAGAAGGAAGAAGAGACAGAAGGAAGAAAGGAAGGAAGGAAGGAAGAAAGGAAGGAAGGAAGGAAGGAAGGAAGGAAGGAAGGAAGGAAGGAAGGAAGAAAAGAAAAGATGAAGAGAAAAGAAAAAAGAAAAGAAAAGAGAAAAGAATAGACTAATCTGGGAGTAAGGAGCCCTGGATTCGGTAACCAGTTGTGTCCTTGATTGAGTTACTTCTTTAAGGACCTCAGACTCTGAGTCCTACATACTTCTCAATTTTCCTGTTACTGCTATCACCATCCCTGTACCCAGATTCACAATTTCAATGTCATTCTCAACTCTCCACCCTCACCCCACATGTCCAAAAAGATGCCAAGTCTTTTTCTTCCTTATTAACATACTTCACCTATGTTCTCCCTTCTCTTCACTCACACAATCTCTTCACTGGTATAGATTCTCACCACTTCATGCAACTTTCTAATCATTTCCACTCCCTATCCCCAATTCAATAAACTTCATCAGCTCCCTATTTGTTATTATTAGTGAGTCTTTTCAGTCTTGTCTGACTCTTCATGACACCATTTGGGATTTTCTTGGCAAAGACATCAAAGTAATTTGCCACTTCCTTCACCAGTTTATTTTACAGATGAGAAACTAAGGCAAACAAGGTTAAATGACTTGCCCAGGGTCACACAGCTAGGAAGTGTCTGAGTTTGGATTTGAACTCAGGAAGAAGAGTCTTTCTCTAGACACTATTATCCAGGTTGAAATATGAAATTCCCATGCCTAGACTGTCTTCCCTCCTCATTTCTACTTCTTGCTTCTTTTAAGATCCAGTTTAAATCCCACCTTTCACAATACCTTCCCTCTGCAGTTACCTCCAATTTATCCTGTATATATCTTGCTTGTACATAATTGTTTGCATGTTGTCTCACCCATTAGAATGTGAGCTCCTTCAGGACAGGGCAGGGCAGGGCAGGACTGTGTTTTTGCCTCTCCTTTTATCCCTAGTACTTAGCATAGCACCAGGCACTTAATAAATTCTTCTTGACTGACCAAAAAAGAGTTTGACCTAAGTGATGTCTCCTGCCTCTTGTATCTATGATAGTCTATGAAGCAACTGGGGCCAGTGGAGATGGTTCTCCATTTTCTTGCTTTTTTCTTTACTCTTATCTGCCCTTAGGGATGGGATGTGGGAGGTTGAGGTGGGGTGGCAGTGACTTATACCCTCTTCCTAATTCCTTACCAAACCAGTGTTGCTCCTTCGTCTGGTCCCTGACCTGCCAGGCAACAGCACTGATGAAGCACCAGCCGGGCCCTCAGGGAGACCCATTCTGGCTGGGGAGATAGAGATAAGTCACAAACATTGGCACAGCAACATAGACTGAATACAGATGAATCAAGTTTAACCTGTGTGCTGGGCTTCGGAGATGCTGAGTAAGGTGGGGTAAATCAGGAAGGCAGGGAGGAGTGTTGAGCTGAATCTTGAAGGGAGAATGACAGGCATGCACTGACAGGAAGAAAAGGAAAGAGGTTTGGTGAATGGGCCAAGAACCTCATTGGGACCTTCTAAGCTCCAGCTCCTAAGCCAATTGGCCCCAGTGCTTTGACATGCAATCTAACAAATATGTATTAAGCACCTGCTGTGTGCAGACTCAGGTTAGGGGAAGAAGATACAAAGGTTAGATAAGATGTGATCCCTGCCCTCACTGAGCTTATAACTGAGGACATTTTCTTTTCTCTTCTTTTTTTTTTTTTTGAAAAATTTTGTTTAATTAATTGATTTAGAATATTTTCCCATGGTTACATTATTCATGTTCTTTCTCTCCCCTCCTCCCCCCCTCAACCCTCCCGCCACCACCATAGCCAACACACAATTCCACTGGGTTTTACATATATCATTGATCAAGACCTATTTCCATATTATTAATATTTGCATTAGAGTCTGCATCCCCAATCATATCTCCATCAAACCAATGTGATCAAGCAGTTGTTTTTCTTCTTTGTTTCTACTTCCACAGTTCTTTCTTTAGATGTGAATAGCGTCCTTTCTCCTAAGTCCAAATGAGGACATTTTTGGAAAAATTCCAGCCAGAAGATTGTTGTTGGTATTGTTGGTATTGTTGTTCATTAAGTTTGTCTTGTCTGACTCTTTTAGACCCCTTCTCTCTCGTTTTCTTGGCAGAGATACTGGAATGGTTTGCCATTTCCTTTTCCAGTTCATTGGATAGATGAAGAAACTGAGGCAAACAGGATTAAGTGACTTGCCCAGAGTCACACAACTAGCTAGTAAATGTCTGAGGCTAGATTTGAATTCAGGTCTTCCTGATTCCAAGTCTGGCACTCTAACCACTGCTCCACATAGTTGCCCACCCAGAAGACTATCTTTCCCATAATTGTAAACCTCTGCTCGATTCCCTTGACTCCTTCCTGGTCAAGAAGAACAGAGACACATTGGCTATGGGAGGAGAGGTGGCAGGAGGGGAGGGAAAGAACATGAATCATGTAACCATGGAAAAAGAGTAAAAACTAATTAATTAAATAAATAAACTTTAAAAAAAAAAGGAAGAAGAACAGAGACAAAACTGTGTACCAGGTACCCTCTATTAGAGCAAGATCTATGTCCTAGGTGGGGAAGAAGACAGGGGAAAGAGGACTGGCCCATTCTATGTGGGAGTTTGCAGCCTGGGGATGATTCATTTACATAGGTCATCTCTCCTCTACTACTACATATTCCTTGACAAGGGGTACCCTGTCATGCGAGCATAGCTCTACAACTGGAAGAGACCTCAGAAGCCACTTAGGCAAACCCTTTCATTTTACTGATGAGGAAATAGGACTTATCTGAGAGGCAGGATTTGAATCCCCATCCTCTGGCTACTATCTCTTTGGGCCTCAGTTTCTTCACCTATAAAATGAGAAGGTTGGCCTAGCTGGCTCCTAGGGTCCTAACTAGCTTGAACTGATCTCCTATAGTCATCTGCTTTCACTCCATGTTGTTTTAACAATGTTCACGACTCCCCCATCGCCACTGGAGCCTTCTCTCTAGTCCTTCCCATTCTGGAGCTGAAATGGGTGGAAAGTATCCATGAAATAATTTAGGGGGACTGCCAAGTTCAAAACTGCTTGGGTGGTGGAAGGATCTGAGCTGGGAGTGTAGGAAAAGAGCCATTGGAATGGAATTCAAGCTGAACTCGGCTAAGGCCCGGAGCTGGTCCCACCCCACAGCTGTATGGAACAAGAAGGAGAGGCCACTGCAAGTGTCAGAGGCCCAGCACCCCCAATTCCTGACCTGAGCAGCTGGACCTACAAACAGGACCTCCCACACCCGTTCCAAAAGAGCTCAGCAGCGTTCAGCTAGAATGTTTCTCCCTGGAGGACCCTCACCATGCCCTTGACCAGCCTTAGGCCTCCCCAGGCGAGAAGGGAGAAAAGATGATGAAAAAGAGAAAAGAGAAGGGAGGAAAAAAGTGGTTATTGGTAAGGATAAAAGAGCCACGCTGGGGCAGAGCACCCAGGACAGGGTAAGGATGCATGAGCATTGCCCTTAGGCCTCACAGATCTCAAGCCCTTGTCCTCACCCTTTGATCACCTCATCTGTCACCCTATTGGGAGACAGGGTGGAGTTGGCGAGCCTGGGTCCCCATCTAGACTCTGCCATTGGCTCACCTTTGCAAGCCTCCATTTCCTCATCTGTCGAATGAAGATAACATTTGCCCAGGCTGCCTCACGGGGCATTGAGAGATAACAGACGTGACCCTGATTTAACGAGTTTGTCACTCTACCCATGCGAGATATCTCCTTGTGTATCTTATTTTACACGCCTAAGATGTACTTACCTGTCTCCAAACATTCATGTGACTGGGGCAGCCGCTGCACCCAGCCGTCTCTCCACTTCCCTTATGGGCTAAATAGAACAAGCCACAAGTATAATTCGGAACCGCCTGGAGCCATGGCCTGTGTTTGTGCCACCTGGATCACGGGCCCGCTCCCTCAATTTCTTCTTCTCTTTTTTAAACCCTTACCTTCTGTCTTAGAATCAATATTGTGTATTGATTCCAAGGCAGGAGATCGATAAGGGCTAAGCAATGGGGGTTAAGTGACTTGCCCAGGGTCACACAAAAAAGAAGTATCTGAGGCCAGATTTGAATCCAGGGGACCTCCCCCCTACCTGATTCTTCAGCCAACTAGCTATACCCCCCCCCCCCGCCCCCAGGTTCTACTGGATTTCCTCTCTTCCTTTGACATTTCTCTCTGAGTCTCACACAGACCCTACTGAAAAGCAGCTGGCTTTTCTGATTCCCTAGAGCAAAAGGTGATTCTGACGCCAGTGATAATAGATTTCTCAGTACCTTTTCTTCTCTACGTCCTTTCTGGAGTGTGAGACCATTTTGGGGGAAATTTGAGCTTCGTCTCATTGGTATCTGTCCTTGGTGCCCTATACTATATATAACCATATCAGAAAAGGTTATCCCCGTTTGTACAACCCAATGGAATTGCTTGTAAGCTGTGGGAGCGGGGAGGGAAGAGGGAAGGAAAAGAAAATGAATCATATAAACATGGAAAAATATTTTAAAATTAAAATTAAAAGAAAGAAAGAAAAGGTTATCCCTGGGGGCAGCGAGGTAGCTCAGTGGTTTGAGAGCCAGGCCTAGAGATGGGAAATTCTGTGTTTAAATCTGGCCTTCAACACCTCCTAACTTTGTGACCCTGGGCAAGTCATTTTATCCCCATTGCCTGACCCTTATTGCTCTTCTGTCTTAGAACCAATCGATACACAGTAATGATTCTAAAGATAGAAGGTAAGGGCTTTTTTTTTTTTTTAATTTTTTTTTTTTTCTGTTTTCCTTGTGGTTGGAAAGTGATGGTAGAATAAATGCGGGTCATGTGCTTTCTTGCTTCTTTTTGAGTCAATTAGGTTTGCTCTATTCCATGGTCACAGACTGACCCTAAACCCCCATGAGCTAGTAGGGGGTGTGTCTGGGAGTCTCAGTAGGAGCAAAGAGAGAGCCACAATGACTTGAGAGCCTGAAAATTCTGCCCAGTCGTCTGAGTTTCTAGGGATGGGCTTTATCAGTTTGGATGACTCACCTTCCACGTAGCTCTCTATCTGCTGAAGGTCTTGCTCATCTCCCTTTGTACTCTATCAGTCTTAGTCACTTCTTAGAACTTAAGAATGAAGGCTATTGTAGGATGGGCCTGACTCAAGCTGGTCTGGTGGGTCAGGTTTGAGATTGGAGCAAAATGAGACACTTATACACATTTAATATTTATAGACATTTTTTAAAGTCTCATCTTCCATCTTAAAATCAATACTGTGTATTGGTTCCAAAGCAGAAGAACAGGAAGGACTAGGCAGTGGGGGTTCAGTGACTTGCCCAGGATCACATAGCTAGGAAGCATCTAAGTTTGGATTCAAACCCAGGACCTGCCATCTCTGAGCCTGTCTCTCAATCCACTGAGCCACCTAAGTGGCCCCAACATATAACATTTCATAAAAGAAGGTTTAATATAGAAAGGGCACTCACTAAGGATATGGCACCGGCTCATGGACTGAGCCCTCTAAATCCATATGGAAACACATCTGGTCAGCAGAGTACATTGAATGCAGTGACTTCAAACAGCAGCTGGATATTACGAAGTCTGAAGGGCACTGACTCCTCGTGCACCCCCTAGGTGACAGAGAAACTGAGTCACTAGCTGAGCCTTAGCCCCTTGGACCAATGAAATCTCCGGGACAGCTTCCGTGCTGTTTATTTTATTTTATTTTATTTTATTTTATTTTATTTTTCATTTCATTTCATTTTTATTTTTATTTTGAATATTTTCCCATAGTTACATGTTTCATGTTCTTTCTCTCTCCCCAAACCCCTCCATGCTATTTAGAGGAAGAAAAAGTCAGTCTAATTTATACATGTCAGATATTGTTCCTGCCATCAAAGGGTATCATAGAACCACAAAATCTTAGAGTCGGAAGGGTCCTCGAAGATCAGATAGTCCGATCCTTAGCTGGGCAGAAATCCCCTCCACAATGTATAACAAGAGCTGTCTCCCACATGTAGCCTGGGATGCCATTGGGTGACTCAAAGGGAGGAAGAACAGACATCTCTAGCCTCTTCTCATTCCACCCATCTCCAAGGGAGACTAATTCCTGCCAGGAGGGGAATCAGAATGTGGGGACCAGAAGCTGGGCCGTTCTCTTTTCCTCAGAGCTGGGCTAGAAGGATATCTATCTGCTTTCTTAAATCTTGCTGGGGTCTGTGGTTTTCAGATTCACTCTAACTTCTGATTGCTGTTGGAAGGAGCAGGACCCCAGGCTCTATAGGCTTGAGCCCTTTCCCATCAAATATCATTTCCACAAGGAATATACATAGCCATTAGCAGAGAAATTTATCCAATTCGATAACCAAACAGAAACCTGAAAATATACATGGGAGAATATATGTCAGACAGTACAGGGTGCAGGAGCTCTCCCATTGGGTCAACCAAGTGAGGGAATCCTAGATCTCACCCAAGGGGAAGTTCCCCAAAGTCTCCAAAATAGGAGCATGATGGAGACTGGTAGCTCCTTCCATGTTGACTTTTTCCCAGAGTCTTTTCCTTAAATAACCTGAAGTAAGGTTGGCATCTTCAATCTTCTCTCTTAAAACTGGAAGTCAGAAGTGCCTGAAGCCTGAAGAGACTTAAAGAAATTCTTCAAAAGATCTGAAGAGATGGAAGAGGTCTCCTCCACTCTCAGTCTCAATAACTCTGCCTTCCTGCAGGCACAGGGCATTGCTTTCTACCCAGGAGGAGAGAGTCTCATGCCAATAGGCTTTGTGACTTCGGTTACAAATATATGCAACAAGAGGGAAGTTGGTGGCTCAATGGATAGAGAGCCAGACCAAGAGATGGGAGGTTCTGGGTTTAAATCTGGCCTCAGACACTTCCTAGCTGTGTGACCCTGGGCAAGTCACTTAACTCTTATTCCCTAGCCCTTACCATTCTACATCCTTGGAACCAATACACCATGTTGATTCTAAGACAGAAGGTAAGGGTTTAAAATAACATACACACAATTATGTACAAGTGGTACATCTTCTACTTGCATACCTCTGGTGACAGGGAGATCTACTACCTCCCAAAGCAGCCAAGTCTCTGTGTAAGGTGTCTAATTGATAGGAAGATTTTCTTTACTTGACATCTGTGGGTTATATGTACACTTGGTAATAACTAGTATTTATATATAGCACTTAAAGGATTGCAAAGCACTTTATATATGCTGTATCATTTGATCCTTACAACAACTCTATGAGGCAGATGCTATTATTATTCCCATTTTATAGTGGAGGAGACTGAGATAAGAGAGGCTAAAAGTGACTTGGCCTAGTGTCACACAGCCAGTAAGTGTCTGATGTGGGATTTGAACTCAGATCTTTCTGGCTAAACTCAGCTCTCTATCCACTGTGTCACCTGTCTAGGTAGTACCCCATGGAGCAGTAGTATGGTATGGAACTGTCCTTAAGCCTACAAAAAGTTAGTATGCCACTGTGTGAATGATCCATTATGAATGGCCCACAGAGGGAAAACTGCATTTGATTGGCCTGAGATTTATATTTGATTTTCTGTCTGGTGGCACTTCACTACAGACACTAACCAAGATAGTCTTTTAGAATTGCTCTGGTGCCTGTACCTCATCTTTAACTTTCAGAGACAGTAGGGTTCCAGGTTTTGATGGCATATGGTGAGACAAGCAAAATGGTACATTGAAAAAAATGGGAGATGAATGGTTGAACAAGTTATGGTATATGATTGTAATGGAATAACCTGTGGAAATGACAAACAGGATGATCACAAAAAAACCTAGAAAGACTTACTGCTTTCATTGTGCTGTCTATCCCCTCTTGTTTACTTTTGCTACATTATTACTGTGTTAATTTTCTAATTTTTTTTGAACCGTCACCTTCCATCTTAGTATCAATACTGTGTATAGGTTCCAAGACAGAAGAGCAGTAGGGGCTAGGCAATGGGGTAAGTGACTTGCTCAGGGTCACACAGCTAGGATGTATCTGAGGTTACATTCAAACCCAGGACCTCCTGTCTCAATCCACTGAGCCACCCAGCTGCCCTCTAATTTTCTAATTTCTTTAAACACAGGCTTGATTGAATTTCTCTTTTGCTCTTATGAATGTAGGTATTTTGCTCTAAAAATTTGCTTCTGAGTATCATCTTGGTAAAAACCTGTACATTTTGATATGTCGCAGTTGTTTTCATTATTTTTTAGGTAATCTCTTGTTTTTCTTTTTTCTTTTTTTTTTAAACTCTTACCTTCCATCTTGGAGTCAATACTATATATTGACTCCAAGGCAGAAGAGTGGTAAGGGTAGGCAATGGGGGTTAAGAGACTTGCCCAGGGGGGGCAGCTGGGTAGCTCAGTGGAGTGAGAGCCAGGCCTAGAGACGGGAGGTCCTAGGTTCAAATCCGGCCTCAGACACTTCCCAGCTGTGTGACCCTGGGCAAGTCACTTGACCTCCATCGCCTACCCTTACCACTCTTCCACCTATAAGTCAATACACAGAAGTTAAGGGTTTAAAATTAAAAAAAAAAAAAAAAAAAAAAAAAGAGACTTGCCCAGGGTCACACTGCTAGGAAGTGTCTGAGGCCGGATTTGAACCTAGGACCTCCCATCTCTAGGTCTGGCTTTCAATCCACTGAGCTACCCAGCTTCCCCCATCTTGTTTTTCTTAATATTTCTTTCTGGATTTTATAATCCAGATATTGTTCAGTCAAAGTTGTTTTTCAATTTTAAAACACATGGCATTATTGTTATCATATATGTATATATACTACATATAATTGTTTAAATTTCCTCTTATTCTGAAATAAAGTATTCAAAATTAAAAAAAAAGTAAAGTGAAGTGAGCAGAACCAGGAGAACATTGTACACTGTAACAAAACAATGTACTATGATTACTATGATCGATTATGAATGACACCCATTATCCACAGGGCGAGGATCCAGGACAGCTCCAAGGGACTCATGGAGAAAAAGATTATCCACCGTCATGGAAAGAACTGAGGGAGTCCAAATGCAGATTGAAGCTCACCATTCTTCACTTCATTTCCTCTGTGACTTTCTCTCTAGCGTTAGCAATATGTGTCTTTCACAGCACGATGAACATAGAAATATGTATTATATGATAACAGATGTACAACCTATATCAAATTTCCTGTCTTTTTGGGGAGAAGTGGGAAGAAGGCAGAGAACATGGATTGCAAAATGCCAGAAGATGGTTATGAAAAATTGTATTGACTCGTAATCTGAAAAATAAACAAATAAAAGAGGAAAAAATGTTTTGAAAAGATGAGAGATGGATCGTTTTCTCCCGGATTGACTCCTTTGCCGATAGTATCTGATGAGAGACAATGTTGGGTCTTCTCTCCTTTGAGGATAACATATGACCCTATAAAGTGGGTCTGCATCCTTTTGCTTTGCCATTTGTTCTTTTCCATTTTATGTGAAGGAAATTAATGTGGAACCTCCAAGCTTGGACTTTTGAAAGTTCAAGAGAGAGTGAGCCTATAAGGGTCCAGGAGTACGATTGAGTCCAACACCGATACCTGAAAAATAAAGGAATGGCCTTTGAGATCTAGTCTTGTGGCAGCTGAGATGAGGATTTATTTGGTGGTCATACAACTTCTGAACTAGGTGGGATCAAAACTGCTTAGAAATTTTTCTAAGTCTGAGCCCATGCTTAGGGCAAGAGTAAGTGGATACCCAGATTTTGTACTTTTCTTACTGAAACTCTTCAAAGTAAACATCTCTTTGTAAAAGCTAATTGATATTAACTGGGTACTAGTCATTCACCAGCATCTAACAGAAGAGGTAACACAAGTGATGGGGATTCAAGCCAAAGGCATCAGAGAAAAGGCATTCTTAGATCCCGCCAAGGAGGATAGTGGTGTGGTGTGTTTTTCCAGTATGCATCAGTCCCTCACCACACACACACACACACACACACACACACACACACACCCCTATATGCCTGTTGTTACCTGATAGAAGGTAAGTTCTATGTATGAATGTACATGAAATTGTATTCTATGAATGGAACAGGGACTGTTTCACTTTGTTTTTTTTTTTTTACCTTTTTTATTTTTATTTTTTTTTTTAAACCCTTAACTTCTGTGTATTGGCTCCTAGGTGGAAGAGTGGTAAGGGTGGGCGGTGGGGGTCAAGTGACTTGCCCAGGGTCACACAGCTAGGAAGCATCTGAGGTCAAATTTGAACCCAGGACCTCCCGTCTCTAGGCCTGACTCTCAATCCACTGAGCGACCCAGCTGCCCCTTCACTTTGGTTTTTGATTGAGATTGAACTGTATCTTCAGTTCCTTGCACAAAGTAGGCATCTAATATTGTTGTTATTATATAATTAATATATAACATGCTATTATTGGAATCTTAAGGCCAATAAAGGGTACATTAATTATAACCTCAAAACTGTAGGCGCACTCCATCTGCAAAGCATCAGACTACTCCCATGCCCACTGCCACCAAAAAGCCCAGACAGTAAGTGAGTTCTGAATTTAGGCTAGGGAACTAGACGACAGTTCTTAGAACAATTTTTGAAAGATTTAAAAGTTTCTGTGATCCATTCTAGAAAAATCTCTGGTTACCCTCCCCACTAACACACACACACACACACACACACACACATCTGGAACCTCTTCTTTTGGTCAGAACAACCCCCCTCCCATATGAGACATAGCAATCAACCCAGAGTGGCCACATGGTTCATATAACATAGCAAAAACTAGAGAAAAAATGTTTCCTTACTCCTACATATGGGGCATTTAGCTTCCAGCTATTTCCTCCAAACCTCATCCTATTATCCAGAAGCATTCCTCCCTCCCACTCCCACCTACAGATCCAGGGAAAGATTTGTGGGAGCCGTTGTTGCTCTGGGGCCTTACCTTGGTGTCAGGACCTACTCTGACTCCCACTCCCATTGCCTGAAGGCCAGGTGGACATTTGACCCTTCCCCCAAGGTTTTCCGGTACTCATTAGGAGATTGGGGGGAGTGTCTCTTCTCTCTGCCTTTGGCTCAAGTCCCCCACTAATTGGGTTCCCCCAATTTTCAGAAGTCCATATACACTCCAGTTCTATTTAACCACTCAAGACTCTTCAAATATTTGAAGAAGGCTATCATCCAGGATGATAAACATTCTGATTCCTTAAACTGATTCTTTTATCAAATAGTTTCACATTCCATCACAATCTCTATTGGTATATGGTATAAGGTGGTCTACTTAAAGCTTCAGGTTTGGTGTCCCCAACCCAACTTTTCTGTAGGGCCCAGAAGTCATCTGAGACTGCAATGTTGTGGAAGCAGTCTACAGAAAATAGAGTAGGTTCCTTTCTAAATAGGCTCCCTCCTATACAGCACCATCATCTCCCATTATTTTGAAATCTTCTTCTACTTGTTAAGATCTCAGTTTCTCAAAACCACTCTTAAGTGTAAATTTAATTCCTTTTTTTTTAAACCTCATCTTCCATCTTAGAATCCATACTGTGTATTGGTTCCAAGGCAGAAGAGCAGTAAGGGCTAGGCAATGGGGGTTAAATGACTTGTCCAGGGTCATACAGCTAGGAAAAGTCTGAGGCCAGATTTGACTCCAGGATCTCCCATCCCTGGGTCTGTCTCTCAAACCACTGAGCTACCTAGCAGCTTTGGCAAATACAATTTCAACCTATGTTTACTAAATACTCACTTGATTCCAACAGAATCAACATCTATAAAATACCTACTCCACACTGACCCACAAATCAACACTGGATTCAGAAATAGCCTCCATCCTTGGATTGTGTAGGTTCTGTTGAAGAGAGAGACAAAGAGAAGGAAGAGGAGGAAGGAAAAATCATTTATTAATCATCTACCACATGTCAGGCACGCTCTAAGCACTCCACAAACATTGTCTCATTTAAATCTTTCAGCAATCCTGAATGAGGTAGCTGCTCTTATCCTCATTTTATAGTTGGAGAAACTGAGGCAGTGACTTGCCCAATGTCACATAGCTAGGACGTGTCTAAGGCCATAGTTGAATTGAGATCTTCCTGACTCCAGGGCCAGTTTCTATCCATGAGGTCATTTAGCTGCCCACACATAGAGCTGGAAATATAACATGTACACAGATTAACATACTACAAGGCAATTTGATGATGTAACTGGGAGGACTTTGCAAATGGGATGATTGGTCCAGAAGAGACATAAGGATTCTGATTGGCAGAGACGGGATGTAGTCTAGGAATGCATGGAGGTGGGATGTTGAGTTGGGGCAATAGTGGGTAGTCCAGTCGGACTGGAATATAGAACAAATGAAGAGAATGAATATGAATAAGAATGATGAGGTAGATTGTGGAAGACTCCGTATGCCAGGAGTATGCTAAGGAGATGACATTTTATCCTAGAAGCAACAGGAAGCCACTGAGGGTTTTTGAGGAAGGAAGTAATGTGATCGGTCCCAAGTATTATTAGGAAGGTTACGTGGGCAGATATGTGGAAGATAAAGAGCTGAAGTGACAAAGTGGATAGAGCACAGGATCTGGAGTCAGGAAGACCTAAGTTTAAATTTAGCCTCAGATACTTACTAGCTATATGACTCTGGGCAAGTCACTTAACCCTGTTTGTCTCAGTTTCCTCCTCTGTAAAATTATCTGGAGAAGGAAATGGCAAACCACTCCTGTATCTTTGCCAAGAAAACCCCAAAAGGAGTCACAATGAATCAGCCTGAAATGACTAAAACAACTAAACTAAAATTAAAACAAGTGGAAGATAGATTAAAGAGAGGGACAGATAGGAGGGAGGAAAGTGAATTAATTACTTATTCTCACCTCTTGGCTAGAAGCATAGAATGAGTCATATATTTGCATGGCCAATGTTTAGTTTTGTTTGACTATATTTATTTGTTATAAGAGCTTTTGTTATTTTTTAGGGTTATAAACTTAAGGAATGAAGAGAAGGTAATGATAGTGATAAAAAGAAAAGGAAAAATAAACGAGTGTTAATGAAATATTTTAAAAATACTTTGAAGAAAGCAGAAGGAAGTTCAAAAGGAAGTGCTAGAACTATCGATTTAAATTTAATACTGCAAAATTTTTTAAAGTATAAGCACTATGTAATAATAATAATTCATTGTGTCAACTGCAATCCTCTTTTTCTGTTTTGTTGTGTTTTTTTTTTGCCTAAGAAATATTAGTGACTGTTGGTAGTTATCAAGTTCATAATAATAAAAAAATTTTTAAGTAATTAAGATATGAATGAGAACAATGGCTATGTGATTGAAGAAGAGATGTAGCTGATATTAAGAAGGGAATCAATAAGATTTGGCAACTTATTGGATATGAATGATGAAGAAGAGGAAAAAATCAAAGAGAACACCTGGATTCTGAGCCTGGTGCCATCAAAAACAATCTAGAAAGGGGACAACTAGGGAGCTCAGTGGATAGTGCCAAGCCTACAGACGAGAGTTCTTGAATTCCAATCTGTCTTCAGACACTTCCTAGTTATGTGACCCTGGGCAAGTCACTTAACCCTCTTGCCTCCGCTCTTACCTCTCTTCTGCTGTAGAACGAATAAGATTCTAAAATAGAAGGTGAGGGCTATTGTTGTTTTTAAATTCAGAAGTTTGGAGGATATTAATTAAGTTCATTTTTCTGGACAAATTTGGTTTGAGATACTGAGAACATATTTAGGTAGATTTTGTCCATTTTTTTTTTTTGCATCTTAAAATCAATTTTGTATATTGGTTCCAAAACAAAAGAGCAATAAGGGCTGGGCAATAGGGGTTAAGGGACTTGCCCAGGGTCACATAGCTTAGGAAGTGTCTGAGACCAGATTTGAACCCCAGACCTCCTGTCTCTACACTTGGTTCTCAATTCACTGAACCATCTAGCTGTCCCCTGCCCAGTGTTTTAACTTGCCAAGATCTTTCTAGACCCTGATTGTCTCATTTAAGGTAATAGACTCCAGTCCTTCCAAATGGGGTTCATCTGCTCCAAAGGGACCCTGAGGTGATTCCAACCAATCAGAAGAGGAGAATGGGAGTCATATTCTACTCTCCTTGCAAATGAGGAGCTCATCTTCAAAAACCCCCACCCCACTCACCCCAAAACATCCCATTCACCTATTATCATCCAACAATCTTCCATTCTACCCTGAGCCATTGCTTTACAAGATCCCAGGCTTGTCTGCCAAATGTCAGGTCGTAGGGGATGATCATAAACTCAACTGGGGTATGCAGGAACCAGTTCATTAGGGCTTCTGAGAGTGTTAAATTTTCATTGTGAGCATTCACAACTCAGAAATCATGAAAAAAATAGAGCAGTGCTTGATTTTTTTGTTTTATTTATTGTCTAAATGGGAAAAATGTTTTCATGATTATACATGTATAACTCAGACTGAATTGCCTGCCAGTACCAGGAGGGGGAAGGGAAGGGAAGGAGAGAGATAAGTTCAATCACATAACTTGGGAAAACTTGTGTGGAAGTTTTTTATAACATGTAATTGGTAATAAATTAATTAATTAAAGTAATGGAAACAATATCAATAATGGGGATTATACCTGAAATTGTGTTGGGTGTATGTTTTCTTTTTGTCATTTGGTTGTTAAACATTTATCAATACATTCTTTAAAAAAATTTTTTTTAATTTATTTATGTAGTTAATTCAGAATATTTTCCATGTTTACATGATTTGTATTCTTTTTCTCTTCTCCTCCCTCTTGTAGCCAACGAGCAATTCAACTGGGTTTTACATGTATCATTATCAATACACTCTTGCCAAAGACCAATACCATTTTTCTCTTTTTTGCATTTTGTTATCTTTTATTTTTCATCAACTAATTTATATTTATTTATGTCTTTTACAAAGAAAATGCTGGGAAAATTGAAACCACACTTGCTGATACGTGCAGATGTTAGTGGGAAAGTGCACTCCTTCCCCTAGAATATCCACAGCCTGCCACCTTGGCCATCTCATCGATGCCATTGCTTCTAGGTTCAGGGCAGCGGCCTTCCATTTTTCATTTCAGTGGAATGGTCTTATTTGCACAAGGTAAACAGGCAAGAAAGGGTTATGGATCTGTAGCTCAAAAGTCATTATCTTCTCCCCCAAAAAAACCTAACCCTCTTCCCAATTTCCCTATAATTGTCAAGGGTCATCTTTCTAGCATCTAAGTCAACCTTCATTCTTCACTCTCAATCTGCCTATTTCTAATCAATGGCCAAATCTTACTTTTACTCCACATTTCTCTCCTATATTGGCTCTTTCTCTTTAATCACACAGTTTGCACCCTTATTCAGACCCTTAGCACTTCTCCTGGATACTATAAGAGGATAGTCTCCTAATTAGTCTAGTTCCCCAAGCCTCTCCCCACTCCATCACCGAGCTGCCAAAGTGATTTCCCTCTGGCACAGGTCTGTGGCCATGTGACTTATTAAATTCCAGGGGCTTTCTATTGGTTCTACCATCAAATGCAACATTCTTTGACATTTTACATCCTTTGCAATATGACCTGACTTCCCTTTTCAGTTTTATTATATATTATTCTCCTTTGTCAACTCTACCGTTCAGCCAGATTCTACAGTGCTGCCTAACATGATTCTCCATCTTCTGTTTCTTGGCCCTGGCTGCTGTCCATATCAGGAATGCACTCCCTCCTCCCCTCTGCCTCATAACATTTTTTGTTTCCTTTAAGATTCAGCTCAAGCACTCCCTTTTATTTATTTATTTTTTTACTATTTTTATAGTCCTTCCTTCTGTCTTAGAATTGATATTAAGTATTGGTTCCAAGGCAGAAGAGAGGTAAGAGCTGGACAATTGGGGTTAAGTGATTTGCCCAGAGTATATGCAGCTAGGAAGTGTCTGAGGCTAAATTTGAACCCAAGACCTCCCATCTCCAAGCCTGGCTCTCTCTTCCCTAAGCTACCTAGTTGTCTTAAGCACTTCATTTTACATGGGAGCCTTCTGATTTCTCACCCACTCACCCACGGTGCCCTCTCTCCCAAAATTTTGTGGTTCAATCAGTTTGATCATATAACTTGGGAAAACTTGTGTGGAAATTGGTTATAAAATGTGAATGGTAATAAATTAATTAATTAATTAAAGAAAGTGAAGGAAACAATATCCATAATGCAGATTAAACTTGAAATTGTGTTGGGCATATGTTTTCTTTTTGTCATTTGGTTGTTAAACATTTACCAAAACACTCTTGTCAAAGACTAATACCATTTAAAAATTTCGTTAACTTTTATTTTACATCACCATCCCATTTGTCCTTTTCTTGGCAGCAAAGATGCTGGAGTGGTTTGCTATTTCCTTCTCCTGCTTATTCACAGATGAGGAAACTGAGGCAAACAGGGTAAAGAGACTTGTCCAGAGTCACACGGCCAATAAATGTCCGAGGTCAGATTTGAACTCAAGAAGGTGAGTATCCCTGACTCCAAGCTGGGTACTCTATCCATTGCACCAAAATACACATCATTTCCCAAAGTTCCCGAGTATTTGTTTTCTACTGTAGGTAAGCGATAGATGGCGCTAGGGAGCTAGGCAGGCTGAGCTGTCAATCTCCCATGGAGGCAGTGGACAAAGTGAGCATAGCTATGGATTTAAGGCCTCCTTGGGGTGGATAGAGTTTCTGTAGAAGTTCTTTCACCTTCAGGGATGTGAAGCCACACACTTCTGCCTCCCTCCTCGGGATGAGGCTGGCTTTTCGAAGTCTGCCATCCTACAAAATGAAAATAAAAATTCCCAGCCTCTCCTCCTGTCACGGTTTGTCGTTCTTACCAGTTTGTGATTTTTCTCTCTAGAGGTTTGTCAATCCCAGGTCAATGACATCGACTGAATCTGGAGAAAGAGAGGGAGAATCAGACAGACAGACAAGCAGGCAAACAGACAGACTGAGAAAAACAGAAGCATCCTAGTTTCATTGAACTCTCCCACTTCGCCCAGTTGTTTTAATTCATCTCTGAAGCCGTGGGGTTTAATCTGGACCCAATGTTTCATCTTTTTTCGAATAAAGAACCAGGAGATAGATAGATAGGCGCAGCTGATAGAATGCCAAGGCTGGAGTCAGGAAGCTTCCTCTTTCTGAGTTCAAATCTGGCCTCAGACACTAGCTGTGTGTGACTTTAGGCAAGTCATTTCACTCAGTTTCCTCATCTGGCAAATAAACTGGACAAGGAAATGGCAAATCACTCCAGTATCTTTGCCTTTTGGTTGTTGTTTGGTTTTTTTCCCATCCCAAATGGGGTTTCAAAGAGTGGTTCATAACTGAGTAGATTTATGAATATTCTTATTCTTTTCTCTGCTTGTAAGTGTCCCTACTGCTGGGTTCAATGAAGGATGCTTCTCTTTCTTTCTCAGTCTGTCTGTCTTTCCCTTCCCCTCTTTCTCTAGATTCAGTTCCAAAGGAATTTGGGCCTTTTCTTGCATTCTTTGGTTCTTTATGACCCTCCCCAGGGTTTTAGGGAAGATTACTTACAACTTAACTTTGGCCCATGTCTAGAGTCTCCCCAAGAGAAGTGAAGTAGGAAGGTACTCAATGTATATTTTAGGGGGCAGCTGGATGGCTCAGTGGATTGAGAGCCAGGCTAGAGATGGGAGGTCCTGGGTTCAAATCTGGCCTCAGACACTTCCCAGCTGTGTGACCCTGAGCAAGTCACATTGCTTAGCCCTTACCACTCTTTTGCCTTGGAACCAACTCACAGTATTTGTTCCAAGATGGAAGGTAAGGGTTTAAAAAAATAAAATAAAATTTAAAAATAATATATACTGGGGGCAGCTGGGTAGCTCAGTGGAGTGAGAGTCAGGCCTAGAGACAGGAGGTCCTAGGTTCAAACCTGGTCTCAGCCACTTCCCAGCTGTGTGACCCTGGGCAAGTCACTTGACCCCCATTGCCCACCCTTACCACTCTTCCACCTATGAGACAATACACCAAAGTACAAGGGTTTAAAAAAAAATAATATATACTTTATATCATGTACAATAGGTGGCAGGGAATAAGTATTTACACAGAATACATACTATGTGCCAGGCATTGTACTAAGCATTTACAGTGATCTCATTTGATCCTCACAACAGTCAGGGGTGGCTGCTATTATTATCCTCAAATTACTGTGGAGGAAACAGGTAAGTAGAGAGGAAGTGACTTGCCCAAGGCCACCCAGCTAGTAAGTACCTGAGGCCAGATTTCAACTCAGATCTTCCTAACTTCAGGCCCACTACGCTATCGATTGTGCCATTTGCTGCCTCAATACAGAAACTGATTTCCTCCATGCCAAAGAAATGCTTAACACAAAAGACTACTCAGAAGTACAGATGAAAAAGGCTTAAAAAAGCAACAATAATTACCATCTCACTTTCTTGGGGGACAAAGACATAAAAAATAAAGTCATTTGTGGGACTGTCATTTGGCTTATCACATTTCACCTTATTTCTAGACAGTCCTATTTCTACACGATTCCCTCCAGGGCTCAGGCCGTTCGGCAAACAAGGCCAGGGCTTGGACTCATCGTCCAGCTGGTAGTCCGCATGTCCAAGAAGACATGCAGGCTCCTCCTCATACGAGACAACTTGAATGGAAGGACCGAGGATCGACTGACTTCTCAGACTCGTGAAACTGCCTCCAGGGCTGAACATGCCCATCCTGGGATCACTGTTCAGTCACCAAGGCTCATGGAGGGAACACAAAGCTAAAGAGACACACACAGACACACAGACACACAGACAGAGGCCCAAAGTTCCTGTTCCTAAGCCAACCGTGCTTTAGCTTCTCAGAGTTCACCATTTCTGCCTGGGTAGGGGAAGGGTGGCCCATCTCCCATTCCTCATGGGAAGCTGAAAGAGAGAGACAGAGAGAAAGACAGAGAGAGACAGAGACAGAGACAGAGAGACAGAGAGAAAAAAGAGAGAGACAGACAGACAGAGACAGAGAGAGAAAGACAGAGAGAAAAAAGCATAGACAGACAGACAGACAGAGACAGAGAGAGAGAAAGACAGAGAGAAAAAAGCAGAGAGAGAAAGAAACAGAGAGATACAGAGAGACAAGACAGAATTATTCTTTTTAAGATTCACTGTGTTGTACTAGAAATGCTACCTTTAGCAATAAGAGAAGAAAAAATAGAGGGAATTAAAGTAGGCAACTAAACTATCACTCTTTGCAAAAGACATGATGGTATACTTAGACACTCCTAGAGAATTGACTAAGAAAATAATTGAAATAATTAATATCTTTGGTAAAGTTGCATGATACAAAATAAATACACGTAAGTCATTAGCATTTCTATAAGCTAGAAAGAGAAATTACATTTAAAATGACTCTAAACCAGGGGCAAGTGGGTGGCTCAGTGGATTGAGAACCAGGCCTAGAGACGGGAGGTCCTAGGTTCAAATATGGCCTCAGACATTTCCTAGGTGTGTGACCCTGGGCAAGTCACTTAAATCCCAATGCCTAGTCCTTATCACTCTTCTGCCTTGGAACCAATACACAGTATTGATTCTAAGACAGAAGGTAAGGGGTTTAAAAAAATAATAAAATAAAATAACTCTAGACAATATAAAATACCTCAAAATTGCCATGGCAAACACAGGAATTATATGAACACAATTATAAAAACACTTTTTACATGAATAAAATAAACAACCGGAAAAATATTAATTGCTCAAGGGTAGTCTGAGTTAAGTTAATAAAAATGACAATTCTGCCTAAATTAGTTTACTTATTCAGTGGCATACCAAACAAACCACCAAAAGATTATTTTATAGAACTAGAAAAAATAACAACAAAATTAATCTGAAAGAACAAAAGGTCAAGAATATCAAGGGAACTAATGAAAAAACATGTGAAGGAAGTAAGCCTAGCAGTGCCAGATCTCAAACTGATACAGCAGCAATCATCAAAACAATCTTGTACTGGCTAAGGAATAGAATTGTAGATCAATGGAGTAGATTAGATACACAATATATAAGGGTAAATGACCTTAGCAACTGAGCATTTGACAAACCCAAGATCCCAGCTTTTGGAATAAGAACTCGCTTTTTAATAAAAACAGCTGGGAAAATTGGAAAACAGTATGGCAGAAGCTAGATATAGACCAATATCTTACACCCTATACCAAGATAAGCTCAAAATGAGTATATGATGTAGACATAAAGGATAATACTGTAAGCAAATTAGGAAAATATAAAATACTTTACCTGTCAGATCTATGGAGAAGAGAAAAATTTATGACCAAATAAGAAACTGAGAACATTACAAGATATAAAATAAATAATATTGACTATATTAAAATTTAAAGTTTTTGTACAAACAAAACCAATGTAACCAAGATTAGAAAGGAAACAACTAACTGGAGGGAAAAGTTTTTACAGCAAATTTCTCTGATAAAGCTCGAATTTCTCAAATATATAGAGAAGTAAATCAAATTTATAAGAGTACCTACAAGTCATTCCCCAACTTACAAATGGTCAAAAGATATGAACAAGAAGTTCTTAGATAAAGAAATCAAAGCTTTCAAAAATCATATATAAAAATGTTTTTAATCCTTCTTGATTGAAGAAATGCAAATTAAAACAACTCTGAGGTGCCACCTCACACTTATCAAGCTGACTAATATGACAATAAAGGAAAATGATATATGTTGTAGAGGATGTGACAAAATTAGGACACATGCATTGTTGGTGGACTTGTGAACTGATCCAACCATTCTGGAGGACAGTCTGGAACTATCCCCAAAGTACTATAAAACTGTGTATATCTTTTGTTCCTGTAATACCACTCTTGGGTCTGTAACCCAAAGAGATCATAATAAAGAGGAAAGGACCTACTTGTACGAAAATATTTATAGCTGCTCTTTTTGTGGTGGCAAAGAATTGGAAATTGAAGGGATGTCCATCAACTGGGGAATGGCTAAACAAATTGTGGTATATGATGGTGATGGAATACTATTGTACCATAAGAAATGATGAGAATGATTTCAGAAAAAGCTGGAAAGATCTACATGAATTGATGTGGAGTGAAATAAGCAAAACCAGGAGAACATTGTACACAATAATAGCAATATTGTATGATGATCAACTGTGAATGACTTAGCTATTGTCAGCAATACAATGACCCAGGACAATTTTGAAGAACTTATGACAAAGAATGCTATTTCCAGAGAAAGAACTGTTGGAGTTGAAATGCAGATTAAAGCACACAATTTTTCATTTTAGTTTATTTGTTTTTATTTTATACGGTTATTTTTTATGATAATGACTAATATGGAAATAAATTTTGCATGATAATACATGTATAACCCAGATCAAATTGCTTACCATCTTTGATATGGGGAGGGAAAGGAAGGAGGGAGACAATTTGGATCTTATAATATTGGGAAAATGTATGTTGAGAATTACTACATGTAAATAGGAAAATAAAATATTTTTTAAAAGATTCATTGAGTCAACGGCATTTCCTTCTCAGTGACCAAGAAAGGGGTGGCTTTGCCTTCTTAATGAGCATGCTCCTTACTTTTTATTTTTTTAAGTCTTTACCTTCCATCTTAGCATCAATACTGTGTATCAGTTCTAAGGCTAAGTGATAAGTATCTAAGTGATAATGGCCAGGCAATAGGGATTAAGTGATTTGTCCAGGGTCACACAGTGAGAAAGTGTCTGAGGTTGTGCATCCCACATATATCCCTGGAAGTAATTGGAGAATTTGGTGTATGCTCCATGAGATGACCCTTACAAGTCTTTTGCCACTGTTTAGTCATTTCAGTCATATCTGACTCTTCTTGACTCCATTGCGGTTTTCTTGGCAAAGACACTGGAGTGGTTTGCCATTTCCTTCTTTAGCTCATTTTATAGATGAGGAAACTGAGGCAAACAGGGTTAAATGCCTTGTCCAGGGTCACACAGCGTAAGTGTCTGAGGCCAAATTTGAACTCAGGAAAATTAGTTTTCCTGACTCCAAACCTGGCACTCTATCCATTGTGCCACCTAACTGCCCCATGTATATATATTTATTCTGGAGATATCTATATCTATATATATATATATATATATATATCTCCAGAATAAATATAAATAACTCTCAAACCATGTTTGGGGCAGGAGGAGTCTAAAATGAGTAAATGACATACCATACAATCCTTCCTCTGGGGAGGGGGAGAGGGAAAAGGGAGGGCTGGGAGGAAGGTCACAGACCTCTGATTCCAGCTAAATTTAGACCAGCAACGTAGGATTCCCCTCAGACATTGTTCTCATTTGAAACATCATCACTGACTGGATTCAGGACTTCCAAAGCTCCCCCTAAGTTATGTCTGCTTCCTTCATAGCTCTGCACCCTCCTCCTTCAGCTTGCTTCTT
Organism: Gracilinanus agilis; assembly: GCF_016433145.1. Taxonomy (NCBI): domain Eukaryota; kingdom Metazoa; phylum Chordata; class Mammalia; order Didelphimorphia; family Didelphidae; genus Gracilinanus; species Gracilinanus agilis. The sequence goes on along the minus strand of NC_058130.1, from coordinate 271,606,040 downwards.
GTTTACTTGACTTCTGGACCCTCTAACCCACAAGCCTCCTCCTCCAGGGTCAAGGTCAGTGGTATTACAAGTCATTTTATTTTGATGTCAAGTCAGGAAACTCCTAGGAGCCTGGGGAATTCTGGGAATCCCAGCCAACACCAAAAAAGCCCCATTCATCTCCCCATGGCGGTATGTCCAAGTTTTTAGGAAGAGTTCCAAAAGGTGTGTTACTTACATATTCGATTTGTATACTTGGGTCCCAATTAGTGCAAATAATGAATCTGTATTCAAATTTATAATTATAACTATTTAAAATTAAAATTATGTGAAATGTGACAATAATTATTTATATATTTCTTATCTCACCAACATTTCCGCTTGAGGACAGTTTCATTGGTTTGTTTCATTGTTTCTTTGTTTTTTTTTTCAAATGTTTTTTTCGATCATTTCATTGGTATTTTCTTTTTATTTTTTTTTAAACCCTTGCTTTCCACCTTAGAATCAATATTGTGTATTGGTTCCAAAGCAGAAGAGCAGTAAGGACTAGGCAATGAGGGGTTAAGTGACTTGTCCAGGGTCACACAGCTAGGAAATATCTGAGGCCAGATTTGAACCCATGACCTCCCATCTCCAGGGCTGACTCTCAATCCACTGAGCTACCCAGCTGCCCCCTCATTGGTGTCTTACCATATATAGCCCAGTGCCTGTCACATAGTAGGTGCTTAAGAAAGCTTGCTGGGTCAGCTAAGGGCTCAGAGGATAGAGAGCCAGGCTTGGAGTCCAAGACCTGAATTCAAATCTCAAACACTTCCTAAACTGGACGACCTGGGGCAAGTTCTTAATCCCTGTTGCCTAGCTCTTACCACTTTTCTCCCTCAGAGCCATTACTAAAACAGAAAGTTAGGATTAAAAAGAAAGAAAGCTTTTTGATTGATTGATCATTGGAAGGAATTTCCAACTAAGTGAGATCATAAATTCTTTTGAGTATTTGAGAGGTTCAACTGCTTGATTCTGATATACGCAAGCTTCACTCAATTGCCAAATTCATGAAACAAGCAATAGGAATAATAATTATACATATATGCACATATATTTGAGAAAATATCTGAGAAAAGACATATACATTCGTAGAGTGTTCTAGACTCAAGTATTGCAGGAAAAAAAAAACGTAAATCTAATAGTATACTATTATTTTTAACAACTTACCTTCTGTCTTAGAATCAGTACTGTGTATTGATTCCAAGGCAGAAAAGCAGTAAGGGCTGGCAATGGGGATGAAGTGACTTGCCCAGGGTCACACAGCCAGGAAGTGTCTGAGACCTCATTTGAACCCAGGACTTCCAGTCTCTAGGCCTGGTTCTAAAATCCACTGAGCCATCCAGCTGTCCCCCCATACTGCGCTATTAAGTAGTTTTTTTGGCAAGTGCTCCCCAAAAAAACAAAACCCTTCACCAAATCTTTACTCCATAAAGATTACATATACCAACATTTTCTCCACAAAGATGTTTGCTGGTTATTTCCTGGCAAAATGCTTAAACTGGTTGCTGAATATAAAGATGTTCTGCATTTTTCTTTTACATGATGTGTCCCATATTCGCTAATCTCTGCATGTATGTGTTTTTAGTATATGTGCTGCCGAAGCAAGCATTTTGTGGGTGTTGAAAATTACCTGTCAGTAGTTTGCTAGCTAGCAGATATTTTCAAAAAAGATAAACACACTTAATCTGTCTCTTCAAGGTAAAGATAACATTTAAAACAATCTATTGATGACTTTTGTTTTTGTATCATCTTCGTTTCCCAACTTATACCCACTTAGAGAATCATCTCTTATCACAAATAATTTTTTTCAACTCTTATCTTCCTATCTTAGTAACAATTCTAAGACATAAGAGTGGCAAAGGCTAGGCCATTGGGGTTAAGTGACTTGCCCAGGATCACACAGCTAAGAAGTGTTTGAGGTCACATTTGAACCCAAGGTTTGGCTCTCTAGATACTGAACCACAGACAGGGACTGTGCTTCTTCTATTCCTCCTCTTCCTTCTTCCTCTCCTCTTTCTCTTTCCTCTTCTTCCTCATTCTATCTCCATCACTTAACACAATGCATGGCATATTGTTGTTTGGTCATATTTGGCTCTTTGAGATACCCTTAGGGTTTTCTTGGCAAAGATACAAGAGTGGTTTGCCATTTCCTTCTCCAGTGGATTAAAGCAAAGAGAAGATAAGTGACTTACTCAAGGTCCCCACAGCTAGTCAGCATCTGAGGTTGAATTTCAACTCATTCTGAATCAAGAATCCAGGCCTGGCTCTCCATCTATTGAGCCACCTACCTGCCTCCTAGGCAACCAGCTATTATATAACTATTATATATTAAATATCTGAGATTGGATTTGAACTCAGGCCCATGGTGCCATCTAGGTGCCTAGAAGAGTGCTCAATAAATGATTGTTTGTTGGCTGATATAAAGGAGTGCTTTTATTGATCAGGACAATCATGTTGCTAGAAAAGGGCAGAAACAAAGAAAGTCATGTGAGAAATACTAAAAAAGCAACTCTGAAGAGAAAAGACTCAGGGTAATAATTATGGTTGAAGTGTTCCCAAATTTACTCGATAAACATGAAGATTTTAAGCCTAAAAATCTTCTTGGAAATAAGGAAATTGGATTAAATGAACATTAAGGTCTCTTTCAACTCAAAATCTATGATCCTATGATCCCATCTAGAACTACTTGATGACTGTGGGAAAACTATATTGTCTATCTGCCTGTTTTGGTTGAAAGACAATCTGGAGTTGGATTTTTCAGTTTAAGATAGACGGGAGACATTTTACACAAGAGCTCAGTTTTGGAGCAGTAGGGTTAGTCAAGGTCACATCTGTGAAGGTCCAAACCAGACCCCTCAGTAGTTCTGAGAAGAGTCCTCAGAGGTGGGCCATAAGAAGACCTCACAGTCTGCACTTGCCATCTGCTTCTAGGAAAATTTGATTAGAGGAAAGGATGTGATACTCAGAAGATGCTTTGGAGGAAAAAGACCCCTTTGGAGGAGTTGATTAGAGAAAAAAGCTTAGGAGCCTTTCCTACTTCAAGAAGATTGATAGGGTTTCATGTTTTAAGTATTTATTTCTCCAGGGGATTAAGGCAACAGAGAGTAAATGACTGCCTAAGGTCATAAGCTAGCATCTGAGATTAGATTTGGACTGAAGTTTTAAGCATTTTATTTTGTGGAGGAAATAAATAGCTATCTTATACCTCATATCTGTATTACATATGTGTAAGGGGGTTCAGGGAGGACTAGCACCTCTGGTGTGAGGGCATACTGAGCTCTTTTCAGGGTGCTCATCCACCTTGGGTCTTACCTGTCACCTAGCTCTCACCTATGGCTCCAAGAAGTTGTAGTAGCATGCACAACAGTGGTAAAACCATCTTGGCAGGGGGCCTAGACCAGGTTGAGGGTAACTGACAGTCCTCAAACCCATTGGTGAGTTGGGCAGATGTCTAGCCCAAGCATGATTTCCCTGTCCAGTGGAATGGGCATGGTATAAGAACAATTTGTTCCAAAGGTCATGAAACAATTTGTTCCAGAGGCTATAAAGCAGCCGAAGCTGGCTCTGTGTAGTGATTAAAGCAAAGTCAGACACTGAGGATGCCAAGGTCATCCACTACATCCCAGGCCATCGTCAGCCATCCTGACTTTTATCTTGCCATTGAACTTTGGTGACTCCAGGAGATAGATAGATAGATAGATAGATAGATAGAGAGAGAGAGAGAGAGAGAGAGAGAGAGAGAGAGAGAGAGAGAGAGAGACTAATAACTTGGGCAACTCTGCCTCACCTAAATCTTATTCACAAACAAGTCAAGACATCACCTCATGATGCCATTGATTTTCTTGGAAAACAAAGGATGAATGACAACAATATGATTCAGTCGTTCTCAGTTGGTGGGTGCCCCTTTAGTTTCTAGTTCATCACCACAAAAAAGAGCTGTTACAAATATTTTTTGTACATACGAGTTCTTTTCTTCTTCCTTTGAACTCTTTAGGGGTACAGATCTGGCAGTTGTATCACTGAATCAAAGAGTATTGGTTTAATAAAGAAGTGTGATTTCTCAGTGGGTTCTCCAGTTCTCACATTTATTGGCTCTTTATTCCTACTTCATCTTCCTGAGGAAAGTTGCTAATTACCGTAATGGCTCTAGTCTTGAGTTTCTTCAAACTCAATATAAATCAAATAAATAGGAACTCAAATAAATAGGGGAAATAAAAAGGTACTCAATATAATTTCACCTCCGCTGAGAACAGGAAATGGGTTCTTTCTGGGAGTCTCTGACTCTTTCCTTGTCATCATTTTTTTCCTCTCATATGACAGCTGCATCTTTGCCCTTGGTGCCAGGCTGCTTTTGCCTGCTGCAAGTGAAGACCTACCAAAAGAGAAGAGGAATAAAGGAGACAAAGGTAGGCTTACCTGGTTAAGCCACATGAGCAAAATTTGCACCATTCTGAGATGGCGGGGAGGACTTTACCTCTCCCCATTCCTCAATGACATCATATTACAACATCTGGGAAGCTGCAATCCAAAGAGCTGGGACCAAAGGAATGATAAGAGTGTTCTTGTTGCACGGTTCCTTTAGCAAAGGTCACCAGAAGTAGCCAAAGCATGGAGGCCCAAAGAAGAGGTCAGGGCATAAGAACAGGTTCATCATTCATGCTATATATAATTTATATATATAAATGGGGGAGGGGTAAGTGCTCAGGATTTTTTTTTTTACTGATCTAGAGGGACAATAAAAAAAAACCCAAACTTCGAGATCACTTGAACTGAGTTTTACATCTTTTTGACGAAGCTTTTCACAGAGACGATAAATAATATTGGATCTTTAAGAGCAAAATGGAATACTGAGTAAAGCAGTTTGTGCTGACAGTAGGAAGTCATTTGAAAAAACATCCAGCTATAAAATATATTTCCTTTTGGAATCGGGCACAGTGTGTGTGTGTCTATATGTGAAGAAGAGGAAGAGGGTAAGATGAAACATCTTCATCAGAACTGTCAAGGATTAGGTTATAAAGAAACATTATGGACACAATTCTGTAAAGAGTCTTTAAAGAGTTGGCAAGTACATTGTGTTCTGGAAAGACTATTTCCTGTGTAGGCTGAAGAAAAAAATCAAGAAACAGGTCCAACTATTTACTGATAGATCGAATTTTATGTCTTATTGTGAGGAAAATTCTTAAGAGATTAATCAATATGTGAAAAGAACTGAATGGTGTAGGATGGTATTTCCAGACAGGTGAAATACCTTCATCTACTGTTATATCAAGAATTTAAAGTTATTTGGACTGTGAATTTCCATATAACTTAAGTATTAAAAATATAAAGCCTTTGCTTTATTATTGTTTTCATTTGTTAACAAATTATATATGAGTAACTACTATTATTAGGAAAGGAGTTTGCCCTAATTGGTAAATAATGAATATTTTTAAAATATTTAAATATATTAAATAAACAATGAGATATTATTGAACTAATTACTGTGCCATAAGGAATGACTACCAACAATTCAAAGAAAGATGGAGAAAATCATATGAAACAATGCAGAGTAAACAAGAATACAACATACAAAATGACTTTAACAATATGAATGAAGATAACTTTAAACAGCATTAAAAATAGCATTAACATGATTAAATACACTAAATGTCTAAAATGACAATTAATTAATAAGAAAGATGTTTTAATTAATAAGAGTATTCAATTATGCCCTTTCATTGTAATAGATGTGGGGATGAAAAAATTAACTATAGAACAAAGAGACAAGTGGAACGCTCTTTTTGTTTCTATTTGTTTCTAAGTTGGTTGAAGCATTCCCTACATCTACAATGATCTCTTTTGACAATTCCCCTTTTTCTTTTTTGTTTCTTTAAATGCCTTCAGACTTTCATTCCTTTAAAAAATAAATTAATTGATAAATTTTGTTTTTAGCACATCATACAAAATACCGGTATGCTCCTAATTGAATTTGTGGCAATGTGCAATCCCTGAGAACAATAAAATAAAACAATATAAAAGAGTGATTGCAACCTAGTAGTGTTTCCCATGCTAAAAGAAAGGATGGATGAGTACTTTATAGGGTAGTACCAAAGTTATACAATCTTTTTTTATCTGAATTTTTATGCTGTTTAAAATTGCCTTCATTCATATTGTTGAAATCATTGTACATCTTGTTCTCTTGGTTGTTCTGTTTTGTTTACTCTCCATTGCTTCATACAGTCTCTCCATCTTTCTTTGAATTGTTCACAATAATTTCTTATGACACGGTAATTGGTACAATAATATCCCATTACATGTATATGACATAATCTGTTTAACCACACAATAATATTCCATTGTATTCACATGCCACAATTTGTCCAGCCATTTTCCTATTGTTGGGTACATAACTATTCAGTGTTACAAATAGCTATAGCTACTACCAGGAATACAACATGTAAATAATGACAACAAAATAAATAGAACAAAAGAGTGAAACTGAGTGCTGTATAATTATAATAACTGAATGACACCAGAGAAGAGGTGAGATCATATACTTCCTACCCTTCTTTTGCAGAGATAATTGGCAATAAATATACTGCCAGATATAGTAGATGTTAGTTTTGCTAAGTACTAAACATTTTTTTTGTTTGTCTTTGCTAGGTGAAGTGGTTCAATGGAAAGGGGAATGACATATTTGGATATTAGGGTGAAATTAAAGATCCAGGACAATTCCTAGGGACTCATGACTAAAAAGGATATCTACCACCATAAAAGGAACAGACGGAGTCCTAATGAAGCTTGAAACATACCATTATTCACTTTATTTCCTCCACAGAATTTTCTCTAGTATAAACAATGTGTATCTCGTAACATGACAAATAGGGAAATATGTCTTATATGAAAATATATATATATGACTTATATTACCTGCCTTGTTGGGAGGGTGGCAGGGGAAAAAGAATGAGACGTAGATTTTTGGATATAGCTAATGTGAGAATCTATTTCTATTGAATAGGCATATTAATTATACTTTATTCCATATTTATTAAAATCTAATATTATTGTTACATTATATATTTTTTAAAATGGTAACTCAGGAAAAGAGAAAGAAACCAGATAGTTCAACCCACAAAAAGTTATATAAAAATGAAGAACAGCAACAAAATAAGAGCTAAAAAATAAACTGCTGCTATGAATATTTTCATAAAGATAGATCTTTTATTATCAATTATCTCTGTGAGAAATAAGCCCAATTGTGGATTGCATCAAAGGACATGAACAATTTTGTTATTTTTCTTGAATAATTACAATTCTATTTTCCAGAACAGTGGGATCACTTCAAAGCTCAGCCAGCAGTAAATTATCATGTCCTATCATTTCCATCTTTGCCACTTTGGTGAGTGTAGGTGATTAATCTTAGAGTTGTTTTAATTTGTATTTTTCCAATCATTATTGATTTTGAGTATATCTTGAGCTGATTGTCGATAGTTTGCATGGAGTTCCATTCAAGGTATGGATGGAAGATAACCCACTGATTTATAGTCTGACAAAAAATGAAATTGGATTTCATCATCCAGTACTGGGAATAGGCTACCAGTGAGTGAAGGACAACGTGGGTGCTGATGTCCTACTCTCTAGGTTCCGGCCATTGGAAACCTTGATGTTCCCCACAGAAAGGCTGAAAGTGATCATTGACATGTCACCAAGTCTTTTAGGCACAAGAAAACTCAATGAAGAGTCTGGGATCTCCTCAAAATCACTGATAAAAAGGAAAGTCTCCACATATGCCAAGATTTTTATATTTTTATAGCAGCCCTTTGTTTGATACCAGAGAATTGGAAACAAAGTAAATGCAGTGTGAAGCAGCTAGAGATCCAGTGGATAGAGCACTGAACTTGGAATCAGGAAGACGAGTTCAAATCCATCAAACCTACTTTTTAGCTGCCTTACACTTTAACCTCAGTCTGCCTCAATTTTCTCACCTTTAAAAAAGGGAATGATAATAGCATATACCTCAAATAGGGTTGTCGTGAGGAGGAAATGATATAATATCTGTAAAGCAAAGCTTAAAATGCTATAAAAAATCTTAGCTGTTACTTACTATTATTATCATGCCATCTATTGGGGAATGGCTAAACAAATTGTGGAACACGAATAGAATGGAATATTATTGTACTGTAAGAAATGATGAATAGAGAAGCACAGATTTACATGATTTGAAACAGAATTAAATAAGCAAAGCCAAGAAAACAATTCACACAATGGCTACAAAGATGTAAATGGTAGGAAGAACCACAAAACAATGGAAAGTGATTGTTGCAAAATTACAAAGAACAAGCATGGCCCCAAAGAAGAGACAGGAGGACAGACCAACCTCATTCCTTTACAGAGGTGGGAGATTTATGGGTATGGAACATTCCACATATTTTCCAACTTTTCAATGTATTCACCAAGTTTGCTTTTTTTTAAAACATAATTTTATTTTTAAAATATTTTTCCATGGTGGCGTGATTCATGTTCTCTCCCTCCCCTCTTCCCTCCCCCCTCCCAGAGCTAACAAGCAATTTCACTGTTGCTGATTTTTAAAAGTCTTTTTCTTAAAATAATATTATTTGATAAATGGGGCTGGCTCTCAGAAAAAGGGAGAGATGTTTGAGGAAAATTTTGATGATTTAAAAAAAAAGGACCAATAATTTTTTTTAAGAGTATTCCATTTGTGGGAGTAAATTTTGTGGCATCAAATGTTTACTGCCTGAACTGCCTTTGGATGATTGGTAATGAGCACAGCTTTATGATAAATGCCTTTGAGAAACGATACAGGTCAAGAAAAAGTGGCACCACCCTTAGGGATCTGAGATTTGTTTCTTAGAAGGCAGCCTGCCATGGAAGGGGTTGGAGATATAATATATATGGAGTAGGAGAATTTGGAGTTACATAATGGTATGCTGTCTAACTCAAGATCTGAGATCAACAGATGGTACTACATAAAGTCTATTGGTATAAACCAGTGGTTCCCAAACTTTTTGGCCCACCGCCCCCTTTCCAGAAAAAATATTACTTAGCCCCCCGGAAATTAATTTTTTAAAATTGTAATAGCAATTAATAGGAAATACAAATGTACCTGAGGCCATCACTGCCTCCCTGGATTGCTGCAGCACCCACCAGGGGGCGGTAGCACCCACTTTGGTAACCACTGGAAATAATGAAAGTATTCCATGATGATTTTGGACTTTGGGGCCACGAGCTGGCACAGAAGGGAAGGGAATATATGTGCTAATGCCTTTACAAATATTATCTCATTTGGTCCTCAAAACAACCCTATGAGGTAGGTGCTATTATTACCTTCATTTCACAGTTGAGAAAACTGAGGCAAAGAGAAGGTAAGTGTCTTGTCTTGGATCACGTTATTAAGTTTTTTAACCAACACCAGACCCAAAGCTCTATTCACTGCACCACCAGCTGCCTCAATTTTATTCCTCCCAATGCTTGGGCATCACCCATTGGGAGAATGTCCTTCTGGCTGCATTAATTTTGGACTTCTTTGGCTCCTTTCTCCAGGTGGACATGTTTTAGATTTCTCTGACTTCTCCACCATGCAGGTAGCATCCCCCCCACCCCCAAAACAAAACAAAAACAAAAATTTTGGGAATTCCATTGGAATTCTAGTGATGCCCAAACGAGGCTTACACAAGAGGCAGACAACTTTGAAATCTAAGCTTTTTTCTTGGCTATCTCCTCATTGTCCATCTGGCTGCATTAATTTTGGACTTCTTTGACTCCTTTCTCCAGCTAGACACATTTTGGATTTCCTTGACTTCTCCGCCATGCATCCCAGACCCCACTTCTCAGTTCTTATATGTGTGCTGTCTTCCCTATTAGATAGTAAGCTTCTTGAAGGCAGGAGTTTTCTTTCCTTTTTTTTTTTTTTTTTTTTTTTTTGTATTTGTATCCCCAGTGTTTAGCACAATGCCTGACACATTGTAGGTACTTAATAAATGTTTATTGACTATTGACTAGTGGGTACATGGGTCTCAGAGGTAGTTGTATTCTCTTCCTAGTACAGAGTTCATTGATGGGAGAGTTTGAGAATTATATTAGTGTTTTGTATTCCCTTTTTATGTAGTGCTATTTTGTCTCAATTAAATATTCCATATGTTTTGCTTGATAATACATGTATAACCCAGATTGAATTGCTTGTCCACTCTGGGAGGGGGAAGGGAAGAAGGGACAGAGACACTTTGAATTCTATAACTTTGGAAAAATGTGGAAATTTGTTATTAAGAAAAAATAAAGATAAAACATTAAAAAATTAAATATATTTCACTATTTTATTTAATGTTCTTAGAGAAAGTGAGATTAACAATGACACATGTAAAACCTAGTGGAATTGCTCGTTGGCTACAGGAGTAGGTGAGAGGAAGGGAAGAAAAGAACATGAATCATGTAACCATAGAAAAATATTCTAGATCAATTAATTAAATAAACTTAATTTTAAAAAAAGAAAGTGAGATTACTCTGACACAACTTGATTTATTTTTAAAACCCTTACCTTCTGTTTTTTTTTTTAAACCCTTGTACTTCGGTGTATTGTCTCATAGGTGGAAGATTGGTAAGGGTGGGCAATGGGGGTCAAGTGACTTGCCCAGGGTCACACAGCTGGGAAGTGGCTGAGGCCGGGTTTGAACCTAGGACCTCCTGTCTCTAGGCCTGACTCTCACTCCACTGAGCTACCCAGCTGCCCCCTTACCTTCTGTTTTATTTTTAGTTTTTTAAAAATTCTTACCTTCTATCTTGGAATCAATATTGTGTATTGGTTCCAAGGTAGAAGAGTGGTAAGGGCTAGGCAATGGAGGTCAAGTGACTTGCCCAGGGTCACACAGCTGGGAAGTGTCTGAGGCCATATTTGAACCTAGGACCTCCCGTCTCTAGGTCTGGCTCTCAATCCACTGAGCTACCCAGCTGCGCCTACTTATTAAAAAAAATAAATCTTATTTAAAAAAACAAACAGGGGGCAGCTGGGTAGCTCAGTGGATTGAGAGCCAGACCTAGAGACGGGAGGTCCTAGGTTCAAATATGGCCTCAGACACTTCCCAGCTGTGTGACCCTGGGCAAGTCACTTGACCTCCATTGCCTAGCCCTTACCACTCTTCCACCTATGAGACAATACACCGAAGTTAAGGGTTTAAAAAAAAAATTAAAAAAAAAATTTCTGAGAACAAATATGCATAGTCGAACAAAACTAATTCCCTGGTTGACTGTATACAAAATATGTCTGTCTCATTTTGCACCCTGAACCCATCATCTTTTCTGTAAGGAGGTACAGAGTATGAGTCATCATCATTTCCTCTGGGGCCTTTTCACATAAACTGTTACTTAGCCGCATATTTTTTGTCTTGCACCTTTAACTAATTGCATCTTAAAAAAACTGAAGCCTATTATATGCAGGACTAGCACTTCTGGTGGGTATCGTGTTCTGTGCTCTATGGCACCTCTTAGACGCTAAGGAGGAAAGTGCGAGTGCCAGTCCTCTGTGCTCTATGGCGCCCCCTAGCGCTAATGAGGACTAGCACCTCTAGCGTGAAGGCCTGTGTTGTGTGCACTATGGAGCCCCCTAGCTGTCCAGGGAGGACAAGTATGTAATATGTCGCCACCTAGCGGCCCAGGGAGGATTAGCAGTCTGATGTGAGCGCTCTCCGAGGCCTTTTCAGGACTGCTCTACCTTCTTCGGCCTCCACCCCGCATTCAACTCTGGCTCGTGGCTCCAAGAAGCTGAAGCCTAGGCAACAACAGTCACACCCCAGACAAATCATCTGGGCAGATGGGCTATGGCGGGCAGAGGGTAACTGACAGGCTGACCGCGAGTTGGGGGGCGTGGCTACGCCAGCTGTGGGAAGACTTGCCCTGGCGGAAGGGGGAAGGGACGGATGAGAACCAGTGTCCCAAGGGCAGGAAGGCCGCTGAAGCAGGCGCTGTGGATCCCTGAGAGCTTGGTCACTCACTGGACACCCAGCTCGTCCGCTGCCTCCCGAGCCTTCACCGATTATCTCGACTTTTTGTCTTTTCGCTGGATTTGGCTAACTACTAGAGACTCGCTTAAATCCAATTTATGCTTGAATCAAAAGTCACACCAGGGATGTCATTTGGGCCCTCTTAGAGTACTAAGGATGACAACCAACCAACTCCTTGACTCACTGGGGGGAGGGGAGAGGGAAGAATATATTCAGAAATGAATGTGATTTAAAAACAAAAATATCTCTAAAAATAAGACAAAAATAAGAAAATTTAACTGCGGAGAGTCAGCTCTTCCTTCCTGTGCTATGAGTCGATGATGAAGAGTTGGGGTTCTATTCCTCAGAGTATCAGCTCAGGCTGTGACCCATTTAGGGATTTTTCTTAAGTCACTTTCGGTCTTTTCCAACACCCTGTGACCTCGTTTGGGTTTTCTTGGCAAAGATACTGGAGTGGTTTGCCATTTCCTTTTCCAGCTCATTTTATAGATGAAGAAACTGAGACAAACAGGGTGAAGTGACTTTCCCAGGGTCACACAGCTAGGAAGTGTCTGAGGCTGGATCTGAACTCAGAAAGAAGAGTCTTCTTGACTGACACTCTGATTCACTGAATCAGCTACCATGGTTAGGGATTATTCTGAAGCAATAATCATAGAATAGAAAAGAAAGATTTGTAGAAACCTTGGCTGAGTCTAAATCAGAACTCCTTTGAGAGCTAGGACTATGTTTTATAATATCTCTTTTTCAATCCCATGCCTTTAATTCCTATCTCACAGGGTTGGCAGCCGGTGGCTCAGGGGAAGACCTGATTTCAAATCTAGCTTTGGGCATTTATTAGCCGTGTGACACTGGGCAAGTCACTTAAATTCTCTGCCTTACTTTTCTCATCTGTAAATAATATATTAATAATGGAACCTCCTTTAGAGAGTTGTTGTAAGGATGATATTTGTAAAGCTCATTGCAAACTTTAAAATAAATGGTTTATTTTTAAAATTATTTTTAAACCCTTACTTACCTTCTGTCTTAGAATCAATACCATGTATTGGTTCCAAGGCAGAAGCATGCTCATTTGTAAAAAGAGAAGATTGGATTAGATGATTTCCTTCCTTTTTTTTTTAATCCACCTTCTGCCATAGAATTAATACTGAGAAAAACAATTAATACTGAGTATTGGTTCCAAAGCAGAAGAGAGTTAAGAGCTAGGAGATGGGAGTTAAGTGACTTGCCCAGGGTCACACAGCTAGCAAGTATACCATATTTAAGCCCTGTCTCCAGACCTGGCTCTCAATCCATTGAGCCACCTAGCTGCCCCCATAAATGGTTTGTTTTGAGAGCCAAACAAGATAATAAAGTTCTTTGTAAATCTCAAAGTGATACATAATTGCCAATAATTATATTATTATTTAAAGCAGCTGGTGGTGATGAGCCTGGACTCAGGAAGACCTAAGTTCATATTTAGCCTCAGACATTTACTAGCTATGAGATCCTGGGCAAGCTACTTAACTTATCACTGAAGAAGGAAATGGTAAACTACTCTAGTATCTTGGTCAAAAAAAAAAAAATCCAGGGACAATATGGTCCCCAGGGTCACAAAGAGCTGAATACAACTGAATAATAACATTGTATTATTATAGTAGGTTTCAGTGCACTCTGGATTCAATGATTTTCCTCTATGAATCTGGCTTTGACATTAGTTCTCTGTCCTAAAACTAATCCTATCCCACATGGAAGAAGCAGTGATTATAAACATATATGAAATTTCTACCACGTATCAGGCGCTATGCTAGACACTGGAGATAGAAAGACATGGAACACCTGGACTGTGAGCGCTACTATGGAGGCCAAGCAGATGCTAAAATTCACTAGTTTGGTGTCACTTTTGAACCCAAGAGGATTCTGGGAGGGAGAAGCTAGAAGAATTCCTTTTCCATTAAGAGCCACAAGGAAGTATGGGGCAGAATTGGGTATTTGAAAAATGTCACATCTTGCATGGAGTGCCTTCTCCCCTGAACACAATCTACCCCGGGGCTCCCCTAGTCTCTCTGGGCCAAAGCAGGATGGTACCGCCAAATCTGGCATGTGCCAGAGCTGAGAGTAAGTCAAAGTTGGTGAGATAATGTCCAAAAGGAGGCTGGATATCTCCTTTTTTTCCTGTCTGCTCTGGGTAAAAGAATAGAACTCCATTAAGTGCCCAAGTCATTTGATTTCCCCTTGGAGGGAGGGAGGGAGAATTAGAGAGCTGGAGATTTGGAAACTCTGGAGTTGGTAGCTTAAGCCAATCACATAATATAATTATATAAGTTAACTTCTTCCCTCCATTGCTATTGCTTTCTTCCCCTTGATAAAATAAAAATTTGGCAGACCCTTATCCTTGTTTGTATGATTAATGCTTGTGCAGGTAGAGATTTGGGCAGAAATTTTTATTTTTTTTATGTTTAAAAGGGTCTTTTATCATTAAAAGTTAGAAGACAGGGCTCAGTGGATAGAGAGACAGGCTTGGAGACAGGGCTCAAATATGGCACACTTGCTAGTTGGGTGACCCTGGGCAAGTCACTGAATCCCCACTACCTATTTACTGCTCTTTTGCCTTGAAACTAATATTTAGTATCAATTCTGAGGCAGAAGATAAGGATTAAAAAAAAGGAGCTATTTTCAGCTTGGCCCAAGGCTCAGAGGGGAGAAGGAAGAAAGGAAGGAAGGAAGGAAGGAAAGAAGGAAGGAAGAAAAAAAGGAAGAAAGGAAGGAAGGAAGGAAAGAAGGAAGGAAAGAAAGGAAGGAAGGAAGAAAGAAAGAACTAATATATCTAGACAAGTGCAAATTTCCTAAAGTGGAGAGGTTAATTATCAGAGGCTTAATTTATACCTCATGCTCTCAGACTATAGTGGAAGGAGCTGGTCTTGAAGTCAGGAAGAACTATATTCAAATCTTGCCCCTGAAACACAGTTTAAACAAATCACTTATCCTCTCAGCATTGTAGGCAACCTCTGGAAATCAAAAGTGACTGAGAAGATACTGATCTGTAGTGACAGAAGGAGTTTCCTCATCTGGAGGTGCCATTTCCCAGTGAAATTATAAATTCAGTACTTACTCCTAGAGTTCTTCTTCTTAACCTTGATGGGCAAAATGGGTCCCTTAAAGTAACTTCTCTTCTTAATCCTCTTTCTTCCAGCCCTTACCACCCCAATTCTTTCATCTATCTTGGGCTTGCTGTTGACAATACAGAGCATTTTTGACTCACTAAGACCATCTGCTAAGGTGTGGAGGAAGTAGACATATTGATGAAATCATGGATATTTTGAAGCACAAGAATATTACATAAGTGTAGCTCTCTTCCTCACAGGCTTTTTCCTCTAGAAACTTAGCAATGTTCTTTAAATAATTAGCTCATTTTTTAGCCTGGGGCCAATAGAATAGCCACCATGTTGTCCCCTCCCCATCTGTTTTATGGAGTTTATAGCAAATGAATAATTAGGAGATCAAATGCAATAGCTCAGAGCCCCCACTTAGGAAAATACCTAGTATTTAAGCAGAAACTTGGTTCTCTGCCTTAATTTTAATTTATCTTTATCTCTACTTAGCCCCTAGTCAAAGTAAATTTAGGTTAACCTAAAAGTTTGGGTAAAAGAACAAAAGAACATTTATAGTGTCTATTAACAGATAGATACAAGGAAGAGAAGTTTTGGGGAAGACATTTTATTAGAATTTCCCACTGTCCTTGAAAGGGTTGGTACAAATATTAACTTCAGTCTGAGTCTTCTGCTCTAATATTCCTGCAGGAGCCAAAGGTCATCTTCAATTTTCAGGTTCTCAGGGCCTACTTACTGTTTTCCTACAACTGGAACCATTAAGATATATGTCTATGTAAGAAGAACTGTGGTATAGTGAAAATTGGAGTCAGGAAGATCTAGAAATGAATCCTGCCTTTGACAACTGTGTAACCATGAGCCAGTGGCTTGATTCCATTAGCCTCAGTTTCTCATCTATAAAATGGGGATAATACAACTTATAGTACTTACCTCACAGGGTTGTTGTTAGGGTCAAATGAGGTTGTATATGTAAAGTACTTTGCAAACTTTTAAGTGGTATATTTATTACTATGATCACTACACCACCTTGTGTCTATACAAATACTGCTTCATCATAGTTCAATTTACCAAGTGGGACTCTTCCCCAGAGCTGGAACCCTCCTCCAGTCTCCCTCCTCCCTCTTATCTCCCTGCCACAAAGACTATGAAGAACATTAATTCGACAAGCTGCCTTTGAATTGAATTGGCAATGGCTTAGAGTTAGTGATGGTATCAGAATCAGGAAACTTGTGAGGGCAGAGTCTAATGCTCTAAATCAGTGATGGGCAAACTTTTTAAAGTTGGGGCCAAAGGAAAGGAAATGCTCCTCTGTCAGTCTGTTTTTAAGGCAACTCTTTTGAAGTTTCATTGTATTGTATCCATTGTATTCATCAGATTAGGAATAATGTCCCCCAGCCAGATAGAACATTTCAGGGGTTCAGAACATCTGGCTGCCCATCACTGCCCTAAATGACTGAAGTGACAGATAAACAATGCTAGATAACCCAGAAATGCCCCTCCGTCTGGCTCTTCCTTGCCTTTTCAGCTTCTTCCACTGTTCCCCATTACACAAAAATGTGTAATGGGGAACAGTGGAAGAAGTTTTTAAGGTATAAAAATCCTGGATCCTTTCTCTTCAGGGAGGCAGTTTTTACCTGCACCTGCCTCCCAGCCATTCACTCAATAAATTTCTCTATATTTATTTTTATTTTTTAACCCTTATCTTCCATCTTAGAATCAATATTATATACTAGTTCTAAGGCAGAAGAACGGTAAGGGCTAAGCAATGGGAGTTAAGTGACTTGCCCAGGGTCACAGAGATAAAAAGTGTTTGAGGACAGATTTGAACCCAGGACCTCCTATCCCTAGGTCTGGCTCTCAATCCCCTGAGCCACCTAGTTGACCCTGACTAGAAGACTTAAGTTGTTTTTTTTTTTTTTAACAATTTTCTTTTTTTGTTGTTGTTTTGAGCTTTATTTCTAACTAGATGACTTCTATGAGGACTCTCTGCTCCTCTGATTCCCCTGTAATTCTGGAAACAACCAGAGCATGGATTCCTTCTTTCACTTGTTCACTGCTGAATCGTCTCTATCCTCTGATTGCCAGCCAGGAGGGCTAGGGGTGAGTCACTGGCACTTGTCTGGGGGCACAGAAGGAGTGCTTTGTTACATCTGGGCGTGCGGAACCTGCCAGAAGCAATGCAACAGCCAGGGTGGGACTCTTACAAATGTCCAGGGTAGTTTAGTCTGGGATTGGGCTATGAGTGTTCCAGGTCCAGTTTCTCCCTGCTCAGAAGAGGAAGGGATAGGATGTCCAGTTCTGCAGCCACCTGAGAAGTGATTCCCTCAGACCCTACCCCAGACTGCTCAGCTGTGCCCAAACAATAGAAGGAACTCTAAGGGCCTTTCTTGGTGGGTGCCATTTGCAAAGGAATACTTTCTGAATTTCTTGCCAGGAAAATATTATGGGATAGGAAGAAGCACTCTGCCAAGCCTATGCTAAGTACTTTACAAATATCCCATTTGATCCTCAAAATAGGTGCTATCATTATTCCCATTTTACAGCTAGAGAAACAGAGACAGACAAAGGTTAAGCCACTTGCCCAGGGTCACACAGATAATATGACTCCAAGGCTGGATTTGAACTCAGGTTTTCCTGACTTCTAGCCCAGTACTCTATCCTCAGTGCCACCTCCCCGAGGCTAAGTAAGGTATTTGAACTTCTAAGAGGGATGGATGGAGGCATTTGTGGTCCTCACAAAGGGCATTAGCGTTTAATCATTCAACAAATCAATTCAACTCAAGAAACCACATTTTAAAGGTCTGCTGTCTGAAATCTCTTGCCACAGATAATAAAGATTAAAAAACAATGAGTCAGACCCCACTCCCAATGTACTTATAATCTAATAGGAACAACCTAGAAATTATTCTTTATTTACTTAGTATTTGGCAGCTGGAGTGTTTGGTGGAGTAGATAGAATGCTGAATTTGGTGTGAAGAAGACCTGATTTCAGAGCCACTTTCAGATACTAGTTTATATGGACGAGTCCTTTAATCTGTGTCTGCCTCAATTTCTTCATCCTTAAAATAGGGATGAATAGCAATTTCTTCACAGAGTTGCTGCAAGTATCAAATAAGTTATCTTACCTAAAAGGCTTTATAAACCTCAAGGTATATGTAAATTTGTTAGCTATTATTATAAAATTTTAAAAAATCAGATGGGGGTCACTAATGCACTCTTGGTGGAACTGTGAACGATCCAACCATTTTGGAAAACAATTTGGAATTCTGTCCAGAAACCTATAAAACTGTATCTCTCCTATTTTCCAAGGAGATTGGGGAAAAAAGTAAAAGAACTTGTATGTTCCTGTTGTGGGGGGACTTGAGATGAACCCCAGGTTCAGGACAGGTACCCTTTGCAAGAATGCAAGACTCCAAAACTTAGCTTAAAAATAAAAAGAGAAATTCATTAATTTGGAATTCATCTTGCATTTGGTTGGAAAGACAGTGCAGGTGGAATCCTAGAGGGGATGTGTCCTGGGTCTTTTATACCTTTTGGACAACATGGGCTACTGACTAGAGAAAAGGATGATGGAATGAGGTTAGGCAGAAGTGGGGGATCTGACCAGGGCTAAAGTGATATTTTGTGTCCTGAAGACACAAGGGGTGACTGGACTAGCTCAGAGGGCAAGTAAATGTCCTCTATACCACTCGATGGTATCAGACCATGACTGGAAGATGGCTATCTGTGTCCATCTCAAAATCTAGGGGAGAATCCAAGGAGAATATTTCTCTTGTGGGTCTTTCCTTATCATGAGTCACCTTTTCCTCAGCGTTAACAAGAATTCAAGGAAGGAAAGGAATTTTCCTGCTTTCTGTTTGACCTGAAACACTTCTAGGGTTTGGGGTATCCAAGGGAAACCCAGGGTCCCATGCATTCCAAAATATTGATAGCAGCTCTCTTTGTGGTGGCAAGGAACTGGACATTGAGGGGATGTCCATCAATTAGGGAGTGGCTAAACAAGATGTGTTGTATATGATTGTGTTGGAATGCTACAGAAGAAATGACGAGCATGCTAATTTTCTTAAAACTAGGAAAGAACTGCGTGAGATAGTGAAGAGTGAAACAAATAGAACCAAGAGAACATTATATATAGCTTTAGTTTTAATATTTGTAGAATAACTTGTGGATGTTCACCTCCAGAGAATGAACCAAGAAGTGGAAACCCAAAGGATATAATCTATAATTTTGCCAGATGATGCCTTCTACAGATAAGGAGGAGATGAATAAAAAATAAAATAAAATAACCACCATCAGGAAAAAGAGAATAACCAATGGGCTAAACAATACATCATTGGGAGGGAGGGTGGTACAGAAGAAAGCAAAAGATTTGGAATCAGAAGATTCATATCCCGCCTCCGTCAATTACAACAGGTTATGAAGTGGAATTGCTTGTCAACTCTGGGAGGGGGTTTGGGAAGAAGGGAGGGAGACTATATAAATCATTAAACTTTGGAAAACTTATGTGTAAATTTGTTATTGCATAAAAAATTAATTTGTTATTGCAATAAAATAAAAAATAAATAAAGACAAAAAATTATAACAGATTATAAACTGCAAACAAAGGGAGTGTCTATCATTTAGGGGAATAAGTAAATAATATAATTATAATAATAACTAGAATAATTCAATGAAATGAAATATTACTGTTATAAGAAGTGATGGATGGAAGGTAAGAGTTAAAAAAAAAAAAAGAAATGACGGAGAGAGCAAATTGGCTCAGAAGATGAAAGGATCAGGCTTGGAAACAGGAGATCCTGGGGGTGGGGCGGGGCGGGGTGGGGTTCAAATTTGACCTCCCATACTTCAAAGTTGTGCACGCCGGGCGGGCGAGTTACTTAGCCCCAAGGGTCTAGTCCTTACCGATCTTCGGCCACTTGGAGAAGGGAGGACTGAGGAGGTTCTAGCGATGCCCACTCCTGCCTTTCTTCCAGTAACTTCCAGCCGGACTCCGATGGCTGCACAGAACCTGCGTGGGCACAGCATCCCCTCCCGCCCCATGGAATGAAAACCAATTTAGAAAGACTTTAGGAGGCTGATGGATGCAATGCCCATTCATGACTCCACAGCACCGGGATCACTGGAAAGCGTGCTTCCCCACTTCCGACAGAGGAACGATAGGCAGGAAATGCAGAATGACATATATATGTGTAGACAATAATCAAGATATGGATTTATTTTGATTCATTGGGTTCATTTGTTTGAAGGGAGAGGCTTAACAACTTTTTGGGAGGTTGTGTGAGAAAAATAGTGATGCTCCAGAAAAAAAAGAAAAGAATGTCTATGGAATATTTTTAAATGCCCAGAAGAGGAGGAAGGAAACAAGCATTAAATGTCTGCTATGGCAGAGCATTATGTTTAATTGCTTTACTACTACCACCACAACTACCACCACCACCACTAATAGCTAACGTTTACATAGTGCCCTAGCCTTTTATTATTATCTCAGCTGATCCCCACAGCGATCCTGAAAGGTAGATGCTATTATTATCCCATTTTACAGAGGAATAAAACGGAGGTGGACAGAGGTTAAATGACTTGCCCACAGTCACACCAGGTGGAATCTGGGGGCCAGAGTTTAACTCAGATTTTCCTGGCTTAGAGCGCCACCTGGAGGCCACCGAAGAGAAGTCACTTCAAAGAAGTTCACAAGAAATTCAAAGGAAGAGAAGCAGTACGGATTTGAAATTAATATTTTGAATTTATTTTCTATACTTAAAAATAGCTATGCAAACGATACATGTAAAACCCAGTGGAATTGCTCGTCGGCTCCGGGAGGGGGGGAGGGAAAGAACATGAATCATGTAACCATGGAAAAATATTCTAAATTAATTAAATAAATTTAAAAATGGGAAAATTGAAAAAAAAACTATGTAAGAGATTCTCCTTTTCATAGAGAGCCTCTTTACATTATTTGTGTATGGAGTTATTTATGGTTTATGTTTATCAAGTTTGGAATAACAAGAAGTAAAAATTTAAAGAAAAAACTTCACTTTTTGGGGGGAAGATTTTAAAATGGATTGGAAAATCCTGCTTCCAATATTTTGAAGTATATATAGATATACTTATATATCAATATACCTATGAATATAATTGTATATGAATATATAAATGTATTTTCAAAGTATATATATGTTACATCTTTTAGAGTTTTTTACCAGCGATACATCATTTTTGGCAACAAAAGCTTAATTCTAAAACTAGATAATGTGATAAATTATATAAATTAAATATAGAAATAAATAAAATCCCTATAAATGTGATGACTTCATACTATATTAGCTAATAAATATCTCTTTGCACCAAACACACTTAGGGCAGATTCCAGTATTAACACAACGAATGTAAATTTACATTTTGTAATTTTTTTAATTTTTAAATTTGACTTAATTTACATATTCATAATTTTTATGTTTCTTGGCTGACTTCTCATCAGATCTGAATGGACAGTCACTGTTTTTACTTCAGTGTTCCTGATGAGGGAGCTAGGGGACTTAGTGGATAGAGAGCCAGGCCTGGACACAGAAAGTCCTGGGTTTAAATTTGATCTCAGATACTTCCTAGCTGTGTGACCCTGGGCAAGTCAACTTAACTTCAATTGCCTACCCTTTACTGCCCTTCTGCCTTCAAAGATTGTAAGACAGAAGGTTAGGGTTTAAGAAAAAAAAAAAAAAGCTCTGCTAGGAGAAGAGAAGGTGCTGCCATTATCTTGTTAACTTCTTTTACATCATTAGTATTACCTTCCATTCACAATTTCTTTATAGGAATCTTTTTCAGTCTCTTGTCCATTTTGTGAGGGTCAGTTTAGTTAAAAATAGATAATCTAGTCTGCAAATCCATTTCACCAGGCACATGCAAATTGCAATATGTTTAAAATGAACAAACAAATGAGGGCACCATGGTCAACTCTTCCATCTGGAAGAACTTCCACATTTCCCTCAAAATATCTCATGAGCCATTCATGGCTTAATTTCTTTCTGGTTCCTCTTTTTAGATAAAAATGAATAGAAATAAGCCTTCTCTCACCATAGGGAATCATCTTGGGCATCCCTTGGGGTTCTCATATCCTACTTTGGAGACCATTTTCATAGGTAAGTTTCTTAAACTCTTAAGTTGTAAAGTAGATGCTGATAAGCATTGATATAGGAATTCTCTCATTGGGAGTTCACTAACACCAATGAAATAACAAATTTCATTTTTCTTAAAAAGAGAAAATTTGCTTAGGCAATGATCACATCTGTTATCTAGGACCAGCACAGCTAAGTAAAGAGAGAGTTCTCACTAGTAAATTGGCCACCAGGTGATAAACTCTTTGGTCATGGCAAACCATGAAATTAATGAAAATACAAAATGGCAAATGATGTAGCCCCCTTCCATTTCTGCAGCAAGGGATATAGAGTTCTAGGAGTTACACAGTTTTTATAGACTTTATCTAAACATAAATTTCACTGCTGGTACTCTAAATATGAGGTCCTTGTCCAATGATGGTACAAGCAAACCGTATCAATGTCACAATAAGAACCAAAGGGATCTGCTTGGGTACAGGACTTCCCTCTCTCCCCCTCCTCCCTCTCCTTCTCTCTCTCTCTCTCTCTCTCTCTCTCTCTCTCTCTCTCTCTCTCTCTCTCTCTCTCTCTCTCTCTCTCTCCCTCTCTTTCTCCCTTTCCCTGTCTCCCCGTCTTTCTCTTTTTCCTCCCTCTCTCTTTCCCTCTCTCCCTCCGTTCCTCTCCCCCTCCCTCTCTCCCTCCCTGTCTCTCTCCCTCCCTCCAATAAAGGACCGCTCTCAACTGGGGACAGTCCAGCTCTGGAGATAAGTGCAGCTGGGATGGTGGTTTGATGCATGTGCAGGTGGCTAATTCCTCTCCACATGTAGGACAGTAGGGAACTTGCTTCTGGAAGAATGTAATGATGCATAAAGGAAGTAATCTGGATAGAGGAGGGAACAGATGGAGCCTGTAAGGCGCAGCAGAGCAGGTATGTGTAGGTGTAGGAGTGAAATGGGAAGCTTGGGATGGGTAACCAAAACCTAGTTTGGTCCCTCACTACCAGTTTGACTGGTGGCCTGCTTAATCTCTGCAAGGCTTTTTCCTCAGGGGTGACAACCTGTTTTAGGAAACTCTGAATTGACCTTTGTCTGGTGGGAACTTGCTTTCAAGGAACTCTCAGACGCGCCCTTGTCCCTGACTGAACAATGAGCCATCAAGCACCTATTAAGCACCCTGAAGGGGGTGATAGAGATACTCTAGTTCCAAATACCCTTTTTGGTTTCTTGGTTTTTCCTTACTGTATTTGGGCCTCTCCCAGATACCCCAGCCTCAGGCTACAAACTTCTTTCTCCAGCCTCTCGGTCACTGGTCTGTTGTCCTTATTTTCCTGTACTTCCCAAGTGTATAGGAGGCCCCAAGTTCTGTTGTTCAATGCAAATTGCCATGATGGACATTCTCAGTGGCGGTGCGTTTTCCCAGAGACATTGTTCTGAGTCTCTGTGTGGCTTTGTGGTGGCCATGTGAGCTCTGTCTTCCTGGTCCTGATTTAAGACTTGTTCTTTGTGACTGCTTTAGTGGTTCTGTGTTTTTTCAGGTTGACAGGGGGTTAGGCTAGGTCACTTCTAATGGGTTAGAACCCAGAAATAAAGAGAAGAGGGAATGTTGGGGAGGCAGAAAACTCAGAAGTTTCAGAGGAGGAATGAAGGATTCCCCTAAACTCTTGAGTCTGGCCAGAGAAGACCATCCCTGAAGACCACCGAATAAATGCAGGTGTGTTCCACCCTTCTGAGATTGAATATCTTCTGATAAAATAACTTTTTTGTTGACGTGGAATCTAGAGACCCCAAACTTGTGGCCTAGTGAGATCTGATGAACCCCAAATTTTAGGAATAGCTTGTAGGTTGGAGACCCCAAAAGCTTGTGCCTGTTCCCAGGTCCCGGTTCCTGTGAGAATCTACCCTGAAGGGAATCTCAGGCTAGCAGTTGCAGACTGAATAATGGACCCTAGGGTAAATGCTAAATACCTTTTTGTCTTAGGTAGTCTTCCCCATTGTATCAGAGACCCTTCCCAGGAAGACACACCTGGGCAGGGACCATCCTTTAGTATCCATTGTAAGCAGCCCCTTCCTTTACACTCTAGTCTCTGGTTAGGATTCCTTTCCCAGGCTTGATTGTATCCAGTCAATATGATAATGTCAATCATCTTCCCCAGCCCCTGGGTCTGCCCAAATGGTATATAAGTTCCCCAATTTCTTCTGTTCCTTGGAGTCGGCATCTAGTTGGCACTCCCAGGAGGTCTGGGAGCAGAGCAGAGCAGAGCAGAGCAGAGCAGAGCAGAGCAGAGCAGAGCAGAGCAGAGCAGAGCAGAGCAGAGCAGAGCAGAGCAGAGTTCAATCCTCGACTCTGCATAAGGCACGTGGCACGTGGCACTCGGCTCTGAGTGGAAGCCTAGTCAGCCCTGTTCCTCCTTTCCCTTAATTAGTGGCTTTTATGACTATTTTAGTTCTATGTTTTTCTAAGTTAACATTTTCAAACCTAGACCTTCCCCCAGTCAACTGCCCTTGTCAGTGTAATAAGGGAGGTAATGTGGCTGATATTAGGGGAGCCGATGGTACCAGTGAGTCACCTGGCCAGGGAGCCTGTAACCACGGTAATTGATGATTTGAGACAGCCAGGGATGTGTATGCCTGAGCGAGCTGTGATGCCCAGTCAGTCTCCCTGCTGTCTGCAGGCTCCTTTAAGGTAGAGAGTGAGGAGCCCCTCCCTGCTGGAGTGAAGGTAGTAACCAACAGGAAGTGAAGCTGACACACTTCCTAAATAAAATGGATGCCTGGCCAATACTTCCTCTGGAATCAGTTGGTTGCTATTTTCCCTCTCCACAGCCCTTTAGCCTTGCATGATGTTATAACTATTGAAGCTCACAGTATCAGGCTAAGGGTTTATTTAAACACAAGAGGGAAAACTGAGGAAAGAGGGTTAGGGTCTGGAGAAGCTGTTGCTAAGGTGACTGGCCTGTGTTGGTAATGGGAACTAGAAGGTAAAATCAGGATGAGGGAACCAGCCCCTCAGCCAGGGATAATTTCCACTGCCCTGATGTTAGGTGGTCCACCAGCTAGACAGATGAGGTTGAAGATTTGGTTTAGGGGTGTCCCTGTTGCTAGGCTGACCTAACCTAATTTCCTACCCACGACCCACAACCCACACCTCCCTTCAACCCCTTTCCTCTTCACCAGTCCAATGAACTCTTCTTCAAGGGACCACTCAAATCTCACCACATCACAGAGCCTTCCCTGATAATTTTGTGTTTTCTGTGGCTAGGAATGTTCCATCCATTTTGGCCCTTGATGTGTGTTGGGTACTAGTGACAAACTTGTTTGATGAAACCCCAAGTTGACCCTTATCCCAGTGTCAACCTGAAAAAAACTATAGAACCACCAAATCGGTCATCTTTAATCAGGACAAGGGAGACAAATGTTCTTCTGGCCACCACACAAGAGCCACCCACTCAGGGACTCCAGTGGGAATTTCTGTCAAACTAAAGAATCTGGGATTATATTTATACTTTATGGACTCTGACCAAAGAGAAACAATTGGTTACATGGACTAGGGAAAGAGGTTGTGCCTGAGGCCTAAATACAATCAGAGAAACCAAGAAGAGGAAAAGGGAAGACTCTTTATCCACCACTCCTATTCCGGATGCAAGAGGTGCTTGATGGCCTATTGTTCAGGGTCAGCTTTAGTCTGAGAGTTTCTTAAAGGCAAATCCCCCAAGGACAAGGATAAATTTGGGGTTTTTGTAAAACAAGGTTGTCACCAGATTATAACTCATCTTTAAGAATCCCTTGAATTGGGTTCCTAGCAGGATTAGCAGAGTAGCGAATCTTAAGAACCCTGATCTTCATGGTTTCTCCCAGAAATCCTGGTCTCTGGCTATTGCATCTAGTCTCTTCCCGCCATTTTAGACTAGAGCCAAGTGAGTGGCAGGGCATATGTCCTTTCCCTTTCTCCAAGTATCTATATAAATACACTGCATTCTGAAGTTCATTGGAAGTCCTAGGACTAGAGGTTCTGTGTCTAAAGACCCGTATTATAACTACTTTGGTAGTTTTGTGGTTTTTTTTTTTCAGGTTTACACTAGCTTCAACACTGTCACGTCTGATGTGCATATGTATCATAGTTCTAATTTCTGTGAGTCCTAGTCTGACATCCCATTTCCCACCTCTATTTCTCTGAACTTGTTTCCTTATCTTTAAAATGAAGGGGTTGGACCAGCACAGATTCTTAACCCAGAGGGTGAACTTTAAAAATATATACTTAGATAACTAGATTTCAATGACTGGTGGCGACACGGAATCTAAGAAAACCCCAAATTTTAGGATTAGCTTGTAAACTGGAGACCCCAAATTCCTCCCTGTTCCTGTGAGTTTGCCCCAAGGGAAGTTTCAGATCTAGCTAGTCTCAGACGGAACAATAGATCCCAAGGTAAATGATAATCTCAGTTAGATGGGGGCTAAGCAAATGCTAAATTTCCTTTTATCTTTTAAGTTTTCCCCCTGGTATCTGGCCTGTTTCCCAAGAAGACCAAGACCAGGGCAGGGTACATCCTTTTTGTATCCCTTGTATCCTCTGTTATCCTGTCAGTATAGTTTGAACACTCCCATTTCCTTGTAACCATGGTAAAAGTTCCCTCAGTTCCCCTAAAGGGGTATATAAGTTCCACAAATTCTTTTGTCCTTTGGAGCTGTCATCTAGTGCGGTGGCACTCCCAGGCCAGTTAGAGGTCTCTGAGGGAGTTTAATAGTGCACAGCCTACATTTTAGCGCTAAATTCCTTTCCTAAAGAGTAATTTTTCTGACTATTTAATAGTTCTGTGTTTGTTCCCAGTTTAACACCGGTTTCCTTTGTAATTCTATGTATTTAAAAACATCGATCTAAGAAGGGATCCATTGGCTTTACCAGTCTACGACATAAAAAGACTAAGAACTCCAAGCTCTAAGTTCTCTTTACTTCTTTCTCTAAACCTGCATGTGAGGGTGGTCCAAAACCACATTTTACCAATTTTTCACTGTTTTGTACTGGGGCTGCCCTGTATTATGGACGAAACTCTTAACTCTGGAAAAATCATCTCACGTTTGGATATTCCTTGGCTTCCATATAAAGAGGATGTTGAAAATTAAAGAGACCTCAAAGCCAGTAAGTGAAGAAGGGGAATTAATGAGATCCATGCTTCTAAGTTAGAGAAAAACCACACCATACAACAGGCCAGTGCTTCCTGCTTTTATTACATTAAATGTAACATTGTATACAAATGGTGGAGGGGCCCAGCTAAAATTCTCAGAATTAACTAGAATGACCAGCTGCCCCATATCCAACAGGCATCCCCTCAACCCCAGTGCATCTCTGGATCTTGCACTGTATAGCTCTGTAACAAACTATACTTCTATGAATTAAAGAAAATAAATATTGCCGCTTTTGTAATAAAGTTCTTTTCAAAGGACTGTACCCCATCCCTCCTTTGCTCCCCTCAGTAAGTGCCCAGGTATAAGAAAAGGGCTCATCCAAAGGAAGTTCCCAAGGCAGGAGGAGAAGTAGCATCTGCCATTTCAAACAAGGCCAAGATGGCGGCAAGATTTGAATTCCTCATAGCCCAACCTGAAGGTTGAGTTTTTCTCCATTCATGATACAAGGCCTGGGGTAAAAATGGCTGTCAGCCCATCTGCCGGGCCCCAAAAGCCACCTGCTTGGGGACCTCTAGGCTAGTGCAGGGCATGACCTTCCCATTTTTGGACTCTTTCCCTACAGTCCTTTCCAATAGTCCCGATTTTTACAGTCATTTGTTTATCCAGCTGGATTAGAAATCCCAAAATTTTTGCCATATGGTAGAAGAGCGGGAGAGGAATGGGGAAGGGGAAGTGTCAAGAGATCAAAAGGGAGAAGTAGGATGTATCTCTTAGTACCAGGCCACTTTTTGTATTCTCTGGAGGTGGCTTAATGGTTCCTTAGAAACAAGTTTTTCATGGAGTCATCAGAATCCAAAGAGTAAAACCCCAAATCACACATATAAACACAACTGTAACACTGACATTTCTAGTCAGAGTCTTTAATTTTCTATTTTCTTCCTGACGGGTCTTAGACTTGACTCAGTCCTGCTGTCCATTGCTAAGGCTCCTGTTATCAGTGGGTCGAGGCTGCTTGGAAATTTTTTTTCTCTGCTCTTTGAAACAGTTTTGCTCAAGAAGAGGTCAAATGGACTCAATTGTTTCTAGTCCTTTTCCTTCAGCAAAGTTTCCCTTCACTGCTGCTGCAATCGTCCTGCTGGTAAACCAGGGCCTATGCCATTGCTCCACTGCCTTTACACACAGCCCGGGAGCCCAGGGGAAGCTGTGGGCACGCTGTCCTAGGCTCTGCTTCTATTATGACCTCCCTCCAGCTGGTTTTTGGTAACATCTAAATGAACTGTCTATTAATACCCCAGAAGCTAGTGGGAGATTGAGAAGTGGGAGGCCTTATGAGCTACAACACAAAGGCCGATTCTGTGCTTGTACGGATCTGTCTGAATTCCCTCACTGCACCATCCCTGTTCAATTCAAATGGACATATATTAGGTCCTATTTTGTGCTGCTCAAAGAGAAGAGCCTGCACCAGGGTACCTGCTAGTCCTTCTGCGCCACATAGTGAAACATGCCTGTTTCTGGTTTCTCTAAGAGATTAAGGTATTTGGGGATGAGGAAGCCTTCTTCCCAAAGAGTTAGACAGGGAGTCTCTCCATTTGTCACTTTAATACTTCAGATCCTAAATAAAGAATGGAGATGAAGAGCAGAACTTGTCAGACCCAAATACAAATTCTGTTATTGAATTGTGAGAGCCATCTGGCCATCAAGTCAGCTCTCAGGTTTTCTAGAGAAAACTCCAAGCCCTATGGTTTATTTGAAAAGGGCCTTCCCTCCAACCAAAAGGCTATTTGTTGGACCACGGAATAGTCTCGAGTAGGGTGATGTCAGCACTAAACTTGGAAGATTCTATTACCTTGCTGGAACAATCACTACTCTATGCCCTGGCCTCTTCTACCAAGGGGATGTGAGCAAGTGCTAACGACTTTCTACGTAGGACCCCAGACCCAGTAACTGAAGAACAGATAAACATCATGATATAATCTGTAGTTGTCAGGCCACCAATAAGGGTCTTCTAGGGCTCTGATGGGTATGGGGTAACAGATTTACATACATATGGCTCACAACATACTCTAAACCTGCCTGGATTCTGTAGGCTTCTCAAGAGACAAAGTGCTCTCTCAGGACTACCTCTGCCTAGGTCAGGATTCAATCTACCGAAACAATATCTTCTCTTTCCTTCAGCGAAGCAGACTACTTAGACACTACCAATTAACTTCTGTCCTGGGTGCCAGATCTTCATCAACTACATGTAGGAAGTATGGTTCCTTCCATCCTCACAAACTGACAGGGAACAGATCCCTTTTTCAAAAAGGAGTAAGGTAGAGAAGGGGAACTTAACAAAATAAAGTCACTCTTTAGGACAGCATCAGACAATATGTTTCAAAATATATTAGATTTTGTTTTTATTGTAGAGCACACAGATCATAGCAAAGTGCCAAACACACAAAACTACAAATAATTTTTTGGGGAAAAAAGCTGTAAAAAAAATAAAGCTGCAACTGCTTTAGTACTTAAATCCAGATTCAAGGAATCAAAATCTGAGAAGTTTTTTTTTTTTTAATTTATATTTTAAAAGAGGGTTCTAAATTTATCACTAGACCCCAAACCTCCAGAGCCTTCGAGGCCTCAGACAAGTAAAGTCAACAGGACAGAACAGAGAGAAGTATCACGTGGGAAAAGAAAAAGTTAAGGTCTTAGCAGCAGGAGTCAGGTTTCTCCCGAGTCATCTTTATGGCCATGGAGCCCTGTTTCTACTAAGAATTCCTAGCAGATCCAAATGAGTAAGACTTCAGTTTTAATAGGCCTGACTCATTGAAAGTTGCTAAAGTTTTTTTTTTTTAAATTTTAAAAATGTATTTTTTAAAAAGGCTCTTCCCCTTACTTACAACTCTTACAACCCTCCCAAGAAACTGATGAAGGAAATAATCCAAGGTGAAATATAAATTCCCACCAGAGTCAACTCTTCTCATCTCCCCTCATGGCCAATGCCAAGCCATGGGAACCTGTGGAAATTCTCCTTTCTATTAGAATTAAAAGGCTAAAAAAAAAGAGAGAAAGGGAATTTTCAAAAGTTGACACCCTCTAAAGTTAGGGGAGAGGGAGAGCAGAGAAAGAAGAGCCTTCTCTAAGGGGGACCTAGAAAACAGACTGCCAAATGTTGAACATGTAACATGTAGACCTTTCCCAGGCTAGGTCCTCATCAGGAAAGAAGGCAAAGAGTGAAGACAAAAAAGATTAGACAAAAACCCACCACACGCCATGACACTTTTCCATATTCCAAACCCTAGACTTGGAAGGACATCAGTCCTCCTTGCTAGAAAAATTTCTAAAACCGACCAAAACATGAGAAGACTCTAACTTATCCAAATATTCACACACATGTCCAAATGCATGAAAAGAGATATCTATGAACAAAATCATGCTACTTCAGTGAAGGGCTCTGTTCCAATGCCACCACCCCACCTTTCTCCTGGGACATTGGGAATGGTCAAGAACTGGTAAGAAGTTTGACAACTGCACATTTGGGAGAAAACAGAACAATTGGTGCAGTGGCCACTTAAGCTATCAGCTAGATGTCCTAAGCAACTTGGAAATCTGTTGCAGGAAGAACAATTTGCAAACTTCAAGATTCCAGTTACCAAATGGCAGGTTAGAAAAAGAAATCAACAGGAGACCTAAGGCTTTTTAGCAAGCCCCACTCTAAAGTTGGTAAAGCATGAAGAGGCCATGACCAAGTTTCAACTCTAGGGGGTCAAACAATATCTTTAGAACGTTTTAAAAAAATTTACAATTAAAGCAAAAGGACTAATTTCTTGAATCTTCAGCAGTGAAACAGTAAAACATTTTTGGTGTTTTAAATAAACACAGCCTAGCACAGCTTGAACTTTTATCTGCTTGGTGAGGGCAAAATGCCCGTCTAACTGACCAGGTGGTAACCAATGCTCCCCAGCAACAAAGATGCCTCAATATAATTTCCATTCAGGAAAATAAGTGAACAAAAAAAAAAATCCAGATCCTGTCCCAGTTCCTTTCTTCAGCCCTAAAATGAAGAAAAAAACTCGTGGGGGAAAAAAAAAAGCTATGAGAAACAGCCAAAGAAAGTTTTCACAGAAGAGAGGCTGGTTTCTGCAGAGTGAGTCTTTTTGCTCATTTCTCAGTGTCTCCTCATCTTCACTTTTCGGGCTGGACTCCCATCCTCCTCCCCACAGTCCTCTGTGTACTCATAAGACTTTCGCCAATAGTTCTCAGAGCTGAAGCTGCTCCTCCTCCTGTGTTTTGGTAAGAGGACAGAGCGCCGGTTCTCTTCCTTATCCATTTCTAAGATTCGTGGCCTGTTGAAGTAGAGAAAAGGAAGAATAACAAGTGGTGGTGGCAAGAAAAATACTTAGGAAGTAGGTATCATGTGGCAGAAAGGACACTGAATAGGAGCAAAGTCTGGCTTTCACCTAGTGGCATTACTGAAAGTCACTTACCCTTTGGGTTTCAGTTTCTTAGTTTTTAAAATGTAGGAGTTGAAATAGATGATCTATCCAAGGCTCTGTCCAGTTTCAAATCTATAACCCTTTTCCTTCTCTAAGGCTTGAATTTTCCCATTTAAGAAATAAAGAGATCAGCCAGGTAGCTCAGCAGATGAGTCAGGCCCAGAGGTGGGAAAGGCCCTAGGTTCAAATCTGACCCCAGATACTGCCTAGCTATGTGACCCTGAGCAAGTCACTTTACCTGAATTGCCTAGCTCTTACTGCTCTTCTACCTTGGAACCAATACTTAGTAGTGATTCTAAGAAAGAAAGTAAGAAGAGTGATAAGGGCAAGGTAAGTGGTAAGAGGTGAAGTTACTTTCCCAGCGTTGCACAGCTAAGAAGAGTGAGGTCATATTTTGAATTCAAGACCTCTCATCTCTGGGCCTGACTCTCAATCTGCTGAGTCACCTAGCTGCCCCAGTAAGGGTTGTCTTAAAAAAAAAGGCAAGTCGCATTTCAGAAGCCAGGATGATGTGATTTTGCTGACAGGCTAAAACAGGGTAGTGGAGATAGCTCTGGATTTAACATCAACACTGGCTCAGCCACTTGGAAAGAAAGCATTTTATAAGCTGAAATGTTCTATATAAATGTAGGCAGAGAGACATTTTCCTTAACAAGCAATAAAAATCATCTAATTTACAGGTTCTCAGAAAGCTCAACACGAGGCAAGAATTGAATACTGAGCTATTTGGGAACATCATTTCTCAGTTTGTCTTAAAACTAACAGACGGAAAAGTCAGAAACATTAGTAAATGTTCTCCCTCGCCCCCTGACTCCAGACCAAGTGCTCTACCCACTGAACCATCTCGCTACCCCTTTAGAGTCAGGACACTGAGTCCAAATCTTGCCTCATATGCTTACTATTACCTATGCGAATCTAGGCAAGTCATTAATCTCTCTCAGACTTAGTTTCCTCATCTACTATCTCCCAATGTTGTATCAATATGTAAAGCACTTTGCAAACTTTAAACTTCCATGTAAATGCTAGCTATTATTGCTATTATTACAAAATCTCTTTTGCTAGGTCTGGAGAGAAGAATGGATTTAAATTATTAAAATGTCCTAGAATCTGAACACAGGATTTCTTTAATTCCCTCTACTTCAAACTCATGCCAGTTAGGGGGCAGCTGGGTAGCTTAGTGGATTGACAGTCAGGCCTAGAGACGGGAGGTCCTGGGTTCAAATCTGACTTCAGACACTTCCCAGCTATGTGGCTCTGGGCAAGTCACTTGACCCCCATTGCCCACCCTTACCACTCTTCTGCCTAGGAGCCAATACACAGAAATTAAGGGTTTAAAAACAAAACAAAGCAAAAAAACAAAAAGCAAAAAAACCCAATTCATGCCATTTAAAGTCAATGGCAGTAAAGCCCCAGTATAGTTCATACCTATGAGCAGCATCTGGATCTGCTTTTCGGTGGGACCGCTTTGGTTTCAGGATCTGGTCCCTGTTGCTTCCTGACAGACGATCAGAATTATAACCAGAGGGTAACAAAGAGTTACCCAGGGACTTTGTTTCCAATCGTGGGGCATCCAGTCTCGTCCTACAAATGAAACACAAAGAGCTATCAGCAGGATTCTATGAAAGTACAGCTGCCAGAAAAACATGTAAAGACTTCTAGAACTGAGCAGAACCAAGAGAACATCATTTATAGTAACAATAATGTACCTCTTCGTATTAAACAGAAATGTATTTGGAGAAAATTTCATTTTTAATCTAGATTATTATTGGTTGCTGCCAAAAATCAAACCTATTCTAAAATGGGAAAAAAATGGGGCAGCTGGGTAGCTCAGTGGATTGAGAGCCAGGCCTAGAGACGGGAGGTCCTAGGTTCAAATCCGGCCTCAGACACTTCCCAGCTTGTGACCCTGGGCAAGTCACTTGACCCCCATTGCCTACCCTTACCACTCTTCCACCTATAAGTCAATACACAGAAGTTAAGGGTTTAAAATTAAAAAAAAAAAATGCTAAAAAGGGAAAAAAGTCTCCAGACTATTCCCAAGCCTATACTATAGGTTTTGAAAACTACTCCCAGAAATAGCAGTCCCAAATGTGTTGTGGGCAACTGAAACAGTTTTGGAACAGATGAATAGTCTCTGAAGCAATTGCTTTCAAAGACAACACTCATTTGGACTGCTAAGTAAGATCTGCAACGTTTCTTAAAAGGTTTTGTTACTTTGCCTTTAACTAGATGAGTGACTTTTGGGAAATTTCATGTTTCTTTCTCTGTCAAAAAGAGGGAGTATGATTAGTTCTCCACGGACTTCCTACTACTAACTCAAAAATAAAATACAAAGTCTTGAGCTTAGCACTGAAAGACCCCTAGAACCTGGCTCCAACGGACTTTCTGGACTTATTTCATCATCATGTTTCTTTATGTACTCTAGGCTCTACATTCCAGCCAGTCGAGACTGCCTTCCTGAAATAGACATTGTCCTTTGTTTTAGGATTTTGTTTGAAATG
Organism: Gracilinanus agilis; assembly: GCF_016433145.1. NCBI lineage: Eukaryota > Metazoa > Chordata > Mammalia > Didelphimorphia > Didelphidae > Gracilinanus > Gracilinanus agilis. The sequence continues at coordinate 271,571,762 of NC_058130.1, read as the reverse complement.
TTTCCTACAGTCAGGCTGTGGATGCTCATGCTTCCTCACCTGTGCTGATTTTTTTCCTTTAAGGATCATCCCAGCAGCAAGGCTGAAGGCTACTTTTCCCCCTTCCTCTGCCAGCTGGTCAGTGTGCTTTTCCTTTTAAAACTACCTGTACAAAGATAAGTACTATGTACTATGTCCCTCCCATCAAAATGTCTGCTCCAATGTCTGTCCTAGTATCCTTCAGTACTTACAAAGTGCCTTGCTCACTGAAGCAGAACTTAACAATGCTAAATGAATGTTCCCCCTGCTCTCATATTTTAGGACTTTAATTACATGTCACAAATGCAATGATCCTATGTTCACACCAAACATTTAATCATTTGCTCTCTTGTTAAGCCAGGACTCTACATATGCCGGACAACTGGCCCACCTTTAGCTAAGTTATTGCTAAATAGAGACAATGAACTGAATTCATGCAACTGTAGATAAAAACAGAAAATAAAATTTAATAGCTTTGAGAGTACCTGAAGTGTTCAAATAAGGTCAAATTCAAACAGCCTCCCCAAGGAAGGAGCCTCATATTTATTCCAACAACTTAAATAACACAGCAGCTGCAATCAAATCAGCAAGCATTTTATTTAAGCACCTAGTACATATGCTAGTCATTACATTAGGAGCTAGACATATAAAGATAAGAGGAAAATAATAACTGCCCTCAAGGAACTTTCATTTTAAATGCTAGATAACACATGCATATATACATATGCAAATACATATATTAAAATAAATATTATAAGGTTAAAGCAAAAGTGTTTATCTCTATATTAGATAATATATTTATCATATTTTATATATAATCATATGGAATATGCAACATAAAATATTTTTTCTTTAACATTATTTATTGAAAGGTACAATGAAATGATAAATCATCTAGGTATAAAAAACTGTTATAAAACAATGCATCCCAAAACACTAAAGGCCATATCTGACATAATTCTATTTAGCTTCTGTTTTGATGTTTTGATCTGTAAAAATTACAGTGCTTGATTCTGAGTGAATTTAGTCACTGCAATTCCCAAGGTAAATTCAGTGTTCACTGCCCACATCTTTGAAGTTTGAAACTAATCTTCTGGATTATTCAATCCAGACATTTATACTCCCACATATAATACAATGAAACTTTCATAATTGTAATTAGATAGTAAAGATTTCATTCACAAGAGATACTTTTGTGGGGAAGGTCCTTGATGCTGGGGGAAGCTAGGGAAAGCCTTCTGAAGGAGGTTGTGGTTGAAGGAAAGCAGGAATTCCAAGAGGCAGAGATGAGGAAGGAAAGGACTGCAGACATGAGGAATGGCCAATGCAAAGGCAGGAATGAGAGATGAAATGTTAAATATAAGGATTAGCAAAAGGGCTAGACTACAGAGTTTGTGGAAAGGATTGATATCTAAGAAGAATGAAAAGGTAGGGAACCAGGTTTTAAAGGCTGACAGAGAAATTAATGTTTGATCCTGGATTTAATAGGGAGTGACTATACATGGTCAGACCTGTGTTTAAGGAATATCAGTCCAGTCACTGTGTAGCTGTGAAATACAGAGAAACCCGAGTCAGAGAGACCAAATAGGAGATTATTCCAATTCCAAAAGGGCAAGTGAGTACCTGAACTGGGACAGAGAAACTGGGTGAGCAAAGAGAAGGGAACCTGCAGGAAAGAAGAAGGCAGCTATTTGGGGTGCAGGAGAATATAGGGTTATAGTTCTAGAACTGGAAGGATTCTCAGAACTTAAGACTAAGCTGAATATATATATTTCTATCTAAGGATAAATACATACACACATAAAAAATATATGTGTAATATGGGAAGGGCAGAGACATAAGGAGAAGATATCTTAAAATTCACAAAAACTAAAAAGATCATCAAATGAGAAAGTATTGAAAAAAGAGAAGAGAAAGAATGCTCAGGACAGAGGGTTGGCATTAGTTACTATTCAGTAAAGAAAACTAAAGAGGAGTGGTCATACAGGTAGAAGCAACAAAGAACAGTATTAAAAACAAAACAAAACAAAAAAAAAAACCTCTCACAAAAAAGCCAGAAGACAGGGTCAAGAGACACAAATAAACAGGATGAGAATTAAGATGCCACCAGAATTGGAAACTGAAATAGTGGCAATTTTGGAGAAAAGCTTTATTTGAATAATGGGGTTGGAAATCAAATTATAAAGGGTTGACTGGAGAAGAAGCATGATTTTTCCCAACTTTAGCGGAGAAGAGGGAATAATATATAGAGCAATAGCTAACAGGCATGGTAGGTTCTACATAGGAATTTTTGAAGATGGGCACGTTTGTAGGTATCAGAGAAAGAACCAGCAGATATTGAGAGGCAGATGATGATGGGGGCAATGTGATGGAAGAGTCAGGAGTAGATAGGATTGAGTAGTACATTTTAGGTATGGTAAAGTCATCTCTTATTTTCAGAGAATAAAAAGATGAGATAATAGGATATTATGTCAAGGAGAAGTAGTAGCCAGTGGGCTTCACTATCTCAGTAAAGTATAAAGAAAGGTTCTTAGCTGGGAAGGTAAGCCATTTTGGAAGTGAGATAAAGATTCAATTAGGGAGGGAAAAGATTGCCTCACTGCCCAGCTGAGATTAGAAAACATAAATCTGTAGTAGGCCCAGTTAAGACTGTTTTATGACTTTCTCTAGGTCCATTCTGCAGCACATAAATAGAAGCAGATGGTGGGAGTAACTTAAGGTTGGAGTTTGATAAGTCATAAGTGGCAATAGGACAAGGAAACAAAGGATTCAAGAGTGGAGGTAAGTTGAATTGGTTCACTTAGGGGTCAAGACTAGAGAGGGAAGAGAGTGAAACCAGAGCAGGAGTGATATCCCAGAAGAGTATCAGAGTTGGAAGACAGGATGTAATTGTGAAGACAAAAAAATAGGTTCAAAAGTAGAAAGGCATAGGAATATCCTATTATCTCATCTTTTTTTTATGAGTATTCTTTCATAACAATGACCAATATGGAATTGTGTTTTGCATGATAATAAAAATAAAAAAAAAAAGCTTGTGGTAGAGAATATGTAGACAGCAGGTTCTAGTTTGTTCTAAGACAAGAATACTTTGAAAACATTAGTATTTTAAAAATGTCAATGTTTTCAATTAAGAATCATGGCACATCAGAGGTAGGATGAGATAGAATTTTAAGACAACCAACTCAAGAATCAAAAAGATGAAGTGACTAGCTTATGTTCAAACCAGGTCTTCAGATATCAAACCAAGCACAATAGGATTATACTAAAGACAAAAATAACAATGAGCCTGGTCATAAATTAGGCAAAATCCTGGATGTGAAAAACAGTGAAGTGGTCTTAAAAGTCAGTTTCCTGGAAGTTTTTTATTTATATGTTGCAGAAAAGCTTTTCAGTAATCACAACAAACAAGATCCAAGTAAAACTACTGTATAAAGTATAAGAAGTCTTCCTTTCCAAATCTAATTCCTAGATTAGTATTTAATTATAGAACTGCAACTATCTGCAAACCCAAAGAACTGCCATAACTTCATTTATTTTGATTTTTACTGCTCTAATTAAATTTTCAACTCTCTCCATTAAACTTAGAATTTAGAGTAATACCCGTCCCACTCAAGAAGCAAATTCAGTTCTGCTGCTATAATCTGTCTCTTCTCGGAGCACTGTCTCCACATCAAATAACACCTGCTAATAACATTGAGTGGATCAATTGCCCCTCTTTATCATATTGGGAACAATTCTATGGTGATAAGAACATACCTTTAATTCTTCAAACCCATCACTGGACTATACAGCAATCTGAATTAAAATTAGGGTGAGAGAAGATGAGGTCATTTTATTTTAATATTTTACAGCTTGAAGGAAGGGAAGAAAAAAAATAGCAGCTAGTCACTGATCTCTGTTAGGGCCCTGAAAGTCCTAACTTTAAGTAAAAGATGGAGGTGGTCCCCACTATTAGCAAAGCTGTAATACTAGTAAGAGTTTCCAAATAATTAAAAAGCATCATAAGTACTCTTGAGTCTAAGATTCCATATTATGGCATATTTTGGCATGTAAACTGATACATTTTCATAATGGGACAGACAGGGGCTAAGCACTTCGTTCCATGGCAGTGGAACCAGCTATCTGTCTTCCCAGCTCTTCTTTCAGAGATCACAGAAGACAGCCCTAGTGTTTCCACTTTCAACTCTCAAGATATTGAAAGCTTTTTGCTCTAGGCAAATCAGTTGGTAGCAAAGAAATGCCTGTACTATGCTAACAGGTATATTTTGTAAGTTCTAGGATGGCAAGAAGTTGGTGTCAGTTCCTTTCCTTCAAATGTCAGAAAATAAGTTTTCAAGGCTAGTTGAAGGTAAGTGGAGTTCCCAATTCCTTCAATTTGTTGTTTGTTTGTTTGTTTGTTTTTTTTTTTTTGCTAAGTACCCTGAAGAATGGTTCACTAGTATAGCACCCTTCCAGACTTTCTGGATGCCAGGATGCTGCTGACAAGCCTGTTTGTAGGTCAAAACATACTGGAGAGAATATGATAGCATCCTATTTGGATGCTAAACAGAGGAACAAGAGTTTATTTAGATGAGGCTGCAGGCACAGGAATAGGAATTATTTCAGCTATGGTTTCAATCTTAGATCATTTGGTGAATCCAAAATCCTGTTATTTTATGCTTTCTCCCAAAGTGAAGTTTTCTAAAACTGAAACAAAAACAGCTCTAAAATCTCTAAAGATCACCTAAAACTAGACAAATCATAGATGTGGGCTGGAAAACCACAAAAGTGAGGTAGGATGTTACTATGGACACTCCCTGGTAGAGAGGTCAAAAGCTGGGTCAGATGGCTCAGACCTGGCTAAATAGATTAAAGTTATCTGTTCTATGTTCAAAGTAAAAACAGTATTATATGAGGAACCTTTATGAATGACTTAGCTATTCCTAGCAATACAGTGATCCAAGAAAATCCTCAAGGACTCATGATGAAAAAGACCATCTGCCTTCAGAGAAGGAACTGATGGAGTCTGAATACAGATCAAGACATATGTTTCACTTTATTTCTTCCCTTTTCTTTTGTTAGTTCAAGTTCTCTTTCACAAAAGGACTAATATAGAAAGATATTTTCTACTATTACATATGTAAAATCTATATCAGATTGCTTGCTGGCTGGGGGGAAGAGGGGTAAGAATTTGGCTCAAAATTTTTTTTAAAATTAAGGTTAAAAAATTTTAAATGTAATTGAGGGGAAAAATTAAATATTACTAAATGGGGGGGGGCAGGAGAGTATCTGTTCTACACAATATACTTGAATTCTAGGACTACTTATAAGAGAAGACAGCAGGCCAAATAGGTCTCCCTTAAAATCTCCAAGAGATGGGAGCACTTGAATTTTCTGTCTCTAGGGGTCGTCCTCAGGCAAGGAAGGGATCAGCATCCCTTGGCAGGTGATTTGATTTTCTTGAGAGTAGCAGCCACTGTTATTACCACATCTATCAGCTTAGTGCTAACAAGCTCTTCCTTCTTTGTCAAACAGGCAATAATTAGGAGGGAGATCAATTCTAAGCCCTTCTTTTTCATCTACAAAGTGAGAGAGTTGTAGTAGATGACCTCTCAAGTCCCTATCAGTTTTAATATGACTACCAAATCTTATTTAATAGGTTCTAGACCCAGGGTGATCCATTCCCAGACCCAGGAATGTCAGTGCCCTAACTGATCTACTTTTAAAAAAAGTTTTCATTTTCCTGCCTCTAAAACTTGACAATGTCCTTTACATTCTTTACTTCCAAATCTCTAGAGAAATACTGTTCCACTTAGAAAAAGCTACTTCATGCCTATAAGGTTGTTCTACTTAGTTTTCTCACAACATAAGCCACAGGGAAATCCATCCTAATATTGTGACTATGCTACTGCATCTGACTGACTTGGGGGCAGGTTGGTTAAACACATTTTTCCTGAACCATTAATACCTTCAGGTGGTAGAAAGAATGCCAACTAATAACTAAGCTAAATCAGTGTGAAGCTGAAGATACCAAATAATAATTGCTAGCTTAGGTCCTAGTAGAAATGTAAGTTTATGTTCCTGATGTTACTTACGCACAGCACTGTTTCCTTATAACATCAAGATTTCATCGAGCAATGAAAAATGAGTGCCATAAAAGCAGAAACCAAGTGTGTTGGTCTTTTGGTGGGGCAGAATAAAGAAGCACTCCAAGGTGCAGCTGGGTAGTAGCTCAGTGGATTGAGAGCCAGGCCTAAAGATGGGAGGTCTTAGGTTCAAATCTAGGCTCAGACACTTCCCAGCTGTTTGACCCTGAGCAAGTCACTTAACCCCTATTGCCTAGCCCTTATTGCTCTTCTGCCTTGGAACCAACACACAGTATTGATTCCAAGACAGAAGGTAAGGGTCAAAAAAAAAAAAAAAAAAAAAAAAAAAAGACTATAGAAGCACTCCAAAAGAAGGTTAACATTCAGCCCAAATCAGAAACTATAGATCCGAGCCAGCTGCTAGAACTCTAGAAAAACTGGAGTAACAAAGAAGTACCATCAGAAGTGAAGACATTTATGTACTGGTAATACCTTTCTGTATGCTCTAGAACTAAATCCTAGAGGAAGAACTACTTAAATTCTTAAAGCCTAGCTAGTTGAAATCACTGCTGTTGGATGAGTAATGACAAAGTCAGTTTTGCATTCTATGTCTTGATATGCCCCTAATATTTGCCTTTCTGCACATCAAAGCACTAAAAATTGTATGATCCATCATGTTTTAAATTATGCAAATAGATTTCAGAGACACTAAGATTTATTGACTTTGAGCTAAGTGACCAAATTGGTTCCCTAACTTAGTCTTGGCTTCTGAAGTCATCTCCTGGATCATATAAAGACACAGAACAGCATAAGAGCACTGGATTTGGAATGCAGAGGTAGGGTTCAAATCTCATTTCTGGGACAAATCACTTACATTCTGAGCTTCAGTTTCTTCATCTGCAAAATGGAATAACACCCGATTACATATTCCACAAGATTGCTTGGTGAGGTCAAGTGAGCTCATATGTGAAATGTTTTGCAATCTTTTTTTTTTCTGTTACATAGATATTTTTAAAGGGTTTTATTTAAAAGAATTTAAAAATACTTTAAATTTAATTTTTTTAAATCTCCCTCCTTTCCCTTCTCTCTTCCAGTGTTGGCAGGTGTTTTAATCTGGGTTTTACATGAATTACCATGCAAAACAATTCTATATTGTTCATTTTTGTTTATTTTATTTTTAAAAATCAATTATATATAATAACAAATTTCCACATAAGTTTTCTGAAGTTATAGGATCCAAACTGTTTGTGTCTCCTTCCCTCCCCTCGCTTGGAGACCCCAAGCAATTTGGTCTGGTTTATACATGTATTATCATGCAAATGTTTTGCAAATCTTAAAAGTACTATATAAATGTTGGCTATTATCTCTACTTTCTACACTAAAATCAAATCCTATTTTCCATATCCTAGGTAGAAGATTGGGAAAATCAAGTGGGAAGGGATGAAAGCAACCCTGCACATAGTTGCATACTATTTTCAGCCCTCAAATATATTTAATTTGGTCAACAGATACAATTACTATCAACTATAAGCAAATAGAATACCTTCTGCTCCATTGCATGTATCTCCAGAAGTCTGAAGTACCATAGAAAAGTCAGTAAACAACTCCAAAGGGATAAACCACTTAATAGTGATGCACCAGAGGGAAAAACTTAAGCTATTATGCCTTAACCCAAGTCATTACTATGTATGATGGGATACATGAGAAGTTCTAGCTTCACCGACACATAAACAACACTCAGAACTCACGTGCAAGAAATAGATGCTTTCAAAGTGATTACATGACATGGATTAGGTAAAAGACCAACAAACATTTGTTGTTACTCTTATTTCAAGTGACCTGGTTGGGTCCATTTCACAGTCTCTCACAATAGAGTTGATTAAGCAAACACCACCACAGCCTTGGCTTTTCCATAGACAGAACATTAAGGGGTCTTCAGATTCCTTCCCGATAGCTCAATATGCCAAGATGTGCTCTATGCCAACATCTCAATGTTCTAGAACAGGGGTCGGCAACATATGGCTCTCAAGCCATATCTGGCTCTTTTGAGGGCCAGATATGGCTCTTTCTGCAGGAGCCATAAAGTCAATTTTTTTCAGGAGCTGTTACAGGAGCGCACACTGTGAGCACTGTACGGCTCTCACGAAATTACATTTTAAAAATGTGGCGTTTATGGCTCTCACGGCCAAAAAGGTTGCCCACCCCTGTTCTAGGGTATTTTCTTGCTCATAAAAATAATTAGCATAACTTAAGAAAGCTGGGTTAGGTCAATAAGACTGTGTGAAGGCAGTAGATAATGCAGCCATCCTGGACCTCTTTCAGCTACTCTATTCTTTTGATTCCTTCAAAAATCTTCAATTCACACTATATATCTAAAACACTTCTAGATTCTGTATCTTAGTCTTACAATACCTGAAAGAGGTAGGAAAGGGATCCTAGAGCAGTGCCAAATATATGAGCTGTACACAGCCCACAACACTCTGAAGTTTGGCCCAAATCAAAATAAATAAAAATCCAATAAAATGCAGTTATTATTACATTTTAAAACTAATACAAGGGCCACAGGGGTTTTTATATATAGATTAGTGTCTCCCCTTTCTATGTGAGTTTGCTATCTAGTTCAGGTGCTTATCCAAAGTAGGGATACTGACAGAAGACAGAAGTTCATCCAAATTAGGACTAGACTAAATTCTTAAGTCTCTCAGGGCAGGGATTAAGACTTATCTAAACTTTAAACTTTCTATTTCTCCCAGCACATTGTGCTCTGCACAAAATAGGTGCTTTAAAAAAAAGTTTAAAAAAAAATAAATCAAGTTTCTGATTAAAAACATACTGTTTTTTTTACAGGAGAAAGTTGTTCCCTCTTAGCATAATTTACTTCATTGATGGGCAGTATTATTCCTTAGAAAGTTTTTCTTTCAATTTAGAGAACCATGGAAAGATATGAACTGATAGAGTAAAGCAAACAGAAACAGGAAAAGAATACAACAATATAAATGAAAGAACAAAAATTAAACTGAATCAATAATCCCTTGAGTCAAGCTGATAATATGCCCTTCCCTTCCTCTCTTTTCTGCAGAAGTGAGAGATGCTAGGTGTGGATTTTACCATCAGGCTATATATACTGATATATTGGTTGGTTTTGCCGAACTGCTTTCCACTCTGCCCCTCCCTTAAAAAGAAGAAATAAAATCCAACCAAAACTTTTGTTATGAGGGACAGAGAAGGGATATATTCAGGAATAGTGTTATTAAAACAAAAGGAAGAAATAAAAATTAAAAAGAAAGTTCTTTATACTGTGCTGAAATCTGCCTTCCTGTTAAAATATACAAACAATTGAAAAGAAAAGTCTGAGGCACTGGGGGGGTTGGTTTTAGTGTTCAGGTATCCTAGTTCTATGGCCAATGCCCCAACCACTCTGACCACATTCTTAACTTAGGACTCCTGGGTTCTAGGACTAGTACAACAACCTGAAGTCACATCAACACATGGAATGATGTTGCCCTACACCCTTTCAACTTCTTGTTACCACAAGTAACTCTGTGCTCTCATTGAGTTGCTATTGCCTCTGGTCTACTACTTCCTTGGCTGTTGTGTCAGAGGTTGATTCCTTGCCAGATGCCCAGGTTTCTCCTTTGTCACCTGGCTGTCTTCACTGGCAATGAACCTCAGTTCTGTTGCCAAATTCTCTTAAGTCAGATCCTCCATGGCAGTGATGGGCAAACTATTCCCCGTGGGCCAGATCCAGGCCCTAGTTTGCCCATCACTGCCTTAAGCAATTGCATGGGGAATAGTTTGCCCATCACGGCTCTATGGGATCTGAGCAATTGACCTCCCTAGCCACAGCCTGTTTCTTCTGAGTCAGAAGGCTTGACTTTAGATGATTTAAATAACTCAGAATTTTAAGACAAATAAAATGTGATGTTTTATAAATCTTAATTAAAAAAAAGTTTGCTGTTGTTAATAAGAATCTGCATTTTTATTTGACTCTATTACATCTACCACTGGACATTGTAACTTGAAGATATCTTCGTGGGAAGTTTTTGTGAATTGCTATGGCCAAAAAAATTCACTACATTATGACCAACCTTTTCAGTTATGAACCTCTCTGAACTTAGCTAAGCTGGTCCTTGGTAGACAGATCCAAAATCTATTATTCTAAACCCTTTTTGTTTGGTATAACTTGTTAGGGATTGCTGCTGGTAAGCAAGGATCTAGAACCCTAAGGACACTTCATACCTTTAGATGGCATAAGTAAATGATTTTAGTAGAGGAAATCTCTTCATTTTCTTTTCTTTAAAACCAAACCAAAACAAAAAACCCCTTACCTTCTGTTTTAGAATTGATACCAAGTATTGGCTCCAAGGCAGAAGAGCAATAAGGGCTAGGCAATGGGGATTAAGTGACTTGCCCAGGGTCATCCAGCTAGGAACTATCTGAGTCTAGGACCTCCCATCTCTAGGCTTGCCTCTATCCCCTGGGCCATCTAGCTATCTTTAATTCCTTTCAAAAATGGAGATGATACCCCCAGGACTATGAAAGGTATAACTGAATCCCACTCCCAAAGACTAATACAATGAGGCTGTTCCCTCTATTAACATGACAGATGAACCATCACATGACCAATCTTTTCTTTAATGAAGTGTGCAAGAAAAGCAGCAAGTTGAACAAGGAAGGTAAAAAGGTAGATTGATCCAATCAACCAGCATTTATCAGATGTTTATTATATGACAAGAACTGTGCTACATACTGGGGATAAAATATTTTCAGCAGTTAACTAGGGACTGGTCAAAGAAAAGTCTTCTTACCTCATTTATTAAAGTTCTAAGATACTTTGATTAAATCTTTCTTTTGTCTCAATAATACTCTACCTTGTATTATCTTTAATCTGTATATAAATATATGTATATATGTATGTTTCCCTGGGGAACAGTGATTCTAAAAGGGTATGCTTCAAGTGTTTTATAACATAAAATTTTGGATGTCATGTTATTGCAAAAAAAAAAAAAATAATATTTAACATCTATTTTACTGACCATTTACTTAAAGTATAGTGTTTATAAAATCAAAACTTGCCTATTTTATGTGCACATTAATCAGAAAAAAATATAAGACCCTAAATTTGCAACAAAGTCAACAAAAAAGGCTACTCTCTGAAGACAAACTAGGCATATTCAAGTTACCCAACTCTTCCATCACAGCATTGCCAACTTGAATGTTCAGTAATTCCTCACAGCAGAGTAGTCAAAAGCAAAAAAAAGCCTGAACCACTGTAGTTGAATATAAATTCCTTAACAGGGAGGCATGTCATTTATCAATTTATTCTCAAGATTCACCATATAATAGGCATTTAATAAATGTTTGCTGAGTATAACATACTGCATTGGAGCATGGGGGCCCTGGGAAGGAGAGAAGAAATTGGCTAAATTTCAAAAGAACACTTTTTTCTAATTATGGGTTTCTGAACAACAACAAATTGAGGGTGAGGAGATGTGTGCTCTAGTCTTGTTCTTCCCTGTAAACAAGCTATGACCTTGGGAAAGTACTTTCACCTCTAAGCCTGTTTCCCTTATCTACAAAACGAAGGGATGCTCTTTTAAGGTCTCTCTTCTGTACTACACTTCTTTGACTCTAACCTATTAATGTGATAAAAGAAAATCAGAAGAACTTACAAGACCACAGGTGCAATGTCAACACTTTCTAAATTTACCATAAGTTAGTAATCAATTCCCTACATGGAAATGGTGACCATGTGGAACAGTATTAAATTTTCAGCCATCTGCCTCAGTGTCCTGTACCATGGGTGAAAACCTTGACAATTAAAAGAGGATTGTGAAAGACACTGTGAAAGCAGTGTCTAAAAGTACTTTAAAGATATATTATAGGAAAAGTAGCTAGAGCACCAAGCCTGGAATTAGGAGCTCCTGGGGTTCAAATGTGGCCTCATACTTCCTAGCTACAAGACCCTACAAGTCTTAAACTTAACCCTATTTGCCTAACCCTTGCTCTTTTTACTAAGACAGAAAGTAAGGATTAAAAAAAAAATAAAAGTAAATAATAAGTTGCAATAATAAGAACTTTTAGGGTATTCTCTAGGTATGGGAAAATAGACTTTTTGGTCTTTATGGTTTTTTTTAAAACCCTTACTTTCTATCTTAAAATCAATACTAAGTATTGGTTCCAAGGCAGAACAATATAGTAAGGGCCAGGCACTGGGGGTTAAGTCACATACCTGGGAAGTGTCTGAGGCCACATTTGAACCCAGGATCTAAGCCACCTAATTGCCCATCAGTGTAATTTTAAATAATGATAGCACATGCTTGTTCACACTTCTTATTAAATATATGTATATGTTATTATTCATTGGAGTCCTTAAGTCTTCAGATGAAACACCTTTACATCTACAAAATTAAAATCAAGAAAGAGTAAAATGAACCTAAGGCTGTCTCCATTGCTAAACCTCCTGCATCCCTTGGTGCAAAAGTATTCCCCAGATTAAAAATATCCCTCAGTTGTTATTTACAAATAAACCCCAGAAATATATAAAGATATAACAATCAACTTAGTAGAAGAACAATCAAGTTTTGGAACTTACTTTCTAAGGATGATGACAGCTCGACGCTCCTTTATATCCTGAGGTCGTATGCAGTGGGTGATTTCATCAGCAGCATATCCACTGCAAGAAAACATAGTACAGTCTGGGATTAAGCGATTATTACTTCCTTTGATCAGAATTCTTCTCCTCATTTCTTTTGGGTTACTAAAACTCACTCTCATGGTCAGGAAGCTAATGATGTAAACTTAAGGATACAACTTTCTCTCAGAATGCATACCCAATTTGTGACTCAAAAAAAAAAAAAAAAAATTCCGCTCCCCGCCATAGCTAGATATAGCAAAGATCATTTACTACTTAAAAGCTGTTTCTTCTCAGAGGAGACTCCACTGTCTAAATGTAGAAACTACTTAAAAAAAACAAAACAGGCATACTGGAAAGTAAACAAGGCTTTTAATGGAAAGGTGAGAACAAAAAGCTGAAGAATTTATGATATCATACTATTTTCTAAATTGCTCCAACCATTTAAAACACTTATCAAGGCTTAGAAAGATCCTCAACTTAAGTGAAGTTTTTTTTCTGAACAAACTTAACATTTACTGATCCTTTTTAGCTTTGAGGGAATCTGAGAGGCAAACACTGGCTCGAAGAGTCAGCTTAAGCAAGGTTATTATATGGGAAAGGGAAAGAGAACGATATTTAGAGAAATCTCATTTTCTTAAAATTTTTTGGCTTTATGCAGAAGCTGAGGTGGACAAACCGATTATGAGTCACCAGAGCAAAGAAAGAATATAACACCCAAGCAAAATTCAACTGCTTTTGCCTTTAAAGCTACCACTATGGGAACTCATAGTCTCCACATTTGCTGTTTGGTACATTTTAGGACTAGCTACCATTCTTTATTTCAACATAGTCCATAATACAACATTGCTTACCAGCCAGTAATCACATGTAGATGACCATCTGATGGCTAACAACTTTCAAACCAATAGGCTTTTAAAGCTGTTCTCCTATGCATCCAATCCCAGCTACCCTGCCTAAAATAATTTTAACTTATTGATACAAGTATTGCTAAGCCAACAAAACCCTGGAAAATCACTCAGATCAGTACAGTAAAGCTTTAGGTTATAATAAATAAAAATTGTGACAGTTTCAGATCAGAATTGAATACTACTTAAGAAAAAGGCTCTCAGATATCTCACACAACCCAAATACCACTCTATGTCCCATGATAAAGGATTATTCTATGCTTAATCTCTATTTTAGGTTCAGGCTTTTCTTGAAGTCATTTTCAAAAGTAGCATTAGCTATTGCTTGGGTTCTACCACTCTAAAATCCAACTGGACACACTTGGCAACATATGAAATGGCTGGTACTATTTGGATGGAAGTGGGGGAGGAGAATGGGAAAGAGGCAGAAGGTATCTGATACCCAGTAGGAAGAGGCAAATAGCTATTCACCCCATGCTCTGTCTAAGAGCCAGGCTACTTTTGGCTTAGGTCTTAAGAGAGTCTGACCTGGTTCCAAGCCCTGTGTCCTTTCAAGGTTGCCAGGTTGGTTCTCATCTGACCTCAGGAGATCATATCCATGATAAAGATTGTCTAAGGGTGGTCTTTAGTCTAAACCAGAGATCAATGAAGACTAGAACAAATGAGAATTCTTGATTTAACTCTGGAAATATCCTATAGATCAAATAACTTGGGGTTCCTATCTCCTGCAACAAAGATCTCAAGCCATATCCTTCAAGCTAGCTTAGAAAGGTTGCAAATCTTACTGCATTTTCTTCTTTGTCCATTCTATGTATCAGAGCAAAAAGTAATAAATACCATGAATTGACAAGGCCAATCTCTAAGCAAGACTCATTTAGGAGAGTAGGATACTAATTTTCAAACCAGCTATTGACAAACACCCAATTGTTATTAACCAGTTTGACTAGATTAATAACAGCGCTGAAAATATATTGCCTTCAAAACTGCTAGGATGGGAAAGCTTGCTGAAATATAATTCTAAAGAAAATCCAGATAGTTAATAATTTATCTTCTCTCTTTTCTAAAAAATATTAAGTTAAAAAATCAAGAATTAAATGACCACATGTAGTCTCTCCTACCAACTGAAACCAAAATGTGTCAAGAGTCCTGGGAAGGATTATTTTAACTGGTTCAAATTGTTTTATCAACATGTAAGTGTGCAGCATCATAGGTTATAATGGCTTGGCTACCTCTGGTACCCTTTAGGTTTTAATTGTCTCATGTTGTTCCTGCTCCCTCTTGTGGTTGCCTTAATTCTAGAATTCAGCTGAAGAAGCAGACACTAAAATGCATTATCATTTCCTATCAGCCAAACCATTATAATGATCTAAGTCTGTAGCGATCCCCAAGAATGTCTTGCCTTATAAAAAAATGTTTTTAATGTGCTACCAATCCTTAATAAACATGAGTGTTTCAATATGCAAATAAGAGATCATAGAAGAAACTTAGCTACTTGTTAAACTATTCTTCAACCAGAACTTTCCATCATAAAGTGTTTAACTGAGAGTACATTAGGGTTATTTACCACTAAGCAGCCTATTTATTGCAAGAGAACCTGTTTAAGAGAAGCTGCATGCCAGTTTGAAACTGAATATGCCCGAGGTCCAATACCATGGTTGGTCTGTGGAAGAGTCAGTGCTTGTTATTTTAACTTCATAGGAAAGGAAGTTTTACATACTGATCAGCCTATATAATTATCATGTTGATCCACCGGCAAAGCACTGATAACTTTCCATGCTTCCTTGTACCACATCCTAAGTCTCTTCTCCAGGAAGAGAGATTTGGAAAATGAATGAGACAGGTTTGTCAAGAAGCTAACTTCTTCCTTAAGTTTGATCAAACAGGATGAGAGAAATATCATGATTTTAAAAAGATTTTGGCTATCTATCTCAGGTCCTCAAATCTGGCTTAGGCCCAGGAGGTGGTAGAAACAACTGTTTGTGTTTACAGAACACTAAGATTTACAAAAGTTTTTCTCTTTAACATTTTTTCTCCTCATTGTACAGGTGAAGAAACTGAGGCTTAAGGAGGTTAAGTGACTTGCTAGTAATTGTCTGGGTCAGGATTCAAACATATGTCTTCTGACCAAGTAGATTTCTTTCTGCTGTATCATCCATGCTGCCTCCCACTGCAATTTACTGGGAGAGACTCTCAGTACCATACTGCAGTCAGAGTATGAATGTTTTCTCTCCTAGGGGGTGAAATGCACTTGCTTTTTCCACCTCATCTCTCTAGAGGACAAACCAAAGCTTTTCTAGTTCTTTTTAGAAAGTGAGCCACTTTTCAACAAAGCAGAGTAGTGATCTCAGGTGGAAGTTTACAAATTACTCTAACACCACAAAAATACACACAACTCAAATCTAAGGAAAAGGAGGAAGGTTTGTTTGACTCCAAAATTTTAGAAGACTGGGAAAAAGTTGGAGAAAGGGCATGATGACTCAAACTAGAGAAGGAGTCAAGCTAACCCTAATTCTGACCATATAAAATACTATATTCTGAAGTCAGTGCCCAGAATATCTCAAGGCTACAGGTACAGTCTTCTCTTAAACTGTTCAATTACAAATCTGCAATATTATTCTCCTTAAAAAAAATTCCTTCCCATAATACACTCTCTTCTCCCTTTCACCATTCCCCTTTCTTAGCAGCTTATAAAAACTTTTTGAAGCTTAGAATATAGCTATAGTTAGGATGTTATATAGGTATCTAGGACAGATTTGACCATGTAAATCCACTAACCTAAATGAGCTGCAGTAGCTCCCTATTGCCTCTTAAGTTAAAACACTTTTTCTGTTTAGTTTTTAAAGCTTTATGACAATAAACATGATACAAACCAATCTTTCCAGACTCACTAGATATCACTTCCCCTTCTTCACTTTGAAATTAGGCAACCTGACCTTGTCTCTTTCTCATCATCCTGTTTCTGCTGGCTATCCCCTATGCTTGGAAGACATGTCCCTCCCCTGCTCTATCCCTTCCCTTGGGCAGAATGATTACTTCATTCTTCATATTTGTATCTGCAGTGCCTAGCACAGTGCCTATAACAAAGTTGGGATTTAAATGTTTGATTGATAGGGTGCTTTCCCATATATAAACTCTTAACTAGATGGGATAATCAATCAATAATAGATCAATCAAGATTTATTAAGTGACTATTGTGTGCTAGGCCAACACAATCTGCTCCTTTCAAATCACGTCCTAAGATGGAATAGTTCTGAAAACAAAATTATGCACTTTGAAGAACCACAGTTAAGTAATGGCTACAACTGTACAATGCCTAGCCCTAAAATTTTCCTATGCTATTTACACAGTGCAAAGAGGCTCCTGAAGATAGCAGTAGCACATCTACCTTCTTTCCTTGTCATCCATGTATTCCTTCCTAGAACAAGAAACATTTAAGACAACTCAGTACAGAATTCTGTGAGCTTGCTCCCTTATGAACTTAAGCATCACTTTCACTGGTGTTTTCCTAGGGTTGGAATATTCTTTGCTATCCTTTGAATATTTCTTCCAGTGCATAGGTGATGTACTTTAAGAGCTATCTGCCCCATTTTTGGAACTATTTTAAGCTAAAAGCTGAATTTTGCATCTAATAAGTAGATATTATCCACTCTTATCCCCAAGTGGATGATTAATAACAAACAGTAAATAAGGAATCAGTATCTAAGAAATTACCTCAATTAAAAAATGTAATTTCTTTATTTTAGCCTCATAGATTCATCCCACAGCATGAAAGAGAAATACTTAAGTAGGTAAGAAAAAGAAAAACAAACAAACAAATAAATGTCTTTTTGGGATAGGAATTGGATGGCCCACTCTGTTCCTTTGCTCAAATAGCAAACTATGCAGAAAGAATATGGGAGAGCAGTCTACTCCTAAAGGAACTGAAGGAGTAAAAAGTTATACCATTCAGGAAGCAGTTTCCAACTGAATCTAGAAATAGACAGGATGAAAGTTTTGTTTAGAATACCACTTCAAATGTGTTTTTATTTTTCATACTAATAACAATTAAAAAAAGCCAAACTGAACTCCTGCTATAATGCCTTTCTCAAAAAGAGAGCAGTGCTGATGAAGCCAGCAGTGTTTTAGCTATTACTTGGCAAAATCATGATACAGTGGAGAGAATACTAGACCAGAGTCAAAAGGCCTGGGTATTTCATCTTGGCTCTGCTGGCATGCTACATGTCATTCAGGGCAAGTCACTTCCACTCTGGGTCCCAGTTTTCTCCTCTGGGAAACGAACAGGTCCAACTAGATAATCTAAAGTCACTTGTAATTCTTAACACCAAGTTTATAATCTGTATTCCAACCTACCTCCCAATACACCTCTACTCAAATAGACACATAGGAAAGATAGGGATTGGACTTGGTTTCATTGGTATAGGGAACTCCCAAATGAGGAAAGTACCTTTATCAAATGCTTTGCAATATATAATCTTAGAGCATTACCTAGATAAATGCTTTGCAATATATAATCTTAGAGCATTACCTAGAATAGACATTAAGTGACTTGCCCAGGGTCACAAGAGCCAATATGTTCCTGTGGTAGGGCTAGAACCCAGATCTTCCTGATTTTAAGTACCATTCTTTACCCACTATACTATGCAATTCTTTTCTTCCCAACCTGAAGTTCTGAATCATATTAGCTGAGGGTAGCCCATTTAGGATTTATTCTTGATAAATGCAAGAAAATAAGAATTCTTCTATAAGTCTGCATAATAGTTAAAAGAATTCTGAGAAAAACTAAGATGTTACTTGGCCAAAGGCTTTAGGGAAGCAGTCTACCTGTCTACAGATGGAGTTGAACCGTTACCAAAGGTCAGGAGTAGCATCTGAATCCAATTTGGAAATCTGGACAGGAGCTCTGAAAAATAAAGTCTTTGTGTTCACTGTTTTTTCAAGTTTGGTGATGTTCTCCTAAAAAGGTGGGAAGGGGAGGCTGGAAAAGGAAACCAGCTGACCTTCACTTTCAGGATGCATCAGGGTACAGTGGATAAGAGCAAAAGAATTGGAGATAAAATCTAGCTTTGAATCTTGACTCAGCTGCTACTTATTTATAGTGTCTGGCACACAGTAAACACTTAATAATCCATTGTGTGATGTTGGTCAAGTCACTTAACTATTACCTGCCTCGGTATCTTCCTCATTAAAATAAGGGTTATCTAGTATAAACTTAACCTTTCAGCATCTTAATTTTTTTTGTGTCAAGGATTTCTTTAGAGGTCTGGAATAGTCTAGGAATCTTCTCAGAATTTTCTTAAAAATTATCATTTCATAATTGAAGGAAATCTTAAATTCCAGTTAGGTTAGCCCTCCTTCCCAAAAAAGATGTGTACCCCCTCCACCAAGTTCATTATCCCCTGAAATCTCTTCACAGACTACAGATTAAGAAGCCCTTCTCTTAAATCCTTTCCAGTTTCAAATCTGTGATGAAGACTTTCCAAATGTTTCTCCTTAAAATGATATCATCACATAGACTACCTAACCAAACAAGCCTTACTTTAGAAATGCTAAAAATAAACAAAAACTTGGGGTTTCAGAGCTAAAGTTCTCAAAAAAATAAGAAATTTTCCTGATGGTACAATTCTGTTAGTGCATTCTTGTGAATTAGAATGATTTAAGAAACATTTTCTAGGCATGGAGGATAGGGACTATATGTGCATGTCTGGGGGGTGGGGGCTTTATGATATTTTTTAACATTAACTAAAACATAACACAACAAATTCTACTTTCAACAGAATGCTTCTTAAACTCTGAATGAAGCATCAAAATGGTTAACTTAGTTATGTTAGAATGCTGTTTTTGCTATAAAACTATACAGACGGACTCCAAAGGCCCCTTTGGTATTTCAGGCATTAAGTCTCCCAGGGGATGGACTACAGTAAATCCATGCTTTATAGAACTGTTTATGGTTAACAATTTTAGAGACATTCTTGTCGGAAACCCCGACTGTAAAGGATACTATAAGTAATAAATCTATATTGAAATAAATTGATTCTAAGAAACAAAACAAGTTCTCTAATATTTGGATTCTTGTTGGTTGTGAGGAATCCTAAATCCTGGCTTCTATGGTGTTTCTGATGAACAAAGAAGCAAAGTATTTCTGCTGCTGTTTGTTTATTTCCCAGACACAAACAACCCTCAGTTAACCACTCTGCTTGGAATTCCCTACTATTTCTGCATAGTTTTGGCTCTTGGGACCTGACAGGATTCTTCCCTCATCCATAAACACAGAAGAAACAAGTCCTTCCACACCCAAATGATATTTAATGTGTTTCCCCAATGCTGTTCTTAAAAGGACCCCTGGGACTATATTTCTCCATTCACTGCTGCACTTTTAAAGACTATACTGTTCTCTACTCAAGCTCTTGAAGACCTTCAGGGTAGAAAGCTAAGATCAACATTACTTTCTATGTTACTTTTTGAAATTGGAGGATTCCAAGGTACTCAAAACATTAGTTATCTTATGAAGAAACAAGGGATTACTTTTCTGATTCTTGAAACTTCTGAGCTAGAATGAAGCAATTTAAAATAAAATTCTACTTTTTCATTAAAATCCAATAGGGGGGCAGCTGGGTAGCTCAGTGGAGTGAGAGTCAGGCCTAGAGACAGGAGGTCCTAGGTTCAAACCCGGCCTCAGCCACTTCCCAGCTGTGTGACCCTGGGCAAGTCGCTTGACCCCCATTGCCCACCCTTACCAATCTTCCACCTATGAGACAATACACCGAAGTACAAGGGTTAAAAAAAAAAATCCAATAGGAAGGCAAATATATTACTAATGTAACTGCAGGGGCAAGCACCAGGCCATGAGAATGTAAAGACTGAACTTAAAATTTAAAAAGGACATTCAAACTAACTTACCTCCTTACCAAGGAAATGCTATATTTGGAATGGGGGGTAGGGGGAAAGATCTGGATTCAAATTTCCTGTAAGTTACCAGTAGTGCAATCTCGGGCAAGTCACTTAACCTATTTATTTGGGCCTTGAAGTACCTCATTTGATAAATAAGATCTGGATGACCTTTGAGGTCTCTTTCATCTTTAAATATATGATCATATGAGAAATAATGAACCGTTCAAGAAAACAAAACCTGCATTTTAGAAGAATTTATGGCTTAAACAGTAGCACAGTATCCTTAGAAAATACCTAACTTGATAGCTTGTTTTGAAAGCATTAAAGCTAAGTTTTAGCAATATTCTCCCTCCACTTCTGAAGGAACAAACTTATTCCATATGCATTTCCCACTTCCAGATCAAAACTGAATACAGTTTAAACTAAAGGATAGGTCAATCACCAGAGAGGAAAGGATTTTTATAAGGGGTATTCATTATCTTAACTTGATTTGATGGACCAGTTGGGAGTAAAATTATGGGTTAAAGGATGATGGTGGAGGGTTAATCCCTGCGGTCCCCTCCCTCATTACCTGAGCACAGTCACGCTCCCTCTCCGCACAGGCAGGAACAGCACAGGTTCAGAGACCCTGATGGGCTTGAATTGAAACTTGCAGCCGAAGCAGAGGGCGGAGTCACTGAAGAAAGAGACAGAGACTATGGGTCTCTCAAAGATGTGGATGGGATCCACATGTGAGACAATGCAGCCTCCTGGTTGGTAGTCATTGATTACTGCGCTGTTGACAAAGCCTTCAGGGATGACTCGGTGCTCAACTAGCTTCTGTATCACCAGCTGGTGTACCCACTCCGGGATTTCATCCACATCCCCAGGTGGATAGAGCCGCTCCTGGCCTGGACCTCGCTTCTGCAGCTGGGATCCATAGGTATAGCCCTCTCCAAAAAAGTACTTGTTGCGAAGAGGGGCCCGATCCACCGTGTGCTCATTATACAGCCCCTTCTCTGCTCGGGACACAACCTCATCGATGCGGGCCTCGATTTTGGCACATTCATCCTGGCTAAAGAGGCGGATTTGTCGGATGCCACTTTTCACTTTGCGGGCCTCCTCTTCTTTCTGCTCCTCGTAGTCACTACGATCTGAATCTGAATCTTCATGGTATTTACGTTTGGCCGGGATGGTGTAGGGCTCGGCAGCTGCAGCTGCAGCAGCAACGGCCACCACGGCAGCCTCCCGGCTGTTGGGTTTGTAGTTATCCCGGGATGTCATGGACTTGAGTTTCTCACGTAAGTCGGTGTAGCCGCTGGCAGCAGCCATAGTGCTGCTTCCCACCCCACCCCCACCTTTCCTCTATTGATCTCCTAGATACCCGACTCTGGGAACTGGAGAGTGGGAAGTGCTGCTGCTATTCATGGCCTGCACCAGCTGTAAGCGAATGTTCCTACTGAAAAAGACGGTTTGCCAAAGCCCTCCAAAGGCAAATTTCAGGGTCGAAAGGATCCCCCTCTCCCCTAGGAGATAGAAGCCAGGTAGGCTGAGATGGGGGGAGGGGAGGGAAAGTGGTCCTTTTTCAATCCTCCATAGGTCACTCGCTTCTTAAAAGAATTTGAGGCGGCTTCAGTGCTTCGGGATGGGGGGGGTCTCCTCCCCTTTGGGGAGGGCGATGAGTCAGGGCAGATATCTTCTCTCAGGTTCCAGGCTTCGGTGCAATAAAGCCCGTAAACCTTTAGGGGAGACGTCAGTGCAGTAGATTAAAGTCCAGGCCGTCACCCCCTTTGCCCCTTTCCTCCAGAGAAGTCTGAAAGCCTCCTCGTGGAATGGGGGATGGACAAGACCCAAGGATTGAAGCCCAGGTTCCTGCTAAAGCCTGAAGTGAAGCCGACTCGTCCGTGCGTGCTCCCCTTCTTTTCTTCTCCTTCAGTTGAAAGGTAGGTAGGAATTAACAAACGTCCAGCCAGAATCTTGGCTCTTCGAGGAGCCCGTGGCCGTAGGGAGGCCTCAGCTGCAGCAACCCGACTGTGTCATGCAGAAGCGGCGGGGCCTCCTCCCGGGATCTCTTCAAAGGTCTCTAGTTGAAGGGAGGAACACATCACCCGGTCTTCCAGAGCTCTTCTGCCGCCTCATCCCACAGTCCCAGTGGCAGCAGCCCTTTGGGGAACAGAAAGCAAAGAAATCAGGTTCCAATTAAGTGCGATCCGGTTCCGCTCCGCAGAGCAGGGTTTTTCAGTAGCACTTTAAAGGACTCCTCACTACGTCACAGGGCGCCAGCCCAGCATACTATAGACCTGGGGCTAGTCCGGTCCTAAGCGGGCTCCTCACTGCGCAAGCGCCACTCCACCGGCAACAGCGGGTCCTCAAGCTTCAGTCATGCGCGTCAAGATGGTCCCAGGCAGCGACCACTTCGACGCATGCGCATGAAAAACCGCTCGTCGTTTGCTCCCCTCCCCCACCCCCCTGAGGGCTACGAACCCCTTAGCAACCTGCCTCTACACAGCGCCGCTATGACTTTCCTCGGGGGCCGAGGGGCTCCTTTCACCTCCTTCGCGGGGTGGGGAGGGTTCTGCACGTTGTCACTGCTGTTCCCGCGCCTTGTCAGGACATCGTCGGGACACCCGTAGACTCCTCAACCCCCTCCACGTACAACCTGGGGAACCGCCACAACCTACCCTGTCCTATTACCGCCCCCTTAGAGCTTGCTCTTCTTTTATTGGTCTGTCGGCCACTCAGGGGGCGGGCCCATGAGAGGTTTCCGGGAACTGATTGATGGAGAAGCCAGTCAATCAGAGGGGTCGCCCTAGTTATTGCGTCCCTGTCGAGGACCCCTCAGGGGTTAGTGGGTAGTTAAATTATTGCCTGTTACTGTACCGCAATGGAGGAAGCCCTGGGGACCTAAAGTTCCCAACTCGGGCTCGGCCATGACTGTATGTGGGCCATAGGACTAGGCGCGTGAGCTCGAGTGATGGCGCACTCCGGGGGCGGGGAATAGGCACCAGCGAGGGCACCCTTTCGCTAGAGCCGTAGCCTCCGGGACGTGACTGGGGGAACGTCGGCTCCTGGAGGTGTTGTTGGCGCGCGCCGGGCGGAGGGGTAGCGCTTCGGGAGTTTAGCCCGGGGAAGCCTGGATAGCGGAAGCTTAATGCTCCGCCTACTTGACGAGGGCGCCCTTTGCGTTAGCCTAGGGGGCGCGAGTGTGCGCACGGATAATGCAAAGCAATGGATAACCGGAAACATTTTTTTGCTTTTAGAAATAACAATTCGTAGGGTTAGGTTTTAGGGATTTTTTTTGTCCAAAGTTACAAGGTTTTTGTTTTTAAGAAATTTTTTATACATTAAGAATTGTATTTGTTTTTGATGCTATCACTATTAGAATTTTAGAATTAGAATATTAGAAACTAGAATTTCTCCCAGAGCCATCCTAAATCAATAGTTTTATAACTAATAAAATTTCATAAATAAAATTTCATAAATATATTTTAAATGTATAAATAAAAAATGTATAATGTTTAGAGGGGAAAAATAGAAAAGCCCAGCAAAATTGATAAATAACATTGAAAAATAAGTGATGGATCTCTGATGAGGGGGGTCTTAGTGTGTCATCAATATTTTTTTTCCTCAATTTGAAACCCTTACCTTCTATCTTTGAATCAAGACTGCCTATTAGTTCCAAGGCAGAAGTAAGAGCACTGGGGTTAAATGGGTCCAGGGTCACACAGCTAGGAAAACTGTCTAGGGCCAGCTTTGAACACAGAACCTTCCATCTATGGGCCTGGTTCTCAACTCTTTTCTAATAGTTGATATTTTTGTTGTTCAGTGCTGTCCAACTTGAGGATTTTCTTTGCAAAAGTACAGGAATGATTTGTAGTTTCCTTTTCCAATTCATTTTACAGATAAGGGAAGTAAGGCAAACAGGGTTAAGTGACTTGTCCAGGGTTACATAGCTAATCTGAGGGCAAATCTGAATTTAAGAGGATAAATCCAGGCCCAGCACTCTATCTACTGTGCCATATACTGTGTATATACAGATTAAACATTCTTCATAATATCCTGTCAAGTGAGTTTAGGAGTTCCATTGAAATCACTTTCAACCTTTCAGTTAGTTGCTTTGTGACTTCAATTGTTCTCTAAACTGCAGTGCTACAGACCCACTTTCTTAGGTGTCTTTATTTCAAACATATCAAAAATGATTCAGCTGCCTCCTTTGATAGAAGCATAATCTGGAGCCTGACAAAAAATAACTTAGATGTGTTACTGTGCTGGGCCCTGGCTGGGATTAATCCAAGAATAGGAAAACAGCACATTTATATTTTCAGGTTTAATGTTTGCAAACCTTGGAGGTGAGATTTGAACCCTGGTATATCACCTATCTGAATCTTACCTGTCCTTCAAGATCCTGCTCTAGTTAAACTGTTAAACAAATAGTTAAACAACTTCCCTGACTTAATTTATAATTTTTGTGTTCAGAGCACTATGGTAGACAGTGGGTGTTACAACTTGTGTAAGGCACTGTCCCTTCCTTGAATAGTTTACAGTCTGATAAGGGGGTAAAACACCAATATAGGTCATTGTAACATTGCATGGAAAGTTCAGACAAAGCAAAGTGGGTTAGAACCAGGAAAACACTGTGTGTAGTAACAGCAATATTGTAATGATGACTAATTGTGAAAGGTTTTGCTACTCTGATCAAGACAACTTTCCAAGATAATTCTAAAGGACCCATGATAAAAAATGCTATCTATCTCCAGAAGTGAAATTCTGATGAATTATAAGTGCAGTGTCTGCTGTGGCATACTTTTTTCACTTTATTTTTCTTGCTTTTTTTTTCTGACATGGCTAAATATGGAAATATGTTTTATATGATTTCACATGCATAACTGATATGCTTATTGCCTTCTCAATGGGTAGAGGAGGGGCAAGAGGGAGGAAAAGAATTTGGAACTCAAAAATATCAAAATATGAATGCTAAATTTTTTAAAAAATAAAAGAAAAATCCATTGATCAAAGAGAATAATTAAAGAAAAAATAGTCCACAAACTATGATATGATACTTCATGTATTAATTTTTAAATTTATATTTATCTTAGCTCTCCAAGTAGACAGCAAACCCTTTAGAGGCAGGGATTGTGTGTTGCTTATTCTTGTATCTTCTATATCTCCTATCACAGCATTGAGTCCTGACCCTTTGGAGTAGATTGATCTAGGTTCAAATCCTGCTACTAATTCTCAAATCATTAAACTTTTCTGAGCCTTAGTTCCTCATCTGTAAAATGAGGATGATAATATCACCTAACAAATCTTATCTTCCTCACAACACATAACAAACAGGATTATTGTTAGGACCAAATGAATTCATATAAGTCCAAAGGAGAAAAGAGGATTTCGTTTTCTTCCTCTCTTTGCCCCACCAACCTCCGCCCCTGGCCCCATATAATCATTAAAAATAAGAAGTTGATAACAGAGATAATTAGATATTCATATACTATTAAGTATCACTCAAAAGAAAAAAAAAAGAATTGTTACTCAGACAGAAAGTAAAGGTTTAAAAAAAGAAAAAATCCTGAGTTCTAACTCAGTTATAACTAATCATTCTTCATGGGACCCAGCTATAGATACTGATTTTGGGAGGAGCATAGGGGGCTACATGCAAAAAATGTAAACTTTGAAGTATTATATTAATGCAAATTACTGCTGTAGTTGTTATAAGGAAGAAGTATATCAGATAGTTTGGCTATGATAATTAAATAAGTTAGGTAAGGAAGGTGAACATTCTGGTTCCTTTTGCTATCCCAACACAATTCACTTATAGACTTGATCTAGAACTTTGCTAGATGAGGACTTGGGGAGAGAGAGAAAGAAGAGGCAAGGTTCTGGAACTAGAAATAATCATCTAAGTGGATAATTGAGAGTTTGATCTCATGTTTTTTTTCTTTTTTCTTTTTTATCTTTATTTTATTTTAATAACATATTTCCACATAAGTTTCCCAAAGTTATATGATTCATGTTGTCTCCCTCCCTTCCCTCTTCTGAAGTTGACAAGCAATTTAATCTGAGTTATACATGTATTATCAAGAAAAACACATGTCCATATTATTTATTTTTATAAGTGAATATTATAAAATCAAAACCTCAAGTCATATACCCAAGTAAACAAGTGATAAATCACATGTTTTCATCTGCACTTATACTTTGATCTCATATTTGAATGAAGGGTAACATTCATTTACCAAATATTACTTATGTGATTAACAAGGCATGATGGAAAGAGGACTAGACAGGGAATTGGAGGCCTGCATTCAATTCTCAGCTTAGCCACTAATTCACTGGTGTGACCAAAGGCAAGGCACTTCCCCTCTATTTACTTCAGTTCCTTTTCTGTAAGATGAGGGAGTTGGATGAGATGATCTCTAAGGCCCTTCTTTGTCTAGATTTCTATGATTTCAATGACCCCCCAGTACTATGTTGCAAAATAGTTATCTTCCCCAAAGAGATAGACTAAAGTAGAGCACTCTCCTTGAAAGGGGAACCCAAGATTATTAAAATGAAATGGGCAGCAATGGAAAGTATTTTAGTTGTTTTGTCAAGCCAGTAGAAATTACCTTTAACATACAATTTGTTGAATGGGGATATTTTTAATAGCAAATCTTTATTGTGACTTCATGGAGGTGAATTGGAAGGAGTTAAAGGAATTAAGGAAAGGAGAAGAAAATGTAGAAATCTAAAGGAAACCAGGTAGACAGTGAAGATATATAGGAGAAATAGCATAATCAGGACTCACTGTTATAAACATAGGAGCTTGCGAGCAGGGCATCAGAGAGTAGATAGAGAGGTAGAGAAAAATTGCACTCTTAAGAATCATGAATTTAGGGTTATAAAGGGCCACCAGGGTCACTTATGAAAATTCCTAGATGAACCTTTGGGAATATTTATATTTTGAGAACCAGAGGAGGAAGAGGATCCAGCAATGAAGGCAGAGACAGTGTGGCGAGAGGTGTAGGAGGAGAACCAAGGATAGGTAATTTTGAGGGTGGCAGTCTGGAACAGAAACTAACAAGGACTAAATCTGTACAACAAAAGAACTTAGTCTTCTAGAGACACAGAGGGCCAAAAATCAAGACTTTAGGGTGGAACTAGTGTAGAGTAACCCCCAAACAACATTTTTATAAGCCTCCTTGAGGTATATAGAAGTAAGAGGGAGGCCAGGGAGGAAATGGCAAAACTATTCCTATACCTTAGTGCTGGTGGCCAAGATTTAGGCTCAAGCATTAATTGCTCAAAACCATTTTATTTTATTTATTTCATTTCATTGCATTGCACTGTATTCAGGACCTTTTAACATCAGCTACAGGAACTCCTTCCCATTGGCTATCTCCCTGAGTCATCGTCCAGTTAATTAAATGGGCACCTCCCTGCCGCCTAGCTCTCTATGAAATAACACAGGGCTCCCCCAAAATGCCAGTCCTTGGCGTGAATGCTCCAATATTCTAAGCACTAGGGAAGTTTCTCTTTTGGAGAGATATCACTTCATTAAGTAATTAATGTGTGCTAGGTTTTGTTCTGGGACTGCTTAGAAAGGTCAAAGTAGGCGAAGGATAAGGATTCCTCGAATATGGAATATGAAATAATATTGGTGAAGTGTTTTGCTAACCTTAACACACTATGTAACCATTAGCTATCATCTATTATTATCATCATCGTCATCATCATCATCATCATCATCATCATCATCATCATCATCATCATCTTTGATGGCGAAATATTTGCCCTTGGTGGTGACAGAAAAGAGAGACCCTGAGATGATCTGGCCTTGGACAGGGGCCATGTTCTCATTCCAGGACCTACTGGTTAGCAAACAGTGGAAAGAGTCAATGCATATCAGGAAAGAGAGACCCACAACTTCCCCCCTCCCCCACCAACAGCATATTTGTGAGGAAGTGTCAGGAGCAGGTGCGGGTGGAAAAATGGAGCAGGCACCAGGGCCCTGCATTAAATTTAGCTGCTGCCCTATTCCTAGGGTAGCCTTTGGGGAGCTAAGCCATTAGCCTTAAAACTGGAGATGGCAGAAAATGAGTCAGCCTAGGGAAGTAGCCTGGTGTGGTGGAAAGAGCCCTGACTTGGGAAGTCAAGAGACCAGGAATCAAATCACAGCTCTGCCACTAACTATGTGACCTTGGGCAAGTCCCTCACTTTTCCGGGCATGGGTTTTCTTATCTGCAAAATGGGGAGTGAGAACCAACACCTAGATAGTGTTATCTAAGGTCCTTTCTGGTTAAGTGCTCACTGGGTACTTTTCCCTTCCTTCTCCTTGTCAAAATTCCTCAATATCACCCCTTACCACTTCTTTTCATTAGTTTTGTAACTCATACTCCCAAAGGAAACCCCTCTGTGTGCCCCCTTGATCTTCTCTTTCCCTTCTTCTCCAGTAAGTGGTTTCTGCTATCATTTCCTTTCTCACTCTAATCTCCAATCTTTCCTTATCTAATGGAGCCTGATTTTAAATCCTGCCTCAGACTTGTCATTTAACCACTGCCTCTGCCTCAGTTTCTGAATTTGTAAAACCAGGATTATAATAGTATCTACTTCCCAGGGTTGTTGTGAGGAGCTAATAACATAATATTTGCAAAGCACTTAACACAGTGCCTGGAATATAGAAGACAGTCAATAATGCTTGTTTCCTTCTGTCTTCTTTTCTCTTTTTTTTTAAACCCTTATCTTCTGTCTTAGAATCAATATTGATTATAATTGGTTCCAAGGCAGAAGAACAGTAAGAACTAGGCAATTAGGGTTGAGTGACTTGCCCACAGCTAAAAAGTATCTGAGGCCAGATTTGAAACCGAGACCTCCCATCTCTAGGCTTGGGTCTCTATCCACTGAATTGCCTAGTTCACCAACCTTTTGAGCTTGGTGTGTCAAAATTTTCCAAAAAACCCAGCATAATTCAGGTGGTGTGTCACTTAGAGAAAAAAACCCCCATCATTTCATGATATTTATAGTTTAAATAACAAAAATGTGTAATTGTAATATATAACTGTATTTAATAAACCAAAATCTAATTATTTAACTTACCTGCTTAGTGAGAGTTGTTTTGGCCTACAGATCTCCAGCATAGAGTGTCTACACTACACTATAGCAAACGTTTCATCCTTGGCATGTGGCCCCATACTTCTCTGTATGTGGCCACATCGAAAATGGCTATGTGTGTCAGTGCTGACATGTGTGTTATAGGTTTGCCACCAGAGGCCTAGTTTCTCCTTATCGTCTTAATTGCTAAATTTTTAAAAATTTAAAAATTGATTAAGAAAAATTTTCCATGGTTATGTGATTCGTATTCTTTCCCTCCCCTCCTCTCACCCCCTCCCATAACTGACGCACATTAATTGCTAAATTTAAAGACCTTTTCTCAATTCCCAGACTTCTTGATCTCTCCCTAGTATTTGATACTGCTGATTTCCTTCTCCTCCTGGAATCTTCCTTTTAGGCTTTATGTAGTGAATGTATGCCCAAGACTTTGTCCTAAGCCCAATTTTCTCTATATACCCCTTCAGTGATCTCCACGCATCATTTATCATCTGTGTGTAGAGGACTCTGACCTATTGATCTGAAGATGCCAAAATCCAGGCTCTCTTCTGAGATCCAGTCCAGAATCACCGACGACGGAATAGATTTTTCAAATAGATGTCGCATAGCTATCTCAAACTCTACATGCCTGGTTCTTTGGCATGATGCAGAGGAAGTGGTGGAAGCAGGGGTGGTTGTCTGCTTCTGAGAAGATGGACTACTAAACCAGGAAGAGCTCCATAGCCCTTCAAGGAAGACCCCCAAGTGGAGCTCGTTGAGGCACGCTTGGAATCCAGACTACAGGGGAGACCGAAGCTTGAGCTTAGGAATTCTGAGCTACAGCAAGGATAGCTGTGCTTCTACGAGCTGCCACTTCTGCTTTGTGTTTTTTCCCCTAAGCCTAGGTGATCCAGCGGCTGTCCTGAGATGGACTGGCCTTGAAGATGACCTTGTGAGTTCAGGAGACCAGAAACTTCTTGTGCTTCAGATGTCAGCTCTATGAGAAACGTTCCTTATGTGTGCCTACTCTAGTGCTTCTTGGAGGACAAAATGACTACTAAGTTATTTTGGAAGCCTGTCCCGGGTTGTCAGAAGATCAGAAGATACTGGCCAGGTGGGGTGGGTGGGTGGTGGTGGTGGTGGGGGAGGGGAGATAGTATAGAAATTGGTTGAAAGGTGCCATGATAATTTTGAAGTTCCTTAAAATGTTTTCAAGGTTTAAACCTTTTGGGAGAATATATAATAGTCGTTATAAGGGGCTAATATTTATTTAAATCTTTTCCAGTGCTCTTTTGTGAATTTTCTGTGTGTGTTGCTTTTTTTGTTGTTGTTTTTTTTAAATCCTTAACTTCTGTGTATTGGCTCCTAGGTGGAAGAGTGGTAAGGGTAGGCAATGGGGGTCAAGTGACTTGCCCAGGGTCACACAGCTGGGAAGTGTTTGAGGCTGGATTTGAATGTGTATATTGCTTTTTTGTGGCAACTGTTCTAAACTTGATTTACATAGTGCATTGAGGATGGTTCTATATTCTCTTTGGAGGAAATAAGACATGAGCCAAATTAAGCTTTAAGTGAATCTCTTTGGACAGGACCTGGGGTGGAGACAAAGAGCCAGGAAGAGAGTAAAAAGAAAGCATCTATTTCCCCAACCCCCTTATTTTTTATGAACCCTTACCTTTCATTTTAGAAACAATACTGGGTATTGATTCCAAGGCAGAGGAGTGGTAAGGAGTAGGTAATGGAGTGACTTGCCCAGGGTCACAGAGGATGTGTCTGATGTCAGATTTGAACCCAGGACCTCCCATCTCTAGGCCTTGTTCTTAATTCCTGGAGCCACCTGGTTGTTCCCTATTTCTAACTCCCCTCAGTCCATTAGGATTGAATCTGGTCTACATGTAGATGAGTCCAGAGCTAGGGGCCTCTGAGGGAGATAGAAAGGACAAGAGTCCTAGAGCTTTTGGGTCCAGCAGTCCTTCTGGGTGTTGTTACACTTAGTGCACACATCTCCCCCATTAGGATTTTAAAGATCTTGACATGCTCAGCATTTAACAGTGTTTGTCACTTAGTAAACATTTAATAAATGCATATTGATTTATTATAACTCCATTTTTTAAATAAATGCCTATAATTCCTCAAGAGGCAGCTAGGTGGTGCAATGGATAGAGAACTGGGCCAGGAATCAGGAAACCCTGAGTAAAAATTCATTCTCAGATATGTACTAGTTGTGTGACCCTGGGCAAGTCATTTAACCCTTTTTGGTTCAGTTTCTCATTTGTAAAATAGGGAAACGCTAGAGAAGGAAAGGACAAACCACTCCAGTATCTTTGCCAAGAAAACCATCTTATAGAGTCAGACACAATTGAACAGCACAATATAATTTCCTACTGGTACCTAGCACAGGGATGGACACATACCTCTGTGTTAATACAGACCCAAAGGAGGGCAGTATCTATAAAATCTTCTCCTAGGCTCAGAATAGCATTAGGCACTTAAGAAATCACTCAGTCCATGAAGGAGATAACTGGAGTCTTGGATCTTGTGTTTAGAGTGCTCAGTAAAGATTTATTGACTGAGCAAATAAATGAACGAGCAGCTTAGGGAATGATGCTGGTGATACACTGTTGGGTCATCCTAGGAAATTACCTATGCTGATACCAGGGCATGGAACTTACCATGGTAGAGGAAGTCTGATAAGTGTCATCAGCATTCATCAGGCAATGTGTGTGGATTGCCCCAGATTTGCTGGAAGTCTTGTGGAATTTGCTTTGAGATTCTGGGCACAGGGCCCTGAAGCTTAGGATAGGGCCTTCCTGGTTTCCAAGGGATTGGAGGAATAACATGACAGGTTTTCTGGCTGTCTCTGAACTTAGAATAGGCTGAGTGGGTGGGTACAGCCTCTTCCCTGTCTTGTGATACCTCCAGCCTCATTCAGTGGAGGAAGGATTAAAATCTCAGATGTAGCTTTTGATCCAAGGGGAAGGAGTATTAAAATCTCATGTCCAACTATGGGTTCAAGGGGTAGTTGTTAAAAAGAATTTTTTTTTCTGATGCTTTTTGACTTTTTACAACACAATCATTATTTTTGAGGCACAAAGGGCAGTCTTATGGAAGTTATTCCCTTTCTTAACAAATCTCTTAGTCCAGATGGGATCGAAACAGAAAATTACCTTAGCTTGAATGGTCCTTTTTCCAAATAAATACTTCAGCTTGAAACTGAACAGGTTGACCAAAGCCTAGGGAACCCTTGTGGAAGGGGTGGGAAATACCCAGCAGCTGTGGGAGTCCTCCAGAGGTCCTTCCTCTTTGCTTGTGTTCAGATGAAGGTGGAAGTCAGCTTGGTGTGGGGAGGTAAGGGCGGGAAGGAGGGAGAGAGGGAGAGGGAGAGGGAGAAGGAAAGACAGACAGAGAGAGAGAGAGAGAGAGAGAGAGAGAGAGAGAGAGAGAGAGAGAGAGAGAGAGAGAGCAAGCACTTTTTTCCCACCAACTTCAAGCCATGAGCAGGAAATCTGAACTACTTTGGGACTCTAGGCCTCTGATTGTCCAACATTCAAGTCTAGACTCAGCCTCTTTTCCAGCTTCTCTCTCATTTTCTCATATCCAATGAGCTTTCCCCAGTCATTTTCATGGCATACCACTACACATATACCCTTCTCCCAAACTCCTTTCCCATACCAGCTCTGAGAATAATAATAATCAAACCAACACTGTTATTCATGGAAAAGATATATGAATTGATTCGTATATTCGGTCACCATGACTTCCTTGTTTGTAACACCTTTAGGAGAGGTCTTCCTTTATGAGAATTGTAAGCTCCTTGAAGGTGATACTGCCTTGCTTGCTTAAATTCGGATTCCCAGACTTAGGACAGTGACTTAAATATGTGCTTATTCATTTGCATGTTCACAGACTGCTTGCATGAATCAGTTCTGAATCAGTTCATTGACCAAATTTGGTTTTGGCATTTCTCTTAGATCGTTCTAAGTGACACCTGCATTTTAATAGAGGACTTTTAGAAGTAGTGCTTTAATAATGAAAAAGGAAGGAATAATGGAGACATTTCAAATTTGAGAAAAAGTTAGATCTTGTCATGTTAGTAGGAACTGGGAACTGGGATTCTGAGATAAAGCCCTGGTCAGGGGATAGGGAGTTGGGATCGCTGGAGATCATTAGACCTAGAGATGGAGTTAGCTAAAGCTGGGCACCACTGCCAGAGTAAAGAATCAAATTGGATGGAGACAGCTATGTGACTCAGTGGATAGAGAGCTAGAACTGGAGTTGGGAAATCTTAGATTCAAATCTGACCTCAGATACTTCCTGGCTGTGTGACCCTGGGCAAGTCACTGAACCCCCCATTGCCTACCTCTTACCACTCTTCTGCCTTGGAACCAATATATAGTATTGATTCTAAAATGGAAGGTTAGGGTTTTTAGTTAATTGAAAAAAAAAAAAGAATTTAAAGTCTACTGGAATCAGGAGGACCTGAATTCAAATGTAGCCTCAGATACTTCCTAGCTGTGTGACTCTGGACAAGTCACTTAACCCCAGTTGCCTAGCCCTTACTGCTCTTCTGCCTTGGAATTGATACTCAGTATGGATTCTAAGACAGAAAGCAAGGATTTAAAAAAATACCAGACTGGAGGGACAGGAGCAGAAAGCAGGTCCCATAGGTTTTAGAGATGAAGCTTCTAGCCAATGCCTCTGTGTGTCTACACTTCTAGGACTGAGGACATAGGAAATGAGTGGTAGTAAATCTGTAGGATCAGGGGCTTTGAAAATAAGGGAAAAGGATGGAGCTTGAATTGCAGCCTGAGGTTGGGAGGGCTGTAAAGAATGGAGTAGTCAGGAATAGTTTCCTGATCTGCCTCTGCCCCATTCTGGCTTTGTATAGGGAATGGCTTTCCTGGTTCTGCTCACAGGGCGCTTATGTTTTCTCTTCCTCGCTATGCCCTGGATGACGACTTTACCAGGAATAGGAGAGGTAGCTGCCAGCGGCTGCCTCACCCAGAGCTCCCCTGGAAACCAGCACGCCCTGTTGCCAGGGCCCCTTACAAGGCTCCTCCCTCCTTCTTCCCTTCCTACAGCCCTCTTTCCCTCCAAGGGGTCTCCTCAGAGAACAGGAATCTGACTTCTGTCTGCTCTCATCTCCCTGAAATTCAAGGCTTGAGAAGTCCTAGTTAAAATGCAGATATCCTTTGGGATGGGAACAGGCCAACTTGTTTAGTCTTGATTGGAGGTTTTCTGGGGATGAAAGAGAAGCAGTGGACAGGTCTGGAGCAGGGGATGCTGGGAAGGGTGGGTGGGCCTGGAAGAGAGTATTATGTGGGGTCTGCAGCCTGATAGCAAACATCACCATCTTCTCTAATTTTTCCAGGGTCTTGAGGGGCCATAATGACCTAGCTTGCTTTTATTTCACACAAAATTACAAAGAGAAATAAAGGTCACTAAAGTGTACATGGAGGTGAAAGATAAGATAGCAAAAAGAGTGCAAAAAAGGCACAAAACGAGGAAGGTACCAGGGACCTTCCTGCACAGACTTCTGCCTCTGTCCAGAAGTCCACTAACTCTTGGCTTTTATTCAGTCTGTGCTCAGGGAAATTGTTTTAGGAGCAAAGAATGGAGTCCATCTATCCAGGCTCACTGGGCTGCCCAGT
This sequence comes from Gracilinanus agilis, assembly GCF_016433145.1. Lineage (NCBI taxonomy): Eukaryota > Metazoa > Chordata > Mammalia > Didelphimorphia > Didelphidae > Gracilinanus > Gracilinanus agilis. The sequence goes on along the minus strand of NC_058130.1, from coordinate 271,536,556 downwards.
TTCCTATATTTCCTGTTTAGTCTTTTCTTTGCCCTAACTACTTAAAGTTAAATGAAAAAGAAACCATCCAGCCCATGAGTTACTCTCTTCTTGTTCTCTCCCATGCTTAGTCCTAGGCCTTGAGAGCCACACAGACTCTTCTAAAACCGTCTGAGTTATCCTATTGTCTACAGACTGATTTTGCTCCTTGGCTGGGAAGAGCTCATATTTATAGTTAGAGAACAGACAGCAACGATAGGGTCTGCTTTCCTCCCAGACTGAGCTGGGCAAAGACATTCATTTATTGATAAATATTGGAAGGAAGAAAGTTTCCTTAAAAGGTGAACTTGAGCCTCAGCATACAATTGGATGTCAATCTCATCTTTAGTAGGCAGCCAACCATTTTCAGGATTAAATGACTTGTCTACCAGTTTTCCTTTTCTTATGTGCCTGGCACATAGTAGATGCTTCATAAATGCTTTTCAATTGATGGATTGATTGAAGTCTTCCTGCTACAACTTGTTGCTGTTAGTTCTTGCTGTCTTCAGATATCAGATTCAGATTTCCTGATCCTTTAACATTTCTCTATATCTAGCCCTCTATAGCCCTGAAGATCCTTCAGGGAGCATGTCATGATCTGGCACTGAGACTTGAAGGGATGGCCTGGTAAGAATGTCATGGTTCTTGAAAACAGATCATATGGTAGCTGCCCCAACACAACATGGTACTTGTTTCTTGAGTCCATCTCAGAATCTAGGATGACCCTTAGTTTCTCTTCCTGCCTCTTAACTAAAGTAGTTTCCCCATGATTCTTGGGATTCTTCCTCTGATCATTTATAGCCGGTACTTGTTGAAGACCCAAACTCTCTGAAGAACTGTCTAGGAAGAATTGCAGAAGCACATGATTGAACAGAGGTTCATCATTGGAAATGACCTCGGTGGCTATTTAATATAACCTATATCTGAAAAGGCATCTCTACTGTAATATATCCAATAATGGACACTGTAAGAGGGAAATAGGTTTTAAAAGCATATTTAGAAATTTAGCCAGGCAGGCTGGCAGGAGCTAAAATTCCAACCTGGAACACAGCAAGGGACTGAACACAGAGGACTCTCTCTAAGGGCAGTTGGGGTTTTGAAGGAGTTGAGAAACCATTGACCTGAGAGCCTGTGGATTTTGGGTATCTCTGAGCAACATCTGGAACATCTCAACTAGCAAGATCAAGGAGAGAAGGTTGAGAATACTGTCTTATATGGTGGACAAGCAAGATCAATCTCCCCAACTTCTCTGAAGATTTATTTGGCTGGAACCTGTGCTCTTGGACTATACTTGGACTGAATACAGTTGAGCTACTGTTCAAGACCATCAGACCATCTACGTGAGATCCTGTTATTCCCTTGTGTCCTGGCTGCCTACATAGTGTAGTGAAAAGATTTCCCAGACCTTTAACCCTGAATTAGTCTGTCCATAGTTACTTAGAATAGTGAGACCTCTCCCACATCTTTTACCCTTAAATTATCTATTATTAAAAGTGTTTTTTTTACTTCCTGTTGTTTCTTTCTCGTATTAAGTAAAGTATCCCTGGCTGAGAAAATGTCAGTTTGACTGACCAACTGCCATTCCCCAAACTTCACATCCCTTGTTGGTTTTCCTGCGTTTACCTGTCAGTTATCCCTTGTCGAAGCAGTCCTCCTTTTCCCCTTTCTCTAAACCCAGTGTTTTAATTATCTACCCATAAAACTACCCAATCTCTTCCTGAAGATCTCTAAGGAGGTGGAACCCACTATCTCTAGAGGCAACTCATTCTACTTTGGGACAACATTACTTGTTATTTTCTCTGACATCAAGTATATATTGTCCAGCCATTGCTTCTTGTAATGCCTTTTGGGAACAAATAGAACAAGCTTAAATCTTTTTTTTTTTTTTTTTTTTTTTAATATGATAGCCCTCCAAATACTTGAATAGAGCTCTTATGTTTTCCCTGAATCTTAGCTTTTCCAGGCAAACCTCCCTGGGTTCCTTTTGACATGGACTCAAAGCCTAGCCCTGAGAGTCACACAGACCCTTCTAAAACCATCTGAGTTATCCTCTTATCTACAGGCTACCTTTGTTTCTTGAAAGGGAAGAGCTCAGATTTGTGGTTAGAGAACAGACAGCAATGATAGGATCTGTCTTCCTCCCAGGCTGGGCAAAGACATTCATAGATTGATAAATATTGGAAGGAAGCCAGCTTCCTAAAAAGATATTATTTTCCTCCAGAGGCTTTCTAGCTTTTTCCATGTTTTCTCCAAATAATGAATCCCATAACTGGACACAATATTACAAGATGTGGTCTGGTCACAGCAGAGGACTGTGAGATTATCACCAAAACTTCTCTTAATGTTGCTCTAGAATGCATTAGCTTTTTTGGCTGTTATCTTATACTACTGCCTCATGTTGAATTTATAGGCTACTCGATTGTTTTTTGGAACAACTGCTGTCGAACATGGTTCTTGTACATTCTACTAATGAAGCTGATTTTTTGATCCCAAGTGTTAATACTCTTCATTTATCTCTACTGGATTTTATCCCCTTAGATTCAGTCCAATGTCTTCTAGAACTTTTTGGATCTTGACACTGTCATTTATTTTGTTAAATCCTTCACTTAATCTGGTATCATCTGAAAATCTGATGGATGTCCTATGACTGTTGTCCACATCACTGATAAAAATGGTAAATAGTACAAGGCTGGACGTAGATCCCTGGAGTACTGCACTGGAGGCCTCCTGTTAACATAAAGTCACTCCTTGACCTGTCTAGAGTTTTCCATAGGTTCTGGGTCAAGCTGGCTGGGCAGCAACAATGGTCAAGGAAGGAAGCAGGTATTGAAACAAGTCAGAGCAGGGTGATCTCACTAGGAGGCAGCGTGAATCGCTTCTCTCGGGCGCACAATAGGCTTTCCACATGTGCAGCCACAACTCGGCACAGCTCCAGGCCCTGTGGAGACAGAAGGGAAATGTTCAAGTGCTGCTCATCTCCACTTCTCCCTAAATCCTAAAGCCCTTGCTCTCCCAGTTGCCTTAGCTCACAGAGGTATGTAAATATAAATACAGCTAAATAAATAAATATATGTATACAGAGAGAGAAAGAAGAGAGAGGTATATAATATGTATAATATATAATAGATGCATAATATAATTGATAGAACATAGCTTATAATAAACGCACAGTATAAATGATAGAACATAACATAATAAATGCATAATATATAATCAATAGAACATAATATATAACAAATGCATAATATATAATCAATAGAACTTAACATATAATAAATACATAATATAACTGATAGAATATAATAAACATATAATTTAATGGCTATAACATAACATATAATAAATGCATAATATATAATTTATAGAATATAACATAATAAATGCATAAAATAATTTATAGAACATAAATTTCTAGGCTTTTGAAAGAAAGCCCACTTGTTTGCATTTGTCTTGGGCTCTACTAAGAAAGTGGGAGGGCAGAGTCCTCCCAGAGACCTAGAGATTTGTCTGGTTGTTTTGGAGATACAATATAGCATGGTAGATAAAGAGATTGACCCAAAGCCAGGAAGACGTGTGTCTAATGAATACTGGCTTTATGTGACTTGCCACATGATTTAACTTCTCAGTGTTCTTAGGCAGCTCTTAAGATGTCTACCTGGGGGCAGCTGGGTGACTCAGTGGATTGAGAGGCAGGCCAGAGAGAGAAGGTCCTAGGTTCAAATCTGACCTCAGATCCTTACTAGCTGTGTGATCCTGGGCAAGTCACTTAACCCCCATTGCCTGGCCCTTACTGGTCTTCTGCCTTGGAACCAATACATGGTACTGATTCCAAGATGGAAGGTAAGGGTTTAAAAAAAATGTCACCTAAATAGATGCAGGGAATTTCCTCACAGATCCATCCCCTATTCCTATTGCTTTCCATGAAGTCAGAAAAGATAGCAATATCAGTGAAATCAAAAGTCCACCCACTATCCAAGGACTGTTGAATGATACAAAGGAAAGAGCTGTAGATCAAAGGCCATATTGGGCTGGGGGTGTGGAGCATTTCATTGGATTCAAGTCTCTGCTTTGCCACTGACCTTTGCCATGGGACCTTTGGTCAGGGACTTGCTCTCTCTGGTCCTCAACTTTCTCATTTCTAAAATGAGGGAATTGAACCAGATGACTTCTAATGTCCTCCAGTTCTAAATCTTAGGATTCTATGATTTTTAGTGAGAATAGATGATTTCTATGAAAAATGGGATTTCAATAGGAACAGAGGCTCTACTGAGTCTGAGGTTTGAGGCAGCCAGCCCCTTGGGGCAAGCCTGGGCAATTCAGCATTTGGAAAGAAAGGCAGACATCAGAGCAAAGAGCATCAGTTCCAAATCTCTTCTGGTTTAATATGGCTTCCTTGTCCTGGAACGTGAGGACTTGCTCAATACTAGGTAATTCCTCTGGGTTAATCAACAGGAAATCAGGCCACTAAAATTATTGCTCTACAGAAGGGTAGAAGGATTGGGGAATCCAAGGAAAAAAACAAACCAATGTGAATAACAGGGAACATTTCAGAAATGTCTGTGTGTAGGTATGCCTACAAACATGCTAAAATCACAGAATTTCAGAGCTGAAAGGGACCTTGACAAAATGTAGTCTAACCCATAAGGAGAAAGAAATAGCAAACTACTGTTTGCCAAGAAAACCCTAAATGGAGTCACAAAGAGTAGGACACAACTGAAATGACTGAACAACAACCCATAAGTGATCCTCCTTATGATATTCCATACAAATGGTCATGCTTCTATTTGAAGACTTCCAGTGATGAGGGATTCAAGAACTGGGGGAGTGGAGGGAGGTGACTAAAATAATCACCATCATCATAATATGAGCATTTATATAATACTTTAAGACTTGCAAAGCGCTTTATGAATATTACCTCACGACCCGAATAATAACTTTGGAAAGTTTTGTTGTTGTTCTTCAGTCATTTAGACAGGTCTCACTCTTTGTGACCCCATGGACCATAGCTATCCATGAGCTTTTCTTGGTAAGGATACTGGAGTGGTTTGCTATTTTCTTCTCCAGAGAATCTTTCTGTTAGGCAATCAGAGGTTAAGTGACACAGCTAAGACTCTGAGGCTAGATTTAAACTCAAGTCTTCCTGACTCTAGGACTAGTCCTCTTCATCAATGAGCCACAACTGCCTCTTGATCCTTGGCTATTATTATCCCCCTCTTACAGATGAGAAAACAAGGCAGATTGGAAGCTAGGTGACTTCCCCAGAGTCACATAATTGGTAATGATCTGGATTTGATATACAGACATCTTATCTGTCATATTTGAATTTAGGTCTTCCTGAATTCAGTTTGTTGTTGCTTATAGTCATGTCTGACTCTTGGTGACCCCATTTGGGATTTTCTTGACAAAGATGCTGGAGTGGTTGGCCATTTCCATCTCCAGCTCATTTTACAGATGAGGAAATGGAGGCAAATAGGGCTAAGTGACTTGCCCAGGTTACATAGCTAGTATTTGAAGCCAAATTGAACTCAGGTCTTCCTGAATCTATATTAGCACTCTATACATGTTACCACTTAGCTATCACATGATGATGTGATGAGACATGATGGCTATCTTCAAATATTTGAAGGACTTTCATGTGGAAAAGTATTTAAAGTTGATATGTTTGGCCTCAGAGGGTAGCTTGAGGATTAATAGGAAAAGAAAGAGAAAGGTAGGGAACAAACATTTATTAAATGCCTACTATGTGGCAGGCAGAGCAGCTAGATGGCACAGTAGATAGAGTCTTGAGTTTGGAATCAGGACAAGTTCAAATAATAGCAAGGAGGGACAATGAGGTGGCATAGTGGGTAGAGCACCAGGCTTGGAGTTCAGAAGACTCATCTTCCTGAGTTCAAATCCGACCTCAGATACTTACTAGCTGGGTGTCCCTGGGCAAGTCATTTTACCTTGTTTGCCTTAGTTTCCTCATCCATCAAATGAGCTGGAGAAGGAAATGTCAGACTACTCTAATATCTTTGCTAAGAAAACCCCAAAATGGAGTCACAAAGAACCGGGCATGACTAAAATGACTGAACGGCAATAAAATGTACCAGATATTATGTTAAGCACATTATATATATTATCTCATTTAAACCTCACAACAACTCTGAGGCAAGTGTTATTATTATCGACATCTTGTAGCTGAGGAAACTGAGGCAGTCACAAGTTAAGTGGCAGTCTGGTGAAGCCTAGGTATCCCTTCTCAGAATCACATTTTTAAAGGCATGGAATAATATAAAAAACATTGCAAAACTAACCAATTCTACTAAAATACATCCATCAAAATAATTTTTAAAAAGTTAAAACAGACTCCAGTCTAAGAATTATACCTATTTTGTACCCTCAGCCACTTTGCCATGTTTTTTTTTAAAACCTTTACCTTTTGTCTTAGACTTAATACTGTGTTATTGGTTCCAAGGCAGAGTGCTAAGATCTAGGCAAGAGTTTAAGTGACTTGGTCAGGGTCACACAGCTAGGAAGTATCTGAGGCCACATTGGAATACAGAACCTCCCATCTCTGGGCCTGGTTCTCAATCCACTGAGCCACCTAGCTGCCTCCTAGTTTGTCATGTTGAAAAATGACTAGTCTTATTCTATTTAGCCCCAGAGAACAAAATGAGGAGCAAAAAGTGTTATCTCTAGAGGCTCATTTCAGCTCCTTGTAAAGAGAAAACTTTGTTGCTACAATATTGTTGCTGTTGGTGGTGGTTTCAGTCATGTCAAACTTTTCATGCCTCCTTTTGGGGTTTTCTTGGCAGAGATATTGGAGTGGTTTGCCATTTCCTTCTCCAGTTCATTTTACAGATGAGGAAATGGAAGTAAACAGGGTGAAGTGACATACCCAGGGTCACATAGCTAGTAAGTGTATGAGGCCAGATTTGAACTTAGGAAGATAAGTTTTCCTGACCAGTGGTTTCCAAACTTTTTTGGCCTACCGCCCCCTTTCCAGAAAAAAATATTACTTAGCCCCCTGGAAATTAATTTTTTAAAAAATTTAAAAGCAATTAATAGGAAAGATAAATGCACCTGTGGCCATCACCGCTTTCCTGGATTGCTGCAGCACCTAGTAGGGGGCGGTAGTGCCCACTTTGGGAATCACTGTTTCTGACTCTAGGCCTGGTGTTCTATCCACTGTGCCACCTATCAGTCCCTCATTGCTATTAAAGTTGCCCTCAAATGAAATGGGCTGCCTCACGAGGTGGTGGATTTCCCATTTTTAGGAGGTCCTCAAACAGAGGTTGGATGAACATTTGTCAGCATCATGTAAAGCCTGTTCTTATTTGCATATTGCTTGGACCAGATGGAAAGTCCATGCCAACTTTGAGATTCAGTGCTTCTGGAATTATTGTCTTTGGGATCTTAGGCAATTCATCTAACCTCTGACATTCAGCATCCCAGATCTGACTATTGTAAAAAGATGGGGCACCAGGGATGTTAAAATATAACCTAAATGGTTGTGGGTACACACACTGGGTTGAAGGAGAGACAGGACCAGCCAGAATAGGGAGACCAAGAATCAAGAATGGCAGTTGGCTCCCAACTGTCACCCTGCTCACCCTAGGCCAGGGTCTTTGGAACCAACAGGCAAGGTAAATGTTTTTATCAGTTTATGATTAACTAAATAAAGGTGGGATAGGGAATTCTGCACTTAAAACCCTAAAGGGCAAATCACAGAGGCAAGGGGAGGACTTGTCTACTCTAACTCTAATTGACCTAGGCCAGGCAGGGCTCAAAGGAGCAGTACTGGAGTCACTGGGAAGGCTGCTTCAAACCTGGTTCCAGCCAGGGTTGACCAGCACAGTTAAAGGGCCTGAGGGTGGCTTTGAGGGTTCTAACGGTAATCCAAAGATGATCACAGGATGCCAAAAGCCAAGGTGGTCCAAGGTACCCATGTAGAGAGAGTGTGCTTGAGATGCTGTCCACCAGACCCCAAACCCCTCCTCCACTTGGTGCAGCTCTGCAGGTCTTGTCCACTTGCTGAAAGCCACCACCACTCAGGATCCCAGGGAATCAGGATGTAGGGTGTCCTTAACTCTGAGATCTCCCAGGACTAGCAACAGTTTATGCCAACCACTAATGGAGTCTCTCTCAGAGCACAAGCCCTACTTCCTGCTCCTTCATTCCATCTTGGAATCCTCCAGCCCTTCCTGCTAGGTCCAACACTATTACTAACTAATCTTCCTCACAACACATCAAATGGCAAGCATGCTACTTTCCTCGTTGTCTCCCTCTCAGACTGGATGAAGCTGAGCACTCCTGCCGAGATACAGTGCCCTGCCTCCTCCTCAGGTAGCCTCTCTTCTCCTCATACCTGCTCAAGCTGCAGCTGCATGATGCGTTGTACAGTTAGGTTCCCCAGTGTGATCTCCACGTAGGGATAGCTGGAGCCAGCAGTAGGTCTCTGGGTTCGTGTGGACTGAATTTCCTTCAGAGGAAATTTCACTGTCAGCTCCTAGAGTGTGGAAGCAGGAGAGTGTTAGGATTAGGAACTATCCCCATCTCCTGCAGTGTGGCAGACAGAGAAGGTCCTTGACAAGCTGGTAACCTTGGCAACTTTGAAAGGTGGAATGCTACGTGGCTGGATGCCACCGTACACAGTATCTTTCTCTGTAAAATGCAGATAATATTCATGTAAAGGATCTTTTCAGAGCACCTGTAGATATTTTTATTTTATTTTATTTTATTTTATTTTTACAACTCTTACCTTCCATCTTAGAATCAATACTAAGTATTGGTTCCAAGACAGAAGATGGGTAAGGTCTAGGCAGTGAGGATTAAGTGATTTGCCCAGGGTCAGATTTGAACCAAAGACCTCTCATCTCTAAGCCTGGTTCTTAATCCACTGACTACTTAGCTGTCCCAATGTGTGGATATTATAAAAGAAAAATGTCAAGAATCACTTCACCAGAGATGTGAAAGAACACATATTAGGGGATGATGTAAAGAAGTTTTAAGATGTAGGAAAGGGAAGAAGAGGAAGCCCATAGCAAATAGCTTCAATTTTCTCCCTCTGGTGCAATAAGTCCAGGTCTTTAGCTGAGAGTATAAGGGGAAGGAAGTATCATGAGAGGCTTGAGGGGAAAAGAGAAGTTTTGGAACAGCCAAAGGGATAAGTAAGAATTAGAGAGGAGTAAAAGGATTGCCTGTCAGTTCTTAGGAATAAACCTTAGTCTTCTCTTCTGCCTAAAGTGGGATCGGCATGAAATGATAGATGTGGAAATATTTTGGCAATGACAAGGTACTCTACTGAGATGAGAGTTTTATTATTATTTCATCATTTTTGGGACAAGTGGTTTAACCTAACCCTTATCCTCTATCTCAAACACTCAAGGATGAGGGATCATTTAAGCCGTTTAGAAGTCGCCTCTCTCCCGGACCCTTCATGGCTTGCAGTCCCAGCTCACATGGGTCTCCTTATTGAGAAAGTTGAGGCCATTCTGGTTGACGGCCAGGATGCAGGGTGTGAGTACTGTGTTGTTGCTGCAGCTCTGGATGAAGAAGAAGGAGGAGCCGAACATAGGATAAGCGCTGAGGAGTCCTGTGGAAATGTAGAGAGAGATGTGAGAGAGTGAAATCTGCCGGGGAGAGGACAAAGAGAGTGTGCATGTGTCTGGGGGGAGGAAGGACAGAAGAGTTGCAGACAGAAAGGGGATCTAGGTGTATTGGCATATATGTGGCTGTACCTTCCCTCTCTGACCCATTACTGTCTCACTGCCTGCAAGATAACTGAAGCTGTTCTCTAGATCCCTGTACCTCACCTGCTGATCACCATCAGCCGACACAGGAGGATACACAGGGCTGTCCAAAAGCCTTCGTGAAGCTCTCATCTGTATTCCCATCTTGGTGAAGATGGGCTGCACTGTGTCATCCAGTGCTTGGCACAGTGCTGGCACACTGTAGGCATTTAATAAATGTTTATTGATTGACACTGCCTGATCCACAATCTCTCACATTTGGAACATAGGCAGGGCTCCTTCTGTGGCTGGCATTAGGGTGGGTGCTACGATGAGAGTCCTCGGTCTGTGCTTAGAGTTTGGGCTCAAGTCTAGCACCGGGACTAGGTCTCAACCAATCACTTCCTCTGTGGCTCACATAGGGATATTGAAATTCAAACCTAAACTTGCTCTCCCCGCTTTTTTCTTTTAAACCTTACCTTCCATCTTAGAAGTATGGTTCCAAGGCAGTAGAGTAGCGAGGCAATTGGGATTAAGTGACTTGCCTAAAGTCATATAGCTAGGATGTATCTGAGGCCAAAATTGAACCCAGGACCTGCTATTTCCAGGTCTGGCTTTCTATCCACTGAGCCACCTAGCTGCCTCCCCCCTCCTTTTTTTAAACCCTCACCTTACATCTTGGAATCAATACTGTATATTGACTCCAAGGCAGAAGAGTGCTAAGGGCTAGGCAATGGGGGTTAAGAGACTTGCTCAGGGTCACACAGCTAGGAAGTGTCTGAATCCAGATTTGAACCTAGGACCTCCCATTTCCAGGTCTGGCTCTCTATCCACTGAGCCGCCCAGTTGCCCTTTTATCCCCTTGTCTTACCAAGGAACTGGGCTCTGGCTTGGTGAGGACTCAGGGCCTGGATCTGTTGCATGTGCTGGATCACCAGGTTCAGCCAGGCCTGACCCTTCAGTGTACGATAGAACTGGGGTGGAATGTACTCCTGGGCTTCACGTCTAGAGGTAGAAGCAGAAGCACAGGAATTTAGGGTTGTGGTGATTAGTACATGGTTGTGAGACATGAAGGTGAGTGAAGAGTGACCATCACCCTTGGGACCATAGTGGTCTCTGAAGGTGACAGGACCTCTGTTTCTTCCATTTTGAGATTCATGAGATGGGAGAAAAATAAAATTCCTTTAACTGATTATAATGAGTCATTCTGTCCCTCCCTCTGTCTTAGTTGTCCCTTACCTATTCATCCTTACCATGATCTCCAGTTATTCACATCATTAGTACTCTTCCAGACCATCACTACTGCTTTGGCTATATTCTCCTCCCTTCCCTAATCTTTTTTTTTTAACCCTTACCTTCTGTCTTAGAATTAATATTGTGTATATTGGTTCAAAGGGAGAAGAGCAGTAAGGGTTAGGCAATGGGGGTTCAGTGACTTGCTCAGGGTCACACAGCTGGGAAGTGTCTGAGGCCAGATTTGAACCTGGGACCTCCCATCTCTTGGCCTGCCCCTCTAGACTTGTAATGCAAGATGGCTAACAGAAACTTTTTGCTTCTGTAATTTCTAACGGTCACAAAATGTCAGTTAAACATCTTAGAATGTTCAGAAAGTCAGTTAGAACTTAAAGCTATAAATAGAGGTGAAGTTCCAACTGACGAGGCTTTTGCCTTCTGGCTTTCGCTGTGGCTGGAGGCTTTTGCTTTGGCCTTTCGGCTTTGGCCTAATTGCTTCCGCCTTGGCCTGGGCTTATTTTGTTTTGGGGAAATTTGGACCTATCTCATTTCTCTGGACCTCTCCCTGATCTCCCATCTCCATCCCTCCCTTTCCCTGATTTTCCTTTGGGTTCTGGTTGGGAGGGCTTGATGATTGAACATAGCGGGTTTTAGTTTCTTTAGATAATTGGAGTATCCTCAAATAAGTTATCTCTAGGTTTGATAAAGACTTTACTTAAAAGGCAGTCAAATCTTCCTGACTGGGAGAGCCGGTCTCTCTGTCTGTCTGACCTCTCCACGACCCATCCCCCACCCTCATCCCTCTCCCTAGCAGCAGTTAGAAAACCCTGAACCCCTTCCCCTTCTGACTGACCCTGGTATTAATAAATCCCCTTGTTACCTATTCAAACCCTGTGGTGAGTCATTGTGTCGAAAATTAAGACAAGGGCCAAGAGGAAAGAATCATTTTCCTTTATTTCTTGAGACAACTGGGGCATCCATCTTGACAGGAAGTACCCACCTTCAAGACTTCCTCCAACCATCAGTTTGACTGGCAGGGAGGGGCCCTCTAGACCCCTCCCTCAAAAGACTTTGAAACTAACAAGAGAAACCCTCCAGTCAAGCCTAAACGTTTATTACTGGCCCTAGTTTCCTCCCTGTATCCTCTTTCTCAAGTCTCTGGGAATAAACCTGTTTGAGCTGCCCTCTCCTACATACCCCATTTCCCTTATCTCCTATATACCTTTCCCTTACCTTCATTCCTCCTCCAATCACTTTATAATCCCTTATTCCCTTTTATCCTTCCTCACACCCACCTACTCAGCTTATTTACTCTTCTTTTTTGATAACAGACTCTATATGTATTCTTGATCCCTTCCCCTCCTGTCTTCTCTAGCAGATGGACCTCAATTGTCTTTTTTTCTCACTCATCTTTATTTTCTCCCAAATTAATGTTCTTAATCTACTAAGTGTGCCCAAGTCTTAAAATGACCACAACAACCCCACACCTCACCAAAGCTAACCATCCTGGCTAGTAACCATCCTATACCTCTCCTCTCTTTCTTAGCCAAACTCCTTGAAAAAGCTATCTGTGGGGTAAGTATGTGGCTCAGTGGATGGAGAGCCAGGCTCGGAGACAGGAGGTCCTGGGTTCAAGTTTGACCTCAGACACTTCTTAAGTGGGCAAATCACTTAATCCCCAGTGCTTAGCCCTTAATGCTCTTCTGCCTTGGAACCAATTAGTATTGATTCTAAGACAGAAAGAAAGAATTTAAAAAAGAGAAAGAAAAAGCCATCTACACATATTGCCTATAATTCTCCTCTCTCTTTTACACCCTCTGCAATTGAGTCTTATCTTCTAATCAAAACTGCCTTTTCCAGTGAGCCATGACTTGTCAAATCTAATAGCCTTTTTTTGGTACTATTTGACACCATTGACCACTTTCTACTGGATCCTCTCTTCTTTCTGGGTTGTTGTGTCACTGATCTCTCTAGGTTCTGTATAACTTGTGCTTTTCAGGTTCCTTTGCTAAAACATCATCATTTTCATACTCTAGCTGTGGGTATTCCCTGAGGCTCTTGAAAGGACCTTTTTCTCTTTTCTTTTTCTGTTCTCTTACTTGGTGACCTTATCACTTCCCATGGATTCAAATAGTATCTCTATGCAGATGACTTCCAGATTTATAAACTTAGCTCTAGTCTCTCTCCTGAGCTCCAGTTCCAAATCACCAACAGTTGTCTGTCACATATTTCAAATTGGATATCTCATAGACATCTCATACTCAATAAGTCTAAAACAGAACTTAATGCCTTTCTCCCCTCATACTACTTCTCTTTTGAATTTCCTTATTACTATTTTTAAAAACCCTTACCTTCCATCTTAGAATCAATACTAAGTATTGGTTCTAAGACAGAAGAGCAGGAAGGTCTAGGCCGGTGATGGCAAACATGTGTGTCAGCACTGACATGCATATCATTTTCAATTGCACGCGGCTGTATACAGAGAAGTATGGGACCGCATGCCAAGGATGAAACTTTTGGTATAGTGTAGTGTAGACACTCTGTGCACTATAGATGACAATTCTACCTGTATTAATTTACCTATTCTGGTTTATTAAATACAGTTATATTACAATTATACATTTTTGTTATTTAAACTATAAAAATTGCAAAATTATGTTTTTTTTCTCAAAGTGACACACCACCCAAGTTATGCTTGGTTTTTTGGCGAATTTTGACATACCAAGCTCAAAAGGTTGCTCATCACTGGGCTAGGCAATGGGGATTTAAGTGACTTGCCCAAGCTAGGAAGTATCTAAGGCCAGATTTGAACTGTGCTACCTAGCTATTCCCTTCCTTGTTACTATTAAGGGCATCACCATCCTTTTAGTCACCCAGGACCAAAACCCTGGTGTCATCCTCCACTCTTCACTTTCATTCATCAAACATATCCAGTCAGTTGCCAAGCCTGGTAATTTCTACCTTCCAATATCTTTAAATGATCCCCTTCCCCATTTACAGAGCCAACACTCTGTTTCAGTCCCTCATTACTAGATGTTATGATTGGCTACTAATTGGTTTTCCTGCCTCAAGTTTCTCCATAATCTAATTTATATACTCCAGCAAGCTGCCAGAGTGATTTTTTCTAAAGTGTAGATTTGATCATGTCACTCTCTTGCTCAGTAAACTTCAGTGGCTTCCTATTATCTCCAAGAAAAAATATAAACTCCTCTGACATTTAAAGCTTTCATAGCCTGGGACCACCCCATCTTTTCAGCCTTCCATATCACTTTCTTCAATGAACTTTATAGCTTAGCCACACTAGCCTGTTTGTTGTTCTTTATACCAGACTCTTCATCCTGTCTCCATGCCTGGAAGTCATGTTTCCACTCCTTGAAGGCTCCCTTTCCTCATCTCTGCTGCTGGGAATCACTTGCTTCTTTTTTTGTCTTTTGTTTTTATAAACCCTTACCTTCTGTCTTAGAATCAATACTATGCATTGATTCCAAGGCTTGGAGTGGTAAGGGCTAGGCAATGGTGGGTTAAGTGACTTACCCAGGGTCACATAGATAAGAAGTTTCTGAGGCAAGATTTGGACCCAGGGCCTCTCATCTCTAGGTTTGGCTCTCAATCCACCTAGCTGTCCCATCTTTCTTTAAGACTTACAAGGGCCTCTTCCCCCACTCTCGTCAAGCCCTTTCCTAGGACTACCTCATCATGCTCTAATTTCTATTCTGGAAAGCTGCTTCCTCTCTTCATTCCCAAGGGGCTCAGAATTATATATATGTATATATATAATATATAATACATAATATATATCATATAGATATATTGCGGAAAAAATTTTGGAGCCCATCTAGTCCAATTCTGTCATTATACAGATGAGGAAACCGAGACCCATAGACATTAAGTGATTTGCCCAAGGTCATATAGCAGTGAGATAGGGCAATGGATAGAACGTTGGTCCTGGTATCAGGGAGACTTGAGTTCACATCTTGCTTCAGACACTCATTATGTAACCTGAGTAAAACTCTCAGATCCTCAGTTTCCTCTTCTGTAAAGTGGAGTTGAGAATAGAGTTGTTGTGAGGATAAAATGCAATAATGTTTGTGAAGTGTTTTGTGAACCTTCAGGCACTATATAAATGCTAGTCATTATTATTATTGCTACCAGATCAAGGGATGGGAAGAACCAAGGAAAATTCTTTGAGTTAGATATGATATAGAGAGAGGAGTCCTGAGGAGCTGCAGCCGCTGGCAATGGAACCCTGGAGTTCAGGCTCCCAACCTTCACCTTTCCTGTCCAGTTCTCTCGCTTTCCTTGGAAGTTGGAGGCCTCTGGGAGGATCACAGATCCATGTTGTGGGGGTCGGATGGGGGGAGGGGTCCTTACATGCTGGGCAGATAGACGCCGTCCTTGGCACGATGCTGGAGGGCAGCCAGCTTGGACACCTGCTGTCGCTGCTGTTCGCTGGGTTGCTCAGTGGGCAAGCTGTTGAAGAGGCCCTTTAGATAGTCAGGCAGGACCTAGAGATGGAGAAATGGGGAATCACAAGAGGCACACACTCTATTTTGTGGGCTACCTTATCCGCTATGAAATAACCAGAGCAGACAGAATTAGAGTGATAAAGGCTTAAGGATCCCAGAAGAGGAAGAGATTAGTGAGATCAGGGAGGAGGCCATATTTGAGCAGAGCTTCGAAAGGACGAGATTTAGTCAGAGATGAAAGGTAGATGACATGTCTGACTTAAAGTCGGGAAGACCTGGGTTCAGATTCTTCCTCTGACTTATACTAGCAAGTGTGAGCCCAAGTCAGTCCCTGAGCTTCAGTTTCCTAATCTGCAACATGGAGACAATAGCACCTATAACGGCCAATTCATAGGGTTGTTTCTGAGACTCAGATGACTTAGAATAGGAAGAGTGCCTTGCAAACTATAGCAGGTATCATTATTCTTGATAAAGGGGACAATGTGAGCACAGATACATATATATATATATATATATGTTAAGAATGAACTTGGTATATGTGGGTTCCCTAAGAATAATCTGAATGGAGTGTAGCTAACACATAGGGGAGTACTTAGAGATAAAAACCAGTCAGATTGTGGGGCATTGAATGTCAGCTCAGGGAGCTGGACTTTATCTTGTGTCATGGGAGATTGGTCAGCAAGGGCCCAGGAGCACATGGCGGATCAAGGAGCCTTCCTCATTCATAATGTGGGATGGTGATGGACAGATACCCAAAGACTGTTTCTTTCTGATTATCGTATGGGGAAGAGATGATGCTTTGATCAGTTGCTGAACCTGAAAGGCCCCAGCGAGAAGTCTTGAGTCTCTTTTTCCCAGTATTGACCAAACGAGAATAACTTTAGGTGAGGAGTCTTTAGGTGGGGAGGGGGAACATCTGTCCCGGCAGCCCACTGTCCCCATGTAGATTGTACACTTGGCTGTGAATACCTGTTGCTTTTGTTATACCAGAATTTGCCTGTAGCCCTGAACAGCAACCTACTGTTTAGATTATGGTCAGACTCATATTTTAATGTAAACACTACTCAGGCTTTGACCCAGCCCAAAGGAGCCTTAGCCTGAGAGCTGAGACTCTGTCCTAAAACAAGGGACTTGTCCATCTAGTGACATAGTAGGGGAATGCTTTGTAACAAATGCTTTGAGTTTGTGTCTGCTTTTCCCAGGGGATGAGGGAGGTGGAGGGGAAAGTATGCTCCATGTATTAGTGAAAATGCTTTGTAAATTCTATTGCTTATATTCTCTGTGAATATCCATTTGTAACAGTTAATTGATCTTAATTGGTTAAAATGATAGTTGGGCACTAATCACTAAGCCACGCAATGGTATAAAAAAGATACTAGGGGAAGCTAGGTGGCTCAGTGGATAGAGAGACAGGTCCTGGGTTCAAATTTGATCTTAGATACTGTCTAGCTGCAGACCCTGGGCAAATAAGTTGCCTAGCCCGTACTTCTTTTGCCTTGGCACCAATATTTATTATCCATTCTAAGACAGAGGATAAGGATTAAAAAAAAAATACCAAGTATAACTGGCAATTGATACTGAGAAGGAAATGGAGACTCTTGAGCTGATAGCATTAGAAAGACATTCTATTATCCATTCAAGGATGCCTGTAGAATCTTGAGGAAGAGACGTAGCTAACCAGCTCTCTGGGGAACCCAACTGGTGAATGGGTATGAGAGTTGAGATAATGACATTAAGGTTATACTTATAAGCAACAGGGAGCCTTTCGACTCTAACTTGAAGCATTGTATCAAGCTCCTTGATGTTTTTTGTCCTTGAAATTGCTTGGTTCCTTGGACCTGAGAACTGTTATATTCATGCTGATTATTTGTTCCCCTTTGATGGCTGCTGGTATATCTTGATGATGACAGTTCTAGCATCTACTCTCTGTCTCCCCATCTGTCTTTTCCCTTTTTCCCACTTTCAGTCCACAGAATGAAGTTTCTAGTTTTTGTTCACAAAGGAAAAGAAAAGTATACACAGATATCAAGAAGAGGAATGCAGGCAGTTGAGAGTATCTAAGAGGATGCCTCATAAAAAAATATAATAAATAAAAGTTGTTTAACAGAAACTACCAAGGCTTACTAGAGTTGTGATTCTATTTGGTCTCCTCTCTAAAGATTTCTGGGTTATCTGTCTCAGTGTGATTCTCTCAGAGACTAGAATTTTGGAAATCTTCACATTTCGGAATGCCTACCTCCCAGTAATTTGGGATTCATCAGCATGGAGGCCCTGGACAAAGTCATTGGTCAAATTATAACAGCAAATGCATTTTCAGGCAATTAGGAAAGCTCCTTATTGATGGATGCTTTTGATGATTCATTCTCAATCTCCTAGTAGTCACTAAATACCCACATTTCCCTTTACCCTAGAGGAAAAGCTCTATTAAAAGATATCAGTACCCATCTTCCTCTCCCTTTCCTCTCACCCCAAAAAAGAGTAATCCAATATGATACCTAGTTCATTCCCAAAGATTAAAAGGGAAATACCTTTCATTATTTACTCCTAGGCATATTCGGACACACTAAGAGATAGTTTCCTCCTCCCTTCCCCTACCTCTACAGGCCCCTAAAAACAAATATTCTGGAAGGAAATGCTGGTGCCTTTATTTCTGTCTCCCTCCCTCTATACTACTCCAGCAGGGAGCTGATAGCATGGCCTGGCATACCTGGCTGTAGTGCATGGTGACATAAAGCTCATTTTCAAATTTGAGTGGCTGGGTCCAGAGGATGCGCCGGTACCAGAAGGTGTAGCCACTGTCCACTTGCTCCATCTCTGAGGCTATGTCTAGGATGTAGTCCCGCCGACTCAAGGGACAGACGTTCTGGCCTGAGTAAGGAGCCCACAGAGTAATGAAATTTTGTGTGTAGATGTGTGATATACATGCATCATTGTACATTTATGTACATCTATGTTTATTTCTCTGGTTATATCTAACAATTTACTCAATTGTGATCTATTGCATGTAGAACACTATTGCTGGTAGAGATACAAAGTTTAGTTAATAACAGTAGACTATAAGCTTCTTGAGGTAGGGACTTTCTTATTATTAAATTCTTATTGATTGATGAATAAGACACAATTTCTATCCTCATGGAGTTTATAGGCTAGTAAAATATATGTCTCAATGGATATAGCACTGGGCTTAGAGTTAAGAAGACTTGAGTTCAAATCCAGGCTTAAATACTAGCTATGTGACCTTGAGCAAGTCACTTAACCTCTTTACCTAGGAGGCAGCTAAGTTGCTCAGTGGATATAGCATTGGGCCTGAAGTCAGGAAGATCTGATTTCATATCTGGCCTCAGACACTTACTCACTGTGTGACCCTGGGCAAGTCACTTAATCTTTGTTTGCCTTAATCCACTAGAGAAGGAAATGGCAAAACATTCCAGTATCTTTCCCAAGAGAATCCCATGGACCATACTGTCCATGGGGCCACAAAGAATTGGACACAACTGAAAAACAAGTGGATGTGTATATGAGTATGAGTGTGTGTGTGTGTGTGTGTGTGTGTGTGTGTGTGTGTGTGTGTGTGTGTGCTTATTTTGATTTATATTTAAGGATATAAAGACAGTGTTGGTCATGGAGCCAGGAAAACCTAGGTTCAAATTTTGCCTCTGAACAAACTTATCAGTTGTGTGACCCTAAAAAATTACTGTCCTCAGATATGAGATTGCCCTTTCTCAACCATATTCTAACCTCCTGCCCAGCCTTTCCTCTGACATTTTAGAAGTTGAGCTCTCCTGACAAGGAGGAGACAGTCTTAGGAACACAGGATCATAGCCATCATCAGGGGATTGACTTTCTGATCTTAGGTCTTAGAGCCAGATCCTGGGTCTCCATGTCAAGGAATGGGGGTAGAGAGGAGAAATCTCTTAGATCAAATCCTTCAGTTCTTATCCTAATGCTCCCCCCATGAGGTTTCCTGAGAAGGGGATTACCATGGGCCCTGAGGGTAAAGGTTCATGCTAGAGCAGCCTAGCTGAGGAGTGTTTTCCTTTTTGGTCTGGCTTCTTACCTTGGTTGGTGACAGCAAAGATTACATATTCACTGAAGGCTTCAGCCCTTGTCAGTCCCATCTCTATACAGATTTCTGAAACTACATCTAGGGCCACCTGGAGAGAGAAGTCTCAATTAGGGGAACAAATGAGCAATTACCCCTTGCTAGTTAGATACCTATCAGGAAAACTGAAAGAGGGCAGTGTTAGAGGGGTAGCCCCTTTTGAATGGGATCCTTGAAGAAAGAGTTCCTTGGTGGGGAAGATATAGAAGAGGTCATACAGGACCAGTCTGAGTATTCCAGATTCCTGTGCCCCTCATCTATTAAATATTTACAATAGGCCAAGCACTGTGTTAGGTTTTGGGAATTCATAGACAAAAAATGAAGTAGCTCTTGTTCTCAAGATATTTATATTCTATCAGGGAACTCTTAGTCCATTCAAGGTAATTTTTATGAGGGGCACATCAGTAGTTGAGGAGATTGGGTAATAGTTTGATAAGAAAGTAATGTTTGAGTTGAACTTTGAAGGAAGAGGGAGAAGTGGGGAGGGAGGGCATTCCATAAAGAAATGCCCCCAAGATCCTGTACAAAGGCATGGAGAATAAAGTGTATGAGGAATGGCAAGGAAGCTAGAGAGGCAGGACTCTGGTTTGTAGAGTAGGTAAAGGAGAATAATAATGTGTAAGTAGCCTGGAAATTATGTTGCTTCCTGTCCTGTACTCCTAGTCTCTCCATTCACAGAATCAACGGAGCTGGGGTCTTCTAGGAAACCCTCATCTGTGTATCTGAACTGGAAGAGCAAGGAGGCTATGTTTCCATTGGTATCAGGTAGGTCTAGGGCCCAATAACATGTGTTCTCTCTTTACCGTACAGGTCTTGATCTTCAGGTGTCGTTCAAGCCCTCCAGGAAGGAGAAACAGTTGCCTCTTAGAACTCCGACCCGCCTGTAGGTGAGGAGAGGAATGAGTGTAGGGCAAGGGCAAAGATTCAAAGGGGATGGATCTTTCAGGGCAGGAACATGGAAAGTAGATAGAAATTTCAGAGAGGCAAATCTCATTTGATGTCAGGAAGGCTTCCCTTTAGAGCTATCCAATTAGAGCTCTCCCAAAGTAGAATCTTGGGAGGTGGTGAGTTTTTTCTTACCATAGGTCTAAAGGAGACCAACTAATTGCTTTTTGAGAATGTCATTGTGGGGTTTCCTTGAAGAAATGGATTGAACTAGAAGCTTTCTAAGACCCCTTCCAACTTTAAAGTCTTGTGATTCTATGAAATCCAGTTCCTTCCTCCCTCCTAGGGAACTCTTTCTATTGAGGGCACTCCCAAGTCATGAAAGTGACCTAGAATGTGGCAAACAAAGTAGGAATAGTTGGGTGAGCTGACTTATCTCAAGGTCCTATTCAAGGATCATACTCTTTCCCAAGTTACCTCTTGGGGAAGATTTCCCTGATCATTTCAGGATCATCATCATCACATGATGATTTTCTTCTGGAATTTTACAGTATTTAGCATTGGTCTCACTCACCTTTGCATATGACCACATACTGTCCCAAGTTGCTCTCCAATTATTTCATACATGAGCATTTTCTTTCTAATGAGATGGCAAACCCCGTGAGGACAGGGCAAGAACTAGGTCCTGTACCTTTATGTGCCAATGCAGGGCTGAGTTCACAGTAGTTACTTGGTACAGACAGAGTGGTTTAAGAATCATTAAATGATTTCTAGATCATTCATGGGTGGCAGCTCTGTTGCCTCATGAAACTTGGTGACTGGGAATTCCAAGAGGTATCCCTGGACTAGGCCACATGAGGAGCACCCACCTACTTTTCTCCCATATTTCCCTCCCTCCATGCTTCCAGGCTTACCAATATGGCCCTCAATTCCATGTTGCTGGGAAGCTCGCTTCGGCCACCAAACTGGAAGGTTTTCTGAAGGTTCTGCTCACAGGCCTTTGCAATCCCTGTCAATATCACACTCAGCTCAATGTTTATTTATCACTCTCTTCTCCATCCACAAATTTTCTTTCTCTATTCAATTAAACAAGTATTTATTAAGCACCCACTATGTGCCAGGTACCAAGGATACACAGACAAAAAATCAAAACAGTTCTTGTGCTCAAGGAGTTGTTATTCTTTCCCTTGACCTCTTTTGCCTAGGTAGTCCTGTGAGGTATAGAAGTGATTCTCAAAGGGCATTCCTTACCTTTGGCCTAGGCATGCCATTATTTGTATGGAACTACCCTTTCAATTTCAAGTACATGCTGAAGCATGTCCTTGGCAAAGAGTAGTACTGTGCCTTGAACAACAAAAAGCTTGAGAACCAATGGAGTAGAAGCTCTATTAATCCTGTGTCATTTAACTTCCCAGAAGGCTCTCCATTTTACCTTTCTTCACAATCTGGATCTAACCTATCTTTATAGCCTGATTCTATGGCATTCCCCTTCACATATTCTACAACTCACCCAAAGAGACCTTGCTCTCACATAACACATTTTCTCTCCTTTTCCTGCCCTTTTGCACAGGGCTGTCCTCGTCAGGAATGTACTCTTCTCCTCTGTCTTTCTTGAGACTGACCAGTTTGTCATTACAGCAGTCTCCCTATTTTCTCTTCCCCTCACTTGAAGAAAGTTGGGAGAAGAAAGAGTTCCTTTCTCTCAAAATCTATCTCCACTACCATTCTACTTATGGCAATGGCAAGAGAGTTCACAGGGATCCTTGGGCATTGCTTCCTCTTATCCTCATCCATCCTTCCACCAATCCTCAAATGAACTAGGGATAGAGAGAGGTTAGACCTGGGATTCCACCAGATGAGAATTCTTCCTCTACCTATGTAGGTCAGCACTTTCTTGACAATTTGTAGTCTTAGAGGGTTGCCTAGAGCACTGAGAAGTTAATTGCTTAGGGCACTGGGAGGTTAGAGGATTTGCCCAGAGCTCCACAACTAGTATGTGTCAAAGGTAGGACACAAACCTTTATCTTCTTTTTTAAATTATTTAAAAAAAACTCTTACCTTTTGTCTTAGAATTGATACTATATATTGGTTCCAAGGCAGATGAGTGGTGAAGGCAATTGGGGTTAAATGACTTGTCCATGGTCACAAAGCTAGGAATTATCTGAGGTCAGATTTGAATCCAGGCCTCCCTAATGCAGTTCTCTATCCACTGAGCCACTATCTGTCCCAAGTCTATGTCTTTGTGCCTTAAGACAAGATCCCTTTTCACTATCTTGTGTTGCTTTTGCAATTGAGCTCTTACTCTAAAAAGAGAACAAATCTCAGCCCCTTTTCAAGCATACTCTACTATATATTAGGCAAGAATCAAGGGATTTTGGAAATCATCTAGTGACAAGGCTATAAAATGAGGGGGTTGGACTACATGATTTCTTAACCTAGGGCCACAAACCCACTTAAAATATTTTGATAACTATGTTTCATTAGAATTTACTTCTTTTGTAATCTTATGCATTCTATTTTATACATTTAAAAGTATTATTTTAAGAAGGGGTCTATATTTTCTCTAGACTGTCAGAGAGGTCCACTAGAGAGAGGGGAGGTGGAGTTAAAAAGTCTTGACTTAGTCTTACTCTTTTAAGAAACAAAAGCCCAAAATAGACAAGATTTGCATGGTCAGTGAGGAATCAGGACCAGGGACAGATCCCCGGACCTGGAACAGGTACGACAAGAACCTGGGTCTCCTCTTACTTCCAAGCTCTTTCCAATAGAGTCAGCTGATCCCCTTCAAATATAATCCAATGGAATTTTTAAAAAATGGGATAAAAATAAAACAGAACAAGTTCTTAGTCTAGAGACTCACTTTGAACTAAACCAACAAGCTGTTTTCTAATGCGATTGAAGGAGATTAAAGGCAACTTTAACATAGTAGACACTTATATGGGTTGGCAGTAGAGAGAGTGACCCACCTCTGTGCCCATGGATAACTGATTTAGTTTCTCTGAGCTCCAGGAAAATTTCTAAGACTGTAATGAGTTTCAAACTTATATCAATAGAGGGAATTTTCCCTAACAAGAATTTCTCCTGTCAATTATATCACACACCCAGGCCAAACTCTTGCCTTCCCTCTAAGAAGAGGGAAACAAGACTAGAATAATGACATTTTCTCTAGTCTAACACACATCATAGGATCATAGATTTAGTCCTGGAAGGGATCTTAAATATCATAGAGTCCAACCTCTTTATCTTATAGAAGATGAAAATAAAAATTTAGAGAGGTTAAGTAATTTGCCTAAAGTAATTAAAGGACCTTTGAGAAAGATAGGATTTCAATCCAGGTCTTTCCCCTGGGCCACAGGGACTTTCATATACTTAATATATGTTTTTACTGAATTATTGAAATTGGATGTGAACTAAAAGACTGTCTTGATCTTAACTGCAATAAATGATCAACCAGGATACTATGAACAGAGAGGAACTGAAAGGCACCAGAAAGAACCTCCCTCTTCCCCAAGGTATCTCTCTTACCAGGTGCCATATCTCAAGGTTAAATCCTTGCCCTCTCCTTTCTTTTCAATACAATTTCTTCTTTTACAATACCCTGGGAGGCATGCCCATTCAGATGCCAACCTATTCAGTATGAATGAGACTATTAGACACTTTCCTTTCTCAGGAGGAATCCCTGGATACCATTAGCACTAGAAGTGTCTGAGGATAGGGAGGGGCTCTGAAAACAAAGAAAATGATCAGAATGGAGAAATGAGAGTCCTCAGGGACAAATTTTGATGTCATTATAGTTTTGCAAAGAGATGATGGAGTAGAGTTAGCTGTTTTCAGACTCCTTCCCCCATCCCTCAAAGAATCACCCTTTCCTCACTTTCCTTCACTTCTCCAATGATTCTTTTGGTGTGAAAGTGGAGGTCAATGATCAGTCTTTTTGCTCAGACCCTTGATAGTATCGCTGGCAATTGGGATAGGGGAATGAGGTCCAGGGCAGGGTACTTGGAAGAAGCCCTCTGAATGGAAGGATCCTGAGGATTCTTTTTCCTTTCTTTCTGGAATGGGATCACACTTGTTCTTAATTTAGATTTAGTTATTCCATATTGCTCATTGAATAGAGTCCAAACTCCAAGGGTTTCTTAAGACTGGCTCTATCCTACCTTTCTTAGCTTATTTTGCTTGCCCTTGTCTGGACATCCAAACAGTTCTGTACTTTCATATGGATGTGGCTTAAGTATGCATCCCTAATTTTTTATTTTTCCTATTCACTTACTCTTGCTTTTTTTCATTCATTCTCCAAGCATTTATCAAGTGCCTACTATATATCCCAGGTATCAACTTAGGATACAAAGAAAAAAAGTAAAACAGGGGAATTGTGAAACTGAATGGGAAAAAATTTATCTTCCTTTTCAATAGTTTTTAGCTGAAATTTGGAATATCCTTTAATTGTTTAAAAACATGATCCTGGGGGACAGCTAGATAGTTCAGTGGATTGAGAGTCAGGCCTAGAGACAAGAAGTCCTGGGTTAAAATCTGTTCTCAGACACTTCCTAATTGTGCAGCCCTGGGCAAGTCATTCCCTCCCCCACAATTGCTTGCCCTTACCACTCTTCTGCCTTGGAACCAAAATACAGTATTGATTCTAAGTCAGAAGGTAAGAGTTTAAAAAAACATTATTCCGAGAAGGGGTCCATAGGTTTCACTAAACTATTGAAGTAATCCATGATACAAAAAAAAGTGAAAGATTCCTGGTCCAGGAGGAAAGTGGTCAATCAGTATTGCAGAAGAATCAAGAAGGATAAGAAATGAGGAAAAATCATTGAAATTGGCATCTAAGAGATAATTGGTAATTTTGGAGAGGGCGATTTTTAACCAGTGTGTGGATAGAAGTCAGATAACCTGAGGTTGTGGGGTGGGAGGGAGAGAGTAGACTCAATGAGTATGCAAATGGCCTTTCTAGGAGTTGGACTTCGAAAGGGAGAAGAGATATAGAATTGTGGCTTGAAAGGATGATAAAGTCGAATGAAGACTTTTCAAATTGAAATCCAGCTCAGACTTCTAGGCCTAACCCCAGGCTTGCCTCAATCTTGAAATCCCTGATGATTGCTGTAGCTCACACTGATCTCTCTTCTTTCCTACCCATGAGCACCTATGACACTATCTTCACCACTCATCAGTGGTCACTTAGCATGTATTGTTGGAAAGTTTTTCATGTCTATGGGTATTGTGTTCCCAATTAGACTGAAAACTTACTGAGGAAGGGAGGATCTTTTTAAAAAATACATACTTTGTATTTGCTCCTTCCATCCCTAGTGCTTAACCTGAGCTGGGCATATAGTAGGCACTCAAACTAGACTTGTGGAAATTTGTTGGTGATTATGTTTTCTGCGGGTTCCGTCCCCATCCCAAGGCTAATAGTGTCCAATTCGTATATATATATATATATATATATATATATATATATATATTCAGTCATTTTTCAGGGATTTTCTTGGCAAAGATACCTCAGTGGTTTACTATTTCCTTCTCCAGTTTACTTTATAGATGAGAAATCTAAGGCAAACAGGTTAAGTGACTTACCAAAGGAGGACACATAGCTAGTAAGTGTCTGAGGCCCAAAAGATGAGTCTTCCAACCTCTCTCCACTGTACCACCTAGCTGCCCCATGAGTAATAGTAGTCTTAACCAGCAACTTTGGCAGAAACACAGAACTCACCTTTAAAAAACTTTTAAAAATCCTTATGTTTTGTCTTAGAAACTGTGTATTGGTTCCAAGGCAGAAGAACAATATGCGCTGGGTTTAAGTGGCTTACCCAGAGTCACATAGCCAGGAAGTATCTGAGGTCATATATGAACCCAAGATCTCCCATCTCTAGGCCTGCCTCTCAAGGCACTGAGCCATCTAGCCATTCCCTAAATAAACTTTCAAAGACAAATTTAGTTGAAGAGGAAAGAATATCTAGGGCAGTGATTCCCAAAGTGGGTGCCACCTCCCCCTGGTGGGTGCTGCAGCGATCCAGGGAGGCGGTGATGGCCACAGGTGTATTTATCTTTCCTATTAATTGCTATTAAAATTAAAAAAAATTAATTTCCAGGGGTCTAAGTAATATTTTTTTCTGGAAAGGGGGCAGTAGGCCAAAAAAGTTTGGGAACCACTGCTCTAGGGCATGGAACCCAACTCCTGGATGCCAGTAGTGTCCAGACCTTGGAGAACGAGCAGGAGAGAGCATAGGGCTAGGCCAACTAGAGAGGAGAATATCTGGGCTGTAGGTTGGGGTGGAGAAGGAGATTGATAGAGCAAAGGAAGTAACCCATCTGACAGCTTCCTAATTTAACTGATTATTCTTGCTTACTAGGTGCTAAACTCAGCTACTAAAAATTTTTTTAAGTGGTGCCAGCACCTTCTAAATTGTAGTACCCTAGGGATAAGCTGGGGTTGCCTAATGATGGCTGTTTGGCAGTCACAGTTTCCATGAGGTGGCAAATGCTTCCTCAACCCTTGGAAGGGCAATTCACTGCCCCCACCATCAGCCTTACTTCTCAGGAATACTCACCCTGGAAGTGTAAGCCTGGACTCCGGCACACATCCTGAAAGAATCGGAAGAGGTATGGCCTCAGGACATCTGAGCACTTGTGGTAGGCTGCCAGGATGTGAAGCAGCCTCCAGCCTCTTTGGCAGCTGTCCCTGTTGAGGCAGATAGGAAGATGCCATCATTAGGCCAGGCTGCTATTCTAAATTCAACAGGAGTGACTCCAGTAATGGGATAGACTTAGCTACTCTCCAGGACAATTCTGGGGGACTTACGAAAAAGAATGCTTTACACTTTCAGAGAAAGAACTGTTAGAGTAGGAATGCAGATGAAAACATAATGATTTATCACTTGTTTATTTGGGTTTATGTTTTGGGGTTTTGGTTTTACAAAATTACTCCCTTAGAAAAATGAACAATGTGGAAAAAAAAACAAAATTAATGAAATTAAATCAACAGAACATCCCAGAATTCTCGAAACTCCCTTAGCTCAGACACAGGTGTTTTTCTCTTGGGCATGATGGCTGGACATGGTAATTTGAAATCTAAGTGATTCTAAAGCAATGGGAAAGGTGAAGTGAAAACCTTGGAGATCAATGGAGAGAAGAGGGAGGAAAAAGGGGAGAGAAGGAGATGATAAAGATAAAGAATAGAGAGCAGGTGAGGGAAGTAAGTAGACAGGGAGGGGAGAGAAGCCAAGAGGCATGGAAAAAGGCTTGAGCTTCAGGATAATTAGACTTCCACTTGATAATTATAGAGTATTTGACCTGAAGCCTGTCAGGTAGCTCTTTCTAAAATAGGGGATGAGTTGCTGGTTATTCTGGATAAATGCCTCAGAACTCAGAGTGTGACCTGCCCGTTCCCCTTTCCCAACTTTGGCCTGAGCCAACCCAGATGCTCGGATAAATCTCCAAAAAAGAACCGGAGGGTACAACAATCCCTGGAATTCTACAGTCACTTCAAGTGTGGAGAAAAGAAGAGGAGAGGGAGGCCAGAAGACTTCTGTGCTCCAGGGTAGGCTGGGGGTGGGTCTCACTCACGGCTTTGTGCTGGTGTTATCTGTGATCTGCTTGATGACCTGGCAGTAGGCTTCATCTCGAAGCACTTCATGGTCCCTGCAGAGCTGAAAAAAAGGATACAAGGCTTATAGTTTTAGAGATGGATGAGACAAGAGAGGCCATCACATCCAACCTTGTCATTTTACCAGTGAAGAAATCAAGCCTCCAAGATGTGAAATGATTTGCTCAGAGGTGGGATTCAAACTCAGGTCCTCTGACTTCAAATACAATACATTCCCCGCGCCCCACCACCACTAGGTCCTTGGTTACAAACCAAAAACGTATGGAATATATTACTTACATAACCCTTAAAGTCTATTTCTTCATAGTTCTCTGGCCCTCATCACCTTTCCCTGGACTATTACAAAGCTCTCCTAATTGGTCTCAAGCCTGTCTCAGGTCTGTTCCCACTCCAATCTGACCTCCATAATACAGCTATCAATATAATTTTTGGAGGCACGGGTGTGATCAGATCAGTCTCCTACTCAATAAATTTCCTATAACTCCTGGGTTAAATATGAACTCCTCTGATTTAAAAAAATAAAACAAACCCCTGACCTTCAACCTTAGAATCAGTATTAAGTTTTCATTCTAAGGCAGCAGAGCAGTAAGGGCTAAGGATCTCTCATCTCCAGGTCTGGTTCTCTATCCACTGACCCACCTAGCTGCCCCCAACTCCTCTGATTTCTAAAGATCTTCACAGCCGAGTTGTAACCCTGCCCCATAATGCATTACTTTCCTTTCCATATGCTGTAGTCCATTTCAACAGGCCTTCTCTCTGTAACCCAGAACTCTCGTCTCCATGTATTTATCTGCCTGGAATGCTCTCCTTACTCCACTTCATAGAATACTTCCTTTAACGTGCAGCCGAAGCACCGAGTCTCAATAGCTTAACGCCACACCAAGACTTCTAGAACAAGACTTCTAGAATGTGTGTGTGTGTTTTTATGTGTATGGGTGCATATTTAGGGATATACTATCTCCAATAGAATGGTAAACTTATTGAAAGCAGAGATTGTTTAGTTTTGTTTGCCAACTCCCTGAAGCTCTTCTAAATAATTAAGAACTGAGCTAAGAAAACAGTATCAAGTCTTGTTAGAGAAATACTTAGCATGTTCTCACATGCCTGGTATTCTAATAATAATAATAGCTAATAATTATATAGCACAATGTGTCAGGTATTGTGTTGAGTGCTTTTCAATTATTAACTCATTAGAACCTTACAACAACCCGGGAGGGAGATACTATTATTATTCCCATTTTACAGATGAGAAGACTGAGGCAAAATTTGATTAGGGGATTTGCTCAGGGTCACAATTTCAACTTCCTGACTCAGTCTTCCTGACTCCAGGCCTGGAGCTCTATCCACTGGACCACCCAACTGCTTCTATACTTATCTTCTACTAGGATTCTTAAAATTAGGAAAGTACCTCGATGTGCTCCAAACTCTTCTACATGTCCCCTTGATCTCCCTCATCTCTTTTCCAGCAGATAGTCTTTACTATCTCCTCCTTTCTTTGTCTGATCTCTAATTTTTCCCTTTCTAATGAAGCCTGAATTCAAATTTTGTCCCAACACTTCAGTCACTTGGCCTCTGTGCTCCAGGCAATATGCAAACATCCAATGACATTCCTATAACAAGATCTGTAACTTTTTTCTTGGCTCAGCTCTTAATTACCTGGAATGACTCCAGGGAGTTAGGAACCAAGGGTCCCTACAGCTACAGGGTTTTATCTTTACTCTTTTTGTTTTTTGTTTTTTTAACTTTTATCTTCCACCTTAGAATCAATACTATGTATTGGTTCCAAAGCAGAAGAGTGGTAAAGGCTAGGCAATGGGGGTTAAGTGACTTGCCCAGGGTCACACAGATAGGAAGTATCTGAGACCAGATTTGAACCCAGAACTTTCCATCTCTAGGCCTGGTTTTCAATATATGGAGTCACCTCGTTGCCTCCTAGCTTTTTACTTTTCTGTGCCTAGTTTGGAAACCAGGAATATTTTGGCATTGTGCCTGTTTACACTCCAAAGCCATTGTCCTTGATCCCAGATGACAATGGGAGTGCAACCAACTACATGGCTACACTGATTCCACTAAGGACAGAGAATGAATTTAGGGCCTTTCCTCACCCCTCATTTTTGTCTGCTGCCCCAGTTAGCACATCCCCAGGATGGAAAGAGAGTAGGAAATAGTATTGGTTAGTAGTCATTCCTGTTTCCCCAGGATTGGGGTGAAAGACTTCTAAAGCTCATCTTGGCATCTGCCCAATGTCTTTTGGTGGTAGCTCCAGTTGGAAAATTGGTGGTATCAGACTCACTTCCACCCCTGAGCTTTCCTTTATCTCCATCTTTGATTCTATCAGAGGTACATTACACAAGAGAAGCCCAAACCCTCTTTTATTTCTTCCCTAGCCACAGGAGTCCATGTTGATCTTTCTCCTTCCTTTGAACTCCTATAGCACTGACAAGGACATTCACTGACTTTTCTAGTTATCTTTTCATCTGTTTATATCTTTTTCCCACAGCTAGACCAGAAGTTAAGAAAACTGCAGTGTTTTCTTAAACTGTTCCTGCCCTACTGAGTGTAACCATAAGTCACCTAATATCTCTGAGTCTCAGTTTCCCCATCTTTAAAATGGGGATGATCACATCTGTGGTATCTGCCTACCTAGGTTGTTGTAAGGCTCAAAAGAGATAATATATACGAAGCACTTTTCAAATGTCAGTTATTATAGTTAAGTTTTTTATAAGCAGCGATGATTTCTTATATGTCTCTGTAAAACATGTCCCACTGTGTCTAGCATAAGGCACCCAGCAGGTGCTCAATTAAAAAAAACAACTTGTCAAAATCCTGACTCCTTTATGTACCTAGAAATTCTGTCTATGGATGTAGAAAATGGCCTTTAGGGGAATGAAGGTGTGTGTGTGTGTGTGTGTGGAGAGGGGCCATGATTTTTGAATTTTTGTAAAGGAATGAGAGGAATAATAACTGGACCATTAAATATTGCTCAATATCTGTCCTTTTTTTTATACCCTTACCTCCCATCTTGGAGTCAATACTGTGTATTGGCTCTAAGGCAGAAGAGTGGTAAGGGCTGGACAATGGGGGTCAAGTGACTTGCCCAGGGTCACACAGCTGGGAAGTGTCTGAGGCCAGATTTGAACCTAGGACCTCCCATCTCTAGGTCTGGCTCTCAATCCACTGAGCTATCCAGCTGCCCCCTAATATCTGTCCTTCTTGGGAATGTACCTAGACTCCACTGAGGAGATGCTGTAACCCGTGGTTATGCCCTAGATTTTCTGACACTCCTCTGGAGAGGCTATCCCATCCCTCAATATGCTCCTATCACAGTATTGGAAGAAGCAACCAATTCACCATGACAGATCCTGGAGTCATTGACCTGCCCATTATTGTACCATGAACTCCTGCAGGCCTGGCCTCAGAGAACAGCTTTGAACCCTAGAAGGAACCCTTGAGGTCAACTCCTGAAACCCCTTTGTTCTGCAGATCAGAAAAATTAGGCCATAAAGAAATGAGAAACAAACCTTTAAGAAGGAGCGGAGCACATCCAATTCAGTCTGGGCCTTCATCGGGAAATCGCCCATGAATTTCATCACAGCTGCAGAAGGTACATCCCCCACCCGGCCCCAAAACCCCAAATTAGCTTTGCTCCTCTTCTACCTCAATAGCTTTCTTCCTGATCCCTGTACCCTTCTCTGCCAACCGGGGACTCCCTGAGAGGAAGCTTCTCTTATAGATGGCAGGAAAGGAGCAAGGACCCCTTGAGGGGATGAGATACTGGAGCTACCTCGTATGGATGAACATGAATAGGGCCCAGGAGCAGACAGAAAGCATTTTAGAATTTAAGCTCCTTGTGGTCAGGGGTAGTTGTATTTTTGTCTTGGTATCCCAAGTGCCTAATCCAGTGCCTGGTACATTTCAAGTACATTATACATGCTTATTGAAAGAATATTGGAGGACAACTGTTAAAGATGACACAATAAAGTGACCATGGCCTGTGGGTAAAAATGTGTCTGGAGAACAGTTCAAGAGCTGGGTGAAGAAGAAGGTATGTAATGATTTTTTTGTCCTTGGCATCATTAATTAATTATTGTTAAATTTAAATTTGTTTAAATTTATTAATAAATTAATGATAAATTTAATATTTTAATAGCGAGATTATTGAATTTAATTAATAGAAGATTAATTAAAACTTAATTAATGTTAAAATCATCTCATTTTCTGATCTCGATGAAATAAGAGGGCTCAGGCCCAGAGATAGGGATTCAGTGTTGGATATTCAATCTCAGCAAAGGAGTTCAGGCCTGGGGATTTGGGACAATATTTTAGGAATAAGGAGGTGAGCAGTAGAGACTTAGATAGATATTAATTGGGGTCAGCAATGCTTTGCCACTGCGCAGTCTACCCCTTATTGGAGTTCTCATAAGAGATGTGGACTCATAAGTATGGGTCAGCTTTATAAAAAGAGAACTAATGGTAGTAGTCTGGAACACACACACACACACACACACACACACACACACACACATACACATATAGAGTCCTTTCCCAGAAAAGTCCTTATTTCTGAGAAAAAAGAGGAAACTCTTGTTGGAGGTGTTCCTAAGTTCCTCCAAGAAAAACTACCCCTGAACCAAGAGCCTTGGAAGACTTCTTTTCCCGTCCTCCTCCAATACCTAGGAACATCTCTGTGGCAATTTTGTTCAGGCTGCTGGTACTGAACTCGATGAGGGATTCCTGGATTGGTGTCTATATGAAAGGGAGAAAAATGAAGCATGAAACAAAAAAGAAAGAGAAGGAGCATGAAATCAATGGGGATTTGGGACAGTGGTGGGAAGAAACTTTCTCTGAGCTGAAGGGTCTTCAAAGGGCATCTAGTCTAACTCTCATTTTATAGAGGAGGGAATTTAGAGGTGGAGAGGTGCCCAAGAGCACACAAGTGATATGTGACAGAGCAAGGATTTGAATATTTGATTGACAATCCCACATCCCCCATTCCTTGAAATGTCAATCAAGTTCAGTTCTCCTATTTGACTCCAGACTCTCTCACCATCAGAGGAGGAGCTGGTAGGCTGGACGTGATGCTGAAGAATCCTGTGTCTCTTTATCTCTTTTCTCTACCCATGCCCTTTCTCTCTTAATCTTTAACCCTTTCACTCATATTTCCTCAGTCCCCAACTTCCCTTTCAGGTGCTCAACCCATGCAAGAAGATCTTATAGCAGCAGGCTGGCACTGCCATGCATGCCATGCCACAAAGGGGCCATGACACATCATGGGGCATCCTTATACATGATTCCAATTTTGGGCCAGCATCTCTAGCTGAGGAGGTTAGTCTCCTGAAAGTTATAGAGACAGCATTTCACAGAAATATTGTGATACAAGCTCATGCCCACATCACCAAGTCACTTCAGAGATTTGGCAGGTTGTCCTAAAACCACAACCATAGATGCCAGAATCATTGTTGTACTTATTAGGATTTCCCACCCTCTTTGGGACTTGAGAGGGCAACTTAAAATCATATAATATTAGAGATTTGAGAAAATGTAGACATCAAATGGGAAAAGGGATATTAAGGAGGCTTTTACCTCTTTGGCCATGCCACTCCAGAAAATGATGATCTGGACATGCCCATAGCCATGACATCAACTCATTATATATCACTATGAAGACATCATCACATTTAGTTGGGAAGTGGCAAAGAGGAGGTAGTCAATGATAGAGGAAGAAGGTGAATGAGAGAATGGAGTGCTCAGGGACTCTACCTACATTTTCTCCATTAATCTTGTGCCTCTTCTTGGAGACAGGGAGGAGGAGAGAAGTGGGCAAAAGGGGAAGAATTGTGAGAACTCCTTTTTGGCTCAATCTCTCCTTTTTAATCTATCTTCTACACAATTGCCAAAATGATATTCCTTAAAACAGGTCTGGCATTGTCACTCCTCTGCTAATGAAACTCTGGTGGCTGCATCTTTCTTCTAGGTTCAAACATGGACTCCTCTGTTTGGCTTTTAAGGGCCTTCACAATATGGTCCTAGTTTCAATTTCCTCTTTTCTAAAATGGGGGAAATGATAACATTCAAATTCCATGGTTCTTATGAGGATAAAATGAGGTATTTTTAAGGCACTTTGCAAACCTTAAAGTATTATACAAATTCTTCCTCTTTCCTCCTTTTCCTTCTCTTCTTTCCCCCCTCCCCTTTCTTCTTTCTCCTTCTCCTCCTCTCTCTCCTATTCCTTCTCCTCCTCCTTCTTCTCATCCTTCATCATCATCATCATCATCATCATCATCATCATCATCATCACTATTATTATCTTTTCATGGCTCTCCTGGTTTTAGCCAAATTTTCTTGCTATTTCCCATATACAACATTCCACCTCAGGCCATTTCCTCTGTCTGGAATGTACTTCCTCACATGTGCTTCATAAAATCTCCGACTTCCTTCAAAGCTTAGCTTAAGGACTATTATTGTTGTTGTTAGTGATTCTTCATTTTTGAAGAGGACTAGTGATGTTGTGGGATGATGTCTTGACTTGTGCATGAATTAGATTTAAGTGAGGCAGAGTTGCATGGTCATTGGCCTCACTCTCTTTTAGAGCTAACTTCTAAAAGTAGCCTATCTTGATTTATTCTGTTCCTAGCACCCTTCCCCAGATAGTATTGTGTATTTATTTTAAAAACTTACTTCTCTGTAGGTAATGTTTTTCTCCAACAAGAATATAAATTTTTTGAGGATAGGGACTGTTTTGCTTTATTTCTTTGTGTCCCAATTGCTGAGTACATATCCTGGAACATACTAGGTAACTAATGAATGCTATTTGAATGAAAGGGGATGGGAAGGTGGGAATAGAAATGAAGAAGCTGCTCCTATTGCAGATAGGATACTCCTTAAGCAGGTCCCCAAGAGCAAGGAAAGAGATGAAGTGGGGAAGAGTGGGGAGACCAGTAATGTGGAAATGGAGCCAGAAATTAGTTAAGGGTTTTAGGAGACCACTGGAGAATAGATCACCAGTCTATGCCTGGGCTAATGGCTTCCATTCCCTCCTCTGCCTCCTGGACAGGAAGTACCTTGGAGAATTTCAGCATGTTGCTCACATCTCTGGATTCCCTTCCTTTTTTGGATTTCTGCCTGAAAGAATCCCTGACAAAGGAAATAGGAGAACTGGTGATTTTCCAACCCCTATGTCTTTGTTTATGCTATTTCCCTGCTCCAGAAATGCAGGGTAATATGTCATTTTTCACATAGGTAAGCCTTATCTTCTTTATTAGACTATAGGCTTCTGTAGGACAGAATAGTTTATACTTTCCTATATTCCTCCTCCCCTTACCTCCTCACACAGTGATGGGCAAAAAGTAGGATTCAATAAATATTGTTTGATTGACCAGTCCAAAAGGTAGATCTTTGAGGCTCAGAACTGAACCGCCCAGGCCAGGCATGACAATTACACACAATCTGGCTAGCTTTGGAGAGAAGCTAATATCACCCTCAAATTCTCCCCTACCAGAGCTAACTCAGGATCCCCAAAGGGGAAGCCCTTTGGTCAAGCTTTTCTTTTTCCTCATCTACCCCACAGTACATCCAGAACCTCAGAAATGAGTTTCTCCTCTAGATCTGTGATATCTCCCCAATCTTATCTTCCTTCTCACCCTCCTCTGTACCCCCGCCTCCACATATAATCAGAACTCACATAGATCGCCTTTGTGGATCCCGGAAATACTTCTGAGCAAACTCCAGCATTGTGTACTGATGACTGGGGAGTAGGGATGCTTCCTCTCCATACTCCCTAGAGATGTCCCTAGCCAAAGACGCCTTCAGAGACAAGGGAAAGATGGAGTTTGAGGAAAAACATTAGGGGGATAAAAATCCAGTTCTAGATAAAAATATTAGATCAGAAGGTACTATCTGGAGCTGACTGAATCAAGAGCCAAGGTGGAGGGGCAGCTAGGTAGCACAGGGGATAGAGAACCAACCTAGAGATGGGAGGTCCTGGGTTCAGATATGACCTTGATCCAGATAGTATGGATTCTAAGGCAGAAAGTAAGGGTTAAAAAAGAGTGCCAAAGTATAGCATTGTATTAGGAATTAGGAGACCTCTAACCTCAGCTCTGCCACTAACAAGCTATGTGATCTTAGACAAGTAATTTCACATCCCTGAGTCTCAGTTTCCTTAGATATAGAGTAAAATTGCTGAAATAGATCTAACATTCTCATAGTCTAGGAATAGGGAATAAGAATGGGCAATGGGACAGATCCTTCCTCCCATGGCTGAGACGTCTGGACTTGCCTTCCCTTCCCTTGGACAATGACCATGTGCTAATGGGGGATCCCCTCCCCACATTTTCTTTCTGGGTCTTCAAGATCCTTTGAGATGGAATCCTCACCTCTGTCTTCCTGCCGAACTCCTGGGCCACAGTAGAAGAAGCCACTGCCACAGCCACAGCAGCTGCTCTGCCTGATTGGTCCCGAGGTCCACCCATGTCCAGCTCTGAGGGCAGCTGGAGGAAGTCAGGGGCAGCTACAGGCTGTACCAGGTCCATGGGAAATCGTCCAGGCCTCCCGTGAATAGCTCCAAACTTCCATCCTGTGGGGATCAGGCAGAGGAAAGGGGCTCAAAGAATGTGTTGCTGCCTATCCAAAAGTTTTCCTCATCTCCTCTCCCCGCATTGCTGTCTAATGACCCACCTGAAATGAGTTTGTATTTATTGTATGCATTTTTAAATTTGTTGATATGTTCATGTACTGTTCCCCTAATAGTAATATATGTGACAAATCAGATGATGTGAAATGCTTCGCAAACTTTAAAGCACTGTATAAATGCTAGCTTTTGCTATCATTAGGGTGGTACAGTGAAAAAAGCACCAGGAGTCAGGAAGACCTGAGTTCAAATTACTCCTCAGACACTTACTAGCTGTGTGTGACCTTGGAGAAGCCATTAAATCTCTATTTGCCTAGGAAGCAGCTAGGTGGCTCAGTGGATAGCATGATGGGCCCACAGTCAGAATGACTTGAGTTAAAGTCCAGCCTCAAATACTTACTAGATGTGTTTCCCTGGGCAAGTCACTTAACCTCTGTTTGCCTTAATTCACTGGAGAAAGAAATGGCAAACCATATCAGTTTCTTTGCCAGGAAAATCCCATGGACAGATAGTCCAAGAGGTCACGAAGAGTTGAACAAAAGAGAACAATGATGAAAATCTGAGATGGCTTTTAAATTTCAGCTCAGTTTCCCTCCTTCTCCTTTTACTCCCTCAGTGTAAAAAGAAATACAACTCTTTTTGATGACAATCTAAGAGTAAGTCAGAGTAAAGTATCATAGCAAGTAAACTGAGAGAGAAAAAGCATTGCGTTCATTACATTCAGATAAATGTATTGAAGAAGTATTTGGTGTTTACCTAATGCTTTGCATTATCCATGCTACTGGACAACCTGAGAATTTACTGTGATACTGCGATGCCATAGGAACGGGAGTAAAACTACAAGGAGAGGTCCCAAATATTATAAGCATCAAGGCCTTTTCCTAGTACCCACCAAAGTCCTGGGTGCCTCTCTTCAGCTCCTCCAGATAGATAACCTTCTTCCTGACTACGTAGCCATAATTATAACCTGGAAGAGACAGGTAGGGAAGATGGGAGGCAAGAGACTTTAGCAATTCATGATCTTTAAGCTTTCCCATCCACCCCTGCAACCCCTATCAAATCATGGTTATGGGGCTGGTAGAATTTGAGTTTTTTGCTACTAGGTATTGTTGAATAACCAGGAAAAAAACAGTTCTGGGTACGGGGAATGAGGATGGAGCTCAGTAAACACTGATGAATGAAGATGGCCATATAGTAAGTATGAACTCTATTACATGTCATCTCTTCCTAGACTGAGTGCTTTGGAATGGGGAAATTAAAGGGTAAAGAAAGCTTAGGGGTGTTATGTGTGCAGGGATCTGTGGGCATATAAAAGTATGGAGTAGGAAAGAGCAGCCCTGGCCATGTTTTGAGTGAACCAGTATCACTGGTCTAGGGCACTAGCTCCTGGGATTACTGCTCCCCTTTGGTGATAAGTTAGGGTTCTGTGGGGGGCCTCTATCAGGTACTGACCCCTCTCAGGCCACTCTGAAGACTGCAAATGGATGATGTCACCCTTGTGGAAGCTCAAGAGATTCAGGTCATCTGGTAAGTAGTTTCTCACAGCAACCACATAATCAGAATCCTAAGGCACAAGAGAGTTTGGGGATATTGGAATCCAATGGGGAGAAGTCTGCCATTTTTGCCCAGAATGCTTCCATACTTACCAACTACAACCCAGCTTCTTTCACAGTCCTTTCCTCACCCTAAAGGAACCAAGAACCCTTCAAGGCACACATACTATTATGCTTTATAGTGCTGATCTGTGAGTTCTTTGGGGTAAGAAACTCCTGGTGGGAAAATTCTCCTTTGTCAATATGGATGACAAATCCTCAGTGATTTATAGTCAGAGAGCTGCATAGAGGCACTGAGAAATTTAAGTGACTTGTTCACAATCATGGACCTATTAAGTTTCAGAAGCAAGATATGAACCCAAATCTTCCTGACCAGTTCTGACTTCAGTCCATTACCCCC
Source organism: Gracilinanus agilis (assembly GCF_016433145.1). Taxonomy (NCBI): domain Eukaryota; kingdom Metazoa; phylum Chordata; class Mammalia; order Didelphimorphia; family Didelphidae; genus Gracilinanus; species Gracilinanus agilis. The sequence continues at coordinate 271,497,951 of NC_058130.1, read as the reverse complement.
ATGTTGCCTCTGACCCAGATACACACACACACACACACACACACACACACACACACACACACACAATGTATTTATATCACTATATATCTGGAGGGCATCTCTCTCTAAACTGAGTGTATCTCTATATGTCTATATCTATACGTATCTATGTATATATATTATATATATATATATTTATATATACACACAGAGAGAGAGAGGGAGAGGGAAAGGAGAGAAGAGGGGAAGGAGAGAGAAGAAGAGAGATAGAGAAGGGGAGAGAGAGGGGGGGAAAGATGAATAGACACTCCCATCCATAAATACCTTCAGCACACATGGACCCAGATTTAGGAATACTCGATTACTGGAATTTAGGAATACAGGAAGACTGGGACATCCCACATCTCAACACACACGAGGTCTATTTTCACTGCCACCTCCCCCTGCACTCTAAGTGATTACATATATTCCTATGACAACCACCGTCTGTGCAAACACACACACATACATACATTCAGAAACACATACATACTCTCATACGCACATATGCATACATACATTCAGAAACACACACACTTTAGCCCCAATAGTAAGAAGCAGATGGGTATTTATGTGCTTGTGAAAGATGGAGAGAGCGGTGCCTCTTGCCTAAGGGAATTATCCCCCTCCCTAGCCTTCACTCCCTTGTTCTGGGGTCTCTGACCTTTTTGAGTTCCAGAATAAAGTCATCCACCATACTCTTCACCTGAGGCGCTCGGGCTGAGAAAAGAATGAGTTTTTCACCAGCCAGGTTGAATTCCAGCATGTTCATGGAAGGGATGGTCACAAAGAGGATATCTGTATAACTGGGAGGGAGAGACAGGGGCAGGGCCAACAGAGAACCATGTGAGGAACTCCTTGTTAAGGGGCCAGAGCTGTGAAATGACAATTGACTATAAAAACTGGCTGTAGTCTTGGAGGAAGGTGAAGGGTTGGAAGCTAGGATAGACCACATAGAAGAGAGGGGGGAAGGAGAAGGCAGAGTTTTGTGCCAGCCACAGGCTGGAATTGGCATCACTAAGGTCATTAGTGTAATTCTAAATCATGTGCCCAATATTGGCATATGACCAATGGAGAGATCCCTGAGACAAGAGCAGGGGAGGAAGAAAGACTCCCCACTGGTTCGTTCCCCATGGAAAGATGGTGCCAGCATAGCCAGGAGGAAACCTCTTTAATATCATTAAACAAAAACAAAACAAAACAACCTTACCTTCTGTTTTAGAATTAAGACTGGATATTGGTTCTAAGGCAGAAGAGCAGTAAGGGCCAGGCAATGGGGATTAAGTGACTTAGTCAGAATCAAACACTGAGGAAGTTTCTGAGGCCAGATTTGAACTCTGGACCTCCTATCTCTAGGTCTGGCTCTCAATCCATTCAGCCACCTAGCTGCCCCTTCTTTGATACCATTTTAATCTGGGAAAGACCTGTTTTATTTGATGATGTTAAAATGTGCCAAAGAAATAAAGACCTGGTTCCTTTAAGGGAAAAAATGGTGGCAAAATGGTCCTAGAGAGGAGTGGTGGTGATGGTAAAAGGCAGGGTAGGGGGCAACTAGTCAGCACAGTGGACGGAGCCTGAAGTCTGGAGTCAGGAGGACCTGAATTCAAATCTGGCCTTGGATACTTCCTAGCTGTGAGACCCTGGGCAAGTCACTTAACCCTGATTGCCTAGCTCTTGCTGCTATTCTGTCTTAGAATTGATACTAAGATAGAAGGTAAGGATTTAAAAAGAAGAAGAAGCAGAGCAGGGCCACTCAGAAAAGAGAACACACCAAAAGTCGGAAATGCCAGACAACCTAACATGGAGTGCTCAGAAGTGCTAATGAAGTCATTTACACTCGAGTTCCAAATAGCAACTAAGTACATAAGCTACAAGAAAGGGAGCCAGAAGCTTGAAAAATAGCCATAGACAGCCCAGATATGGGGGGAAATATAAACAGAGCAGCATTTCAAGAAATTGGAACATGTAACAGTTAAGTGAAATATCAACTGTCGTTTGTACTTGGAGGATCATGGTTCATTGGGATATTTCATGATTTAAAAGTCAAAGTATCCCTTTTCTGTGATATAATCTAAAAAGATTATTGAAAAAATAAGGAATGAGTGACAGTTCATTATCAAAGGAAAGCAACATTGGAGAGGAAATGAAAGGCTCTAACCCTATCTACAAACTCAAATTGCAAGTTTATTTTTAAGATAATATCATGAATATATTTGCATTATTATTATTGTTATTATCCAAATTCTGGTTTCTCTTTACTATACCTGATTCAATGGATTACTTATTTTTCTGAACAAAGGGTAGCATAATATGATTGGGGGAGCTATATAGCGGTCAACATCTGAGATCTCTGCTTTACATGACTTGCCCTGAAATCTCATATTTTCCTTCTTCCTTTCTCTTTCTTTCTTCCTTTCTTTCTTCCTTTCTTTCTTTCTTTCTTTCTTCCTTCCTTCCTTCCTTCCTTCCTTCCTTCCTT
>NC_058130.1:271482783-271492611 GCF_016433145.1 Gracilinanus agilis | reverse complement strand
TTTCTTTCTTTCTTTCTTTCTTTCTTTCTTTCTTTCTTTCTTTCTTTCTTTCTTTCTCCCTTTCTCCCTGTCTCTCTCTCTCTCCCTCCCTTTTCTTCTTTCCCTCTCTCTTTTTTCTTTCCTTATCTTCTATCTTAGAATCAGTATTATATATTGGTTCCAATGCAGAAGAGCAGTAAGGTCTAGGCAATGTGGGTTGTATCAAAGCCTTTTCAATGATAATAATTAGCATTTAGATAGCACCTTTAAATTTTTTAAAGCATTTTACAAATATTGACTCATTTTGTCACCATAATAATCCTGGGAGATAGGTGCTATTATTCCCATTTTACAGATAGGGAAACTAAAGCAGATTGACAGACCTTACATGATTTGCCCAGGGTCACGAAACTAGGTCTGGGATTAAATTTGAACTCAAGTCCTCTGATTCCAAGGTTCTGCACTCTTACCATTATGTCACCTATCTGGGGTGGAAAGGTCAGTTCTTCTTCCAACTCAGGCTAGCCCCCTACCAATTGCCTAGCCTCAGTTTTGAGAAGAATTATTTTTAATATTATATTAATATCAATTTATAACATCCTTTTCTCTGTTAAAAGGACATCTTAACAGTAGCTTAAAGGGGAAACTTCTCCCTCCTCTCCCTAAATAGTCCTAGAAAGTGATTGTACTTTTTGCCTTTACAACATTTTTGCTCTAAATCAGGTTGGGCTGGGCTCTGCTCTGGGAATCTTAGTTATGAATATACTTTATAAACAGAACCAACTTGGCTAGTCTCAGCCACTAAAAGTGACTTAGAGGCCTTTGCCTCTGAATTAAAATCTGGGGCATCTTGGATCAAGGTGAAACTGACCAGAATGGAGTGGATATTCTTTCTTAGAGGACCAGAAGTATTCTAGCCACCATATGAGCAGGCCTCATCTTTTTCCTTCTGAGTCCATAAAAGTCATTCTATTTTTTGGTAGACATCCATGTACTCGTTGGACACATTGCTCTTAATTCTCAATAAAAGACACTAGGCCTGGAGTCAGGAAGACCTGGGTTTAAATCTGACCTCAGACACTTCCTAGCTGTGTGACCCTGGGCAAGTCAGTCACTGAATCCACTGATTGCCTAGCTCTTGCCACTATTTATATATGAGTTTGATTTATTTCAGGACTCAAGATAATTCCCACCACATTGAGTACTTGTTACCTGTAGCTTCGTAAGACTCGAAGCTGTTCCCCTGATGACCAGCTGCCTTTTACCAAACGAAGGAGCTTGATGCCTATGTGAGACACAGCCAGGATCTGTACACCTGTGCCCACACTGCCCTGCAGGGGAAGAGAAGCATTTGGGTTCAAGAGCCTGGGGCAGCATTAGCAACAATGACAAGGTGTGGGCCACAGGAAGAGGGAACCAGGTCAAGGTGGGGAGAAGCACAGCCCAGCTAGTCAGTGATGCCAGGGACTTTTCTTCACCTGCCCCAGGTCTTCCTTGAGTCTCACTCTCTGCCCTTCTCCATTTTCTTCCTAGGAACCAAGGGAATGCTGATCCCCCAAGAGAGGGCTCAGGGATACCTAGCTAGTGTCCTTTCCTCTTAGGGGAACAGAGCTACTTGGCCAGCTGAGATGAGGTTGTCTCCATGTCCTCTGCCTTTTCGGAATGAAGGGAAAATCCCTCAGCTGGGATTCTCTGAGAGATCTTCAGGGCTTCCCCCTGTCCCATGCGTAAGGTCCCATCCCATCCTAGCAGGGGAGGGGAAAAGGAGAAGGACCTCACCGTGGCTGGGAAGAGTCGGGAGAAATAGACTTCCCAGCCCTCTCGAGCTTCACTGATCACAGCCCTCTTGAAACTCTCATTCACCACTGGATGTAGCGAATCCAATTTGTTCTGGACTGAGGGAAATAGAGACCCAAGCATCATTTCCTCTTCCTCCCTCTCCGTCCTTTCATCTCTATGAGACAAATTCTTTAGGGAAGAGATAGAAGCACTTCTTCACATTTTACAGATATGGAAAGCTCAGAAGAAGGCAGTGACTTCTCCAAACTAGTTACTTGCAGAGCTGAGACTAGAACCCAGGTCTCTGCACTCCGGATTAGGGTTGCTTTCACTGACTATTTCTTGCTATTATTGTTTGGCCATGTCTGACTCTTCATGACTCCATTTGGAGTTTTCTTGGTCTAGAAGACCATCGTGGTTTGCCTGGGGCTTTCTCTACTTTAATCTGCAGGGCTCCAGGGCTATCCTGTGTATAATGTATCTAAGACACGGTGATTTGAGGAAAAGGAAGATTCACATGTGGGTCCTTTAAAACTGAGATCAAAGAGAATGGAGTGACTTTTGAGTATGAGAATGTAACTAGCCTTGCCCCAGGAGAGACACTGAGATTTGCCTGGATCTTGAAGTCTCAGTGAAAAGCAAAGGGGATGATCTCAAGGGACTTTGTCTAGACTTTGGGTTAGAAGTCACCTAGGCTGGGCTCTCAGGGTGTTGGGGTTCAGGCTTTTAAGGTTCTGATCTCCCTATCCCATCCCCCTACTACCAAAAATAGATTTCATCTTCATCCTTTCTTCCTTAGAGATTCTGATGCAGGCTTCCGAGAAAGTATCATGGAGGATCTGAGGGGAGACAGACAAAGCATATTAAGGGGTGTTGTGGCCCCTATTATCCCAGGGCATGCTATCCCAGGACTGCTATCACCCCACTATCCAGACAGAGAGAGATCTGGCAGTCCCAGGCAGAGGGGGTACTGTGGTAAGTCAGCCTGGGTTTTTGAATTCATCAAGTCATTCAATAAACATTTATTAATTGCTTACCACATGCCAGGCACTTTACAGCTCTATGAAGAACTACCTCCCAGATGACCAGGGCCCTAGGGACCTGGGGTTTGTTTTGGGCTGGGGTTGGTCAATGAAAGCACTAGAGAAAGTCCTTAGAGGCAGATAACGCTGGTACCCTGAGATAGGCCTCAGGGGTACCCATCCAGTGTCCTCTGAGGGCAATAGGCCTGCCAGGTCAGCTGAGAAGAGACTTTCCCTCATGTCCTTCACCCTTTGAGACTGCAGGGAAAAACCTTTTGCCACAATTCCTTTAGAGATCTTTCAGCTATGGGGGCTAGAGTAGTCTGAGGTCTCACCTGTCTGAAGAGGAGGTCCAAGAGGACTGGGTGATTGAAGCTGTCCTTAGGATAAAACACCTGTGGAGGGAGAAGTTCACAGCAAGGAGCTGGGGCTCCCCACCCACATTTCCATTCCAACTTCTCTCCTGACCTGTTACTTTATACTTCTCCATCCCTTCTAAAGAGATTTATAAGGGCTGATAGCCTCACTGGAGATCACTGACTCCTCCTAACTCTGGTAGAGCAGAGATAAGGACCCTCCCCAGTTATCCCCATGGATAAATCAAATTCATGGCATCCTGCCCATCCAGGACAGAGTGGGACCCAGGAGGGACCCAGATGCCAATCTTTCCCATGGACCTAAGCTCTACATGCACCCATACTGGGTAGCTCCCTCCTCACCATCTGAATGGGTGGCCATGGAGGCTAGTCTCAGAGCCTCCAACTTCAATAATTTTTGTTCCCTTTGGCCTCAATTTTCTTCTAAGCAAACTAACTCTAGAAGGTCCCATTAAATAAGAGTGGGTGTGAGGATGGGTGGAATGAAGATAGAAAAGAAAAGAGAAGAAAACAAGGTATAAGGGAAGAGGAATGAATTAAGAAAGTGAAGCTCTATAGAAAAATAAACTCTTTTAAATTAATAAGTATTTGACTGTAGCCTGTGTAAACCCTTCTGTTATAGGAAGTGGCTCATGCCTGGCATTTATAAAGCATTATTTCTTTCCAAAAAATTTCCTGATTCATCATTTTCTTTCCATGCACAATCATTCTTCCCACTTTACAATTAGGGAAACTAAGGCCTAAAGAAGAGAATTGGCCCAGACACAGTAGCTGGGGGGTGGATCCAGGACTACCTGGAGCTATTGCTAGCACTCTGCCCTTTAGAAAAAGAAATTCTCTCCCCCAGCCAGTCCCACCCTTTGGGATCTCCATTTTGGGGGGTTAGGCACCTCTTTTCTGAGGTATATCTTCCAGGGCACTCCCTGGTAGGCGTAGAAAGTCTCGTTGCTCTGGCGATGGAGCTGTGTTTGGATGGGATCCTCTGCTGGAATAATTGCTCTTGAGACAGCTATGTGGAAGGCTGAGATTGGGTGAGATTAAGGGGAAAGGATTAAGAATTTTGAATACCACATCTTGTTCAGTTCAGTCCTGTTTATTCCCTGTACCCACTGGGTAGCTCAGATCAATAATGGCTCTTTAAAAAAAATAATCCTCCTATCTTATTATCAATTGATACTGAATATCTGAGTACTGGTTCTAAGGCAGAAGAGGTGGTTCCCCACCAAAGGATCTTGGGTATGAGTGGCACAGGAGGGATTTAGTGACATCCAGCCTGATCTCCCTCAAGTACATTTTCTTAATTCATTTTAGGAATGATACAATCATGCTATCTGCAATACCACAAATCATTCTCCCCCCTCCTCAATATCCTTTTCTCCAGGCACATCCTCTTCTTCCATTTAGCCATTCATTGAGCCAATCAGGTGATTTTCGTCTCTTATCATAGCCAATGTGTAACAATGGCCTAAAGCTGAGGGTAATGTGAACCAGATACCAAAGATCAACCCTGGGGACTGTGTATGTGCTGCCCAATACACTGATTGCCTCCCTCCAGGCTGATCTGGTGAACTGCGTAGCCCACTGTGAGGAAGTTATAACAAACATACAATGGCAAACCAGTGTGTATGGAGGGGAGAAGAGAAGAGAGAGACCTTGTGAAGGTAGAATGGAAAGGGATGAGACCAGATGTGAAGGTGAGGAGGCTCCCAGGCTTATGCTTAGGGGAATTCAAAGACAAAGAGTAGATCTGTTTTTTGATAGCTTTCATTTTAGATGCTGATGGGAAACCAAAAGGAAAATTTCTAGAATGATCATTAAAAGAAATTTCATGTAGGGCAATCACAGTTGAGTGGGCATGGGAAGGGCTGCAAAGAGGACAATTTGACTGAAGGAATAAACCCAATAGCTAACATTTAAATAACATTTGAGGGTATGTGTCACAACAACCTTGTGAAATAGGTTCTAGTGTTACCTTTATTTTCCAGAGGAGGAAACTGAGGTGGAGAGAGAATTAAGTGACTTGCCCAGAGCCACTTAACTAGTGAGTTTTTAAGAAAGGCTCTGAATTTGGGTTTTCCTAACAATATAGTAGTCCTTCTACTGAGCTATCTGGCCCTTGACCCTGAAGGGGTTGGGGAAAAGGTAGGTCCCACAGAGAACTTCTTCTGTGGGTGATATATTCCACAATCAATAGAAGACTCCAAGATGAGACAAAGGCATTGGAGCCCTGTGGCAAAGCCCTATTTACCTTGCACTGTGTAGAGATGCAATGTGCAGTCAACGGGTAATGATCAGAGCTCAGTTAAGATTTGAAAATCTAGATTCATGAGGTGAGAGATGCAGAGATGAGAGCTGAGTGTGTAAGCATGGATATATGCACTGAGAACATATACGTGGGGCAAGAGAAATAGAAGGCCCAGGAATGAACGCTGAGAATGGATTTTGGGGAATAGAAGAGAGAGAGGAGGAATAAAAGTCAGTGAAGAAGGCAAAAATGAAGTGGTAGAAGTCAGACAGGTAAGAGAACTATCACTGAAGCTAAGAGAGTGGAGGCTTTCCAGAAGTCAAAAGTCTTCAAATGCCAGTGTTGTTTTTGTTGTTGTTGTTGTTGTTGTTGATGTAAAAACTAACAGGTTTATTGGTAAAACAAAAGGTAGGGAGGGAGGATTTAGGAACGAGGATGCCCTAATCACTAAGGTCTTTCACTTCCCTCTTCCCTCTAAGTTCACCAGAAGGCGAAGCCTTCTTTTCTCTCTTTTTTAAAAATTATATAAAATGTATTTATTTAAAATAATTTTTATTTTGAATATTTTCCCCTAGTTATATATTTCATGTTCTTTCCCTCTCCCCCAAACCCCCCTAACTCCCCCTTAGCTGACTCACAATTCCACTGGGTTTTATATCAAATGCCTGAGTTTTAGGAAGGATGAACGCTAACCAGGACATCAGCTAGAGTCCTGGAGTCAGGGAGATAAGTTCAAATCCAGCCTCACGTACTTACCAGCAGTATGTCTCTGGGCAAGTCATTTAACCTGTTTGTTCACCTCAGCTTCAGGGTGGTTGTGTGGATAAAATAAAGATAATATTTTTTAAGATGATTTGTGAGGCAGCTAGGTGGCTCAGTAGAGAGCCAAGCCTGGAGTCAGGAGGACATAGATTCAAATCTGGCCTCAGACATTTCCTAGCTGTGTCAGTTAACTTTGCCTAGCCCTTATGGTTTTTCTGACTTAGAAGTGATGCTAAGACAGAAGGTAAGGGCTAAAAAAAATAAACACAATGAAGCGATTTGCAATCTTAGCTATAGAAATCCTAGCTATTATCATGACAAAAGAAAAAGCTTTTCAATTCAGTGATTAAGAGACCATTACCCTCAGATGGAACATCACATCCACACACATGCTGTGTGGTGACAGAACACATGGACATGTACATGGAACACACAATTTTTTAATACAGGCACATGTATACACAAGACTACCCCACTGTGTCATCTGCCCTATCCCCAAGGCCACCATTGTCACCATTCCTCTAACTTCCTAGTGTATATAAGATTGTATATACTCAGCAATCAGTATAAATGACAAAATCGAGTGAGGGAATCAAGGAGTCCTGCCTCGTGGAGGCAAGGAGAGGTGAAGGTTCTCGAGGCCCAGTCTTTCCCTTTCTGCCTCTCCCACCTTGCTCACTTCCCATTGCCCTTACCTGGGTGAGTGCCTTGGTAAGGCCTGGAGGCTGACGTTAGAGGTTTGGCAGCTGGGGCTAGGCCTTGGGGCCTAGTGCTGGTCACAGGCTTCACCAAGGCCACCGTCTGTCTGGGACCTTGAGCTCCCTAACCCAGGGGAGAGAATCAGAGAGCATCAAGCATGGGTTGGTGAGTGGGGGGCAGCAGAGAAGGGGGAGAAGAGGCTGTTCACCTGGGCCAGGCAGCCATCCCCTAGTTATGGCAGTTGGGGTGAAAGCCAAAGGCTTTTTAACATGAGGACAACGAATTTCTTAGTGGCTCCAGTTATTCCTTTATTCATTCTCCAAATAGTAGTTGAGCCCTCCCTTAGTCCATGTAATGGTGTTCAGTGTATGTGTATAAATATAAGTACACTGTAGCCTACTTTCCATTTTCTAAAGCATTTTCATATCTATTATTAATTTGAGCTTCATAACAGTGCTGTTAGGAAGGCTGACAAGAAATTGTTAATTGTCCCCATTTTTCAGATGAGGAAACTGAGACCCTAAATGACAAGCCAAGTGGAAACCTTTTATATTACCTACATATGTATATGTGTATATGAAATTTATGGCTTTCTTTCCCCACTTCCACCATCCCCAAGGAAGTATGGAGAAGACCCAGACCTTGACTAACTGCCCCATTGGATAAAGACCTTTCCAGGAGAGAGTTGGGGATAATGGGATTGACCATTACCAGGTTGATAGGGGCCGAGTGGATCATTTGCTCCTTCAAGATCAGGAGGGCTTCCTCATGAGGATCCGATTTCTTCACAAACACCTTCCCACTTTCCTTCCTAGGTAGATGGAGGGTGGGGAGAATTAAGGCAGAGCTGCTTGAGGGAAGGAAGCCAGAAGACTTTTGGGTGCATAGGGGTAAGCCAAGAGCTATTTCCAGCACCAGGACAACCTGAGTGTGGGGAAAATATCTGGCAAATAAATAATATTAATTAATATTAAAAATGCTGGTTGACTTGACTTGATGGGATAATGTTCATTGATGGGGAAGGAGGAGACAATGTTCTACTAAGCCTTTACAGAGGTTTGGGATGGGGAATTTGAGTTCTTAGACATCAACCTTATATAGACCTTCACAGACCCTGAGGAAAGTGGCCTATTCTCTGGATATAGTTAATGACTATAAAGTTGTCTTAATGGTCTTTCCGCCCAGTCAGGGCTATCTGTATCTTTAAAAAGGGTTCTAGAGAGGATGATACTTAAGCAATAGGAATGAATAATAAATAATGCATTCTGGGGAATATTTCAGAGTAGATGGTCCCCTACTTTGCCTGTGGGTAGAGTGGCCCCAATATAAGGGTCTTGGAAGCAGGGTTTTTTAAAAACCCTTACCAATATTGATTCTAAGGCAGAAGAGTGGTAAGGGCTCTTTAATGGGGGTTAAATGATTTGCCCAAGGTCACACAGCTAGGAAGTATCTGAAGCCACATTTGGAAACAGGGTGCTAACCTGAGACCATCTGGAGCTCTAGGCGGCTGCTGGCACTGACGGATGATGGCCTTGATCTGTTGAGTGGGCTGAGGGAAATGCTCCGAGTTGAGGATGGAATGACGAACCAGCTCCGGAGAGGGTGAGACTGGTGGTGAAAGGGGCATATTTCAGGTGATGAGGGTATCCCTCAGACTACTAATTATTTCTACCTTCCAGGGAATCCTCTGAAGACAGGGCAGTCTTTCCCAAAGGCAAAGGCAAAGAAGAACCGGAGGGAAGAGTGGGCAGAGGAGAAAGGAGACAACCAGAATAAAAATACTTACAGGTTCTTAAAGGAGAATGTTGGTCCTGTACCCGGATAGGGGTGGCCACTGGTTTAACAGGAGGGATGGAGCCCCTAGGCTTTGAAGGAGAGCCAGATGCTAAGGTCTTGGGCTGGAAGCAGACTCCTCCAGGGTCTCCTAGTGCTGGGGCTGCATAAATTAGTACTGGCTTGGCTGGGGGACTTCTGTTCTTGGCCTTTAGAGGACCATCTGCCCCTATCGGCTTCTGCTAAAGAGGAGGAAAACCCCTTACTCCATCTTCTGGGATATGGAAAGGGAGCAACCTTTCCCAAAGTGGCATCTGAACTGGAGCAATACCCTTCCACAGTAACATTTCTGGGTCCTAATAGCAGTCCCCTAGCCCTCTGGGTGATCTTGGGGCACAGGAATGGTAAACTGTTCCCGTGTTCCAGATGAGCAAACAGATCCCAAACCACATGGTCTAGGTCAGCAGCCAAGCCAGAGCCACCAGCTCCCGGTTTCTGTCTGTTCCTCTGATGGCTTCCTCTCTCCTCTCTTCTTTTATCTGTTATTTTTCACTCCTTCCTCTCTAGCCATTTAATCTTCTGCAGGTGTGGGGTAAGTTTGCATCCCCCCTAATACCTTCTCTTAGGGCCAGACTCACTTGGGGGGGCAAAGGCTCGGGGGAGGCTCCCAGGGGGACTGAGGAAGCTCCAACAGAGGGGACTGGATCTGGCTGCTGCTGCTGCTGCTGCTGCTGCTGCTGCTGCTGCTGTTGCTGAAGGGCCATAGCCTGTAAAGTCATCTCTCTCGCCTTTGTGGTAGAGAAAAAAGGAGAAGGAATTGGAGAAAACCTCTTCCCTCCCAGGAGCCTCCTTGCCTCAGCCTTCCTTCTCCCTCTAATTCACCTTCATAGAACTCTTCCATCAATTGAAGAGACAGGATCCCAGCTAGAAAAGGGGACCAGACAGATCAACTCATTTGGGTTTTTCTTTCCCTTCTCTATATTCAGCCATTTGCAGCCAGCTCCTCATATTTAGGGAATATGGCTCTGGGCCTGGGTGCTGCCTTCCTTCTTCTAAGCTCACCAAAGACACCTGCTCCTTCTATGTCTCCCTGTCCTTCTCCCCACCCCCACCTCTCTCTCTCTCTCTCTCTCTCTCTCTCTCTCTCTCTCTCTCTCTCTCTCTCTCTCTCTCTCTCTTTCTCCCTCCCTCC
>NC_058130.1:271423373-271479938 GCF_016433145.1 Gracilinanus agilis | reverse complement strand
CTTGCCCAGGGTCACACAGCTGGGAAGTGGCTGAGGCCGGGTTTGAACCTAGGACCTCCTGTCTCTAGGCCTGACTCTCACTCCACTGAGCTACCCAGCTGCCCTTTAAGCATTCTTTTAAAAAATTTTAGTTATAAATTTTATCCCTCACTTCCCTCCTCCCTGAGATGGCAAGCAATTTGATATAGGTTACAGATGTGTAGTCATGTAAAACTCCCCATACACTTTAAAAAAAACCCTTACCTTCCATCTTAAAATCAATATTATGTATTGACTCCAAGGCAGAAGAGTGGTAAGGGCTAGGCAATGGCTGTTAAGTGACTTGCTCAGGGTCACAGAGCTAGGAAGTATCTGAGGCCAGACTTGAACCCAGAACCTCCCATCTCTAGGCCTGGCTTTCAATATACTGAGGCACCTACCTGTCTCTAAATAAATATTTGTTAATTGATTGCTTGAATAGGAACCTCAGAAGATTTTTTGATCATTTTTGATCATGACGGGCTTGGTTTTTTTTATCATTTTGACTGGCATTGAAGTTGTGATTAGAAATCATATGGGGATTTTTATGGCAAACATAAGTGATTAGAAATGAGGAAACCAATTAGAAATCTAAGTCAGAGGTAATGAGCACCTAAATTATCATAGTGACTGTGTGAGTGAAGAGAAGGGAGCAGATGGGAGAACTGTTGTGGAAATAAAATCAACAAAATTTTGTAGTTAGTTGGATATGGGGTAGAGGGAGAGAGAAGACTAGAAGATGACCTTGTCATTGTGATTCTGAGAGACCTGAAGGATGGTGGTACTCTCAAAAGGAATAAGGAGGTTTGGAGAAGGGATGGATTTAAAGGAAAGATAGAATTCTGTTTTAGACATGTTGAGTGGCTTATGGAACATTCTGTTGGAAATATACAAAAGACCCTTGATGATGTGGAACTGGAACTCAGTAAAGGGTTTGAGTCCATATATGGAATTAGTAGTCATCTCCATGGAGATGATAATTAGACTAAAGGAAGCTGGTGAGATCACCAAGAAAGAAAATGTAGAGAAAAGAGAAGAGAGCTCAGACAGGGCTCTGAAGAACGTCTATGTTTAGTGGATCAAATGAGATAATACTTGTGTAGTATTTAGCAATGTATAGTAGGCCTTTAAAAAGTGTTTTCTCTCTTCATACATCGCCCCCTCAAGAAACATTTAACATGTAGTGGGTAGGGGATAGATGAAGATCCAGAAAGGAAAATTCAGTTCAGTTAGGTAGGAAGAAAGAAAACTTGGGAGAGAGCAGTAGCTTGTAAACCAAGGAGGAAGAGAGTATCTAGGGAGAAGGTTTGCTGACAATGTAAGAGCTACACAGAGAACAAGTACTTTGAGGACTAAGAAAAGGCACTGAGGGGGCAGCTGGGTAGCTCAGTGGATTGAGAGTCAGGCCTAGAGACAGGAGGTCCTAGGTCCAAATCTGGCCTCAGACACTTCCCAGCTGTGTGACCCTGGGCAAGTCACTTGACCCCCATTGCCTACCCTTACCACTCTTCCACCAAGGAGCCAATACACAGTATTGACTCCAAGATGGAAGGTAAGGATTATATTGAAAAAAAAAAGGCTCTGAGTTTGGTAGTCAGTAAAGAGATGACTACCACAAGCTGACCATTTTTACAAAGCTTCTCCCACTTGGCTAAGTGACCATTGGCTTATAGCCTCCTCCCCAAGGAAATATTGGACTAAACCCTTATAATTAAAAAAAAAATAAAACCCTCACCTTCCATCTTAGAAATACCCATTCCAAAGCAGAAGAGCAGTAAAGGCTGGGCAATTGGAGTTGAATGACTTGCCCAGGATTACCCAGCTAGGAAGTGTCTGAGGCTGGATTTGATCCCAGGACTTTCTCTCTTCAGACCCGACTCTCCCTCCACTGTCACCTAGCTGCCCCAACCCCTTGCAATTCCTTCTCCTATATATATATGACAAGTTTTACCACAGTAAGAATGAAGGCATTTCCCCAGAGGCCCCAAGATGAGTAAGTAGTTTTGAGGTAGAGGGTTTGTACTCACCAGAAGCACGGCCTGCTTTTGGATGAAGGCTTGCTGTAGCGCCAATGTGGATGAGTCCAGACCTGGGACTACAGAGTTCCAGGCTCAGAGAGGCACCAGGATCAGGGGAATTGGGAGTTTGGGGACAGCTGGAGTCAGGTTTCAACCAGTAGGGTTCAGGAGATGTCAGGAACAAGGGGGTCAGGGAAAATGGGATAGAGGGATATTTGGGGTATGGAATCAGAATTGGTCATGGGATAGCTGAGATTGGATTCTAGTGAGCAGCTGGGGCTGCCTGAATTGATAGTGTAGGGGCAGAGGGAATTTGGGATCAGGAACGTGAAGACCAAGAGGGTTGGATCAAGGGGCATGGGAAGAATGAAAGACATACAACTTTCTGCCATCTATCCCTGACCTTAATCTCAATAGCCAACCTTCCTTCTTCCTATTTCTGGGGCTCAGTTATTAGTTTATCCTTCTTCCTCCTCCTTCCCCCTTCCTCTACCCTCCTAGCTTAGTGGGGTTTAGTGATTGTTAAGGGAAAAGTAGAAGTAGAGGAAAGAATAGGGAAGGGAATGAGAAGGAGAGATGGTGAGAGGAAGGGAGGGAAGTGGGGAAAAGGAAGAATCAGTGTGTATGGTGAGGAGGGGATGCCAAAGAGATTATATCAAGGCCCCAGCACCTGCTCTGGAGCTCCATGTCCCACCCCATGCCCTCTCTTCCTAGATCCTTAGGTGTGAAGCTGCCTGATCTTGGTGTTCAGTGAGGACTCCGACCTCTACCCCAGTGTAGTCTGCTCTCAGAATCCAGGGAAAACCAAGAAGAAAAACCAAGAAAAGTCTGGTACTGGCCAGATTTGGTGGGAGAGAGGGAGGGAATAATTAGAAGGTAATACTGACCTGATTCTTGGGGTATTCTAGAGGGCCCAGCTGGCTCCTCATCACTTTTGGGCTGGCCTCCCCCTTTCATCCTATAGGAGATGGCAGCTGGTTTCTCCAGATCCTAGAAATGGGGACCAAAGAATAATACCAAGCCAAGGGTCAAGGATCAGGGATTAAGGCCCTAAGCCCTTTCTTCCAGGATCCCAACAATCTCATCCTGTAGTAAGAGAAGGACATCAGATATGGGCACTGGGTTGGGGCCGATGGGGTTTCCCAGATTAGGGAGGCATTAACTATGTGATGCCCTCTTCTCCTGGAAAGGTCTGAGCTGGACCAGCTACCCATGTATGGCTCCATAGAGAGAGTTGGGGGTAGGGGCACAATATGGATGCCAAGGCTTAGCAGGAATCTTTCTGCTTTCTTCTGATAATAGTAGTTTAATCATGAGTCAGGAGAGAATCGGCATAGGTCTCTGACCAGATCAGATAATGAACATCAGGGGAAAGGCACACCTGCCACCAAAGAGGTCTCTGGGTAGAGGACACTCTTGGCATGGGAAGGTAGAATAGTCTGAAAAGGGGGGAGAGGTAGGGATGGGGTTTGGGTGGTAGTGGTGTTCTGACTTAGGTTCTCAGTGTGGATTCGGTACAGAGTAACAACGTGATGCTACTTAGGGGCTGAGGGGCTAGGAAGGTGGGGAATGGGAAAAGTGACTTAAAACACCTGAAGGCTGTGTGTGTGTGTGTGTGTGTGTGTGTGTGTGTGTGTGTGTGTGTGTGTAGGTGAGGGGCAGCTAGAGAAACTTGGATTGATGATGTGGAGGCAGAAGGAAGCTGGGGTCAAGAATATGAAGACCGAGGATGCTACATGAAGGGTCATGGGAAGATAGAAAGGTTGAAGAATTTCTTGTCATTCAATCCTGTCCTCAATTCAAATAATCAGTTTTCCTTTTTCCCTCCTATTTCTGGGGATCAGTTATTAATTTTCCCCTCTCTCCTCCCCCCTTCCAGCTTAGTGAGGTTAAGCTGTGTGTGTGTGTGTGTGTGTGTGTGTGTGTGTGTGTGTGTGTGTGTGAGATGGAGTGTCTTTATAATCATTTTGCATGTGAGATTATTTTAGAGAATAAGTGTGCGATGAAGTATCTATGTGTAATGGTGTTCCATTGACTCACCGCCTCCTTCCAATTATGGAAGCATGAATCATGATTAAATTGTTCTGCTTTTATTCCTGGAAGGGACATGTTAAGCTACTCCCCTAAGGTTCCACCATTTCTGTGATTTCCCCTTCCTAGGCACCATTTCCTTATGTTTACTGTTTCCCCCATTAGAATATAAGCACCTTGAGGGGTCTTACAGTCTGCTTTTAGATTTGTAGCTCTGAAACTTAATGCCGAGCCAAAGGGCTTTGCACAGAGTAAGTGCTTAATAAATACTTTCTCAGGATCAGCTAGGGGTTCAGTGGATAGCTTGGAGATGGTTCAGATGTAGCTTTAGATACTTCCTAGTTGTGTGACCTTGGGCAAGTCACTTAACTGCCACTGCTTAGCCCTTACCTCTCTTCTGCCTTGGAACTGATACTCAGTATTGATTCCAAGATGGAAGGTAAGAGTTTCAAATAAAGAAGAATCTGACGGTAGAGATTAGCTATGTGACCCTGGCCAAGTCACTTTCTGAACGTGTTTCCTCAATCTGTGAAATCTGAAAAATAGGGGCATTAAAAGCATCTACTTCTCAGGGTCGTGAGGACCAAATATGACTTAAAAGTGTTACATGAAGGCAAACTATTGGAGTCTTTGTAATTGTGTTGTGTGTTTCTATGTGTTATCTGAGGTGCCTCTCATCTTCCCACACCCTCCCTGAACACCCCACTGGGCTCCATACCGTGTTTCCATAAGCAAGCACCGGGTCAAAGAGGCTATCTAGGTAACGATCCAGTCCCTTCTGTGGGGCAGCCGGCTCCCTGAAGCTGTCTGGATCTGCTGAGAAGGTGCAGACGACAGGGGTAAATGGGTTTCCAGCCCTGCCAGGGAAACCTCCCCATGGGCAGACTGAGGCTGAGGCAGGAGAGTAGCTCTTACCCCCAAGTCTGGAACTGGCAGGGATGGGGTTAAAGCTAACATCACCTCCTTTCCCTCCCTCCAGCCACCTGCTTGTGGGCAACAGAGTCTAATGGACTGCTTTAAAGAGTTTGATTTTTGGGTCTGACATGAACTCATTGCTCAAGTCACTTAGATAGAATGGTGATGTGCCATGAAATTTAGAGCCTAAGGTTTGAATTCTCACTGTGTGGTCTTAGACTACATGATCTTTAAAAGTTTCTTCCATTTGGCATCTGAGGACCTGGATTTGAATCCTGACTTGCTACCTGTGTGGCTTTGGGCAAGTTATTTCCCTATCTTGACTTTATTTGTAAAATGAGGGTCTTAGCTACATGAATTAATGAAGAGTGAAACAAGAAGAACCAGAAGAACATTGTACACAGTAACTGAAACATTGTAGGATGAACAAATGTAATAGACTGCTACTAATAACAATGCAATGATCCAGGACAATCCCGAGGGACTTATGAGAAAGATTGTTATCCTGATCAAGAGAAAGAACTGTGGGAGTAGAAATCCAGAAGAAAACATCATTTATCACTTGTTTATATAGGTATACGATTTGGGGTTTTGTTTTTAAAGGATTCCTTTATTACAAAAATGAACAACATGGATAAGATTTTGAGTGATAACATGTGGGATTTCTTGTCAGTTCCAGGAGGGGAGAGGGAAGAAGGGAGGGAAAGGACATGGATCATATAACCATGGGAAAAAAACAAAAACAAAAACAAAATGAGGGTCTTAGACTACATGATCTTTAAAGGTTTCTTCCATTTGGAGTCTGAAAGCCTGGGTTTGAATCCTAACTCTCTACCTGTGTGGCTTTGGGCAAGTCATTTCCCTATCTTGATCTTATCTGTAAAATGAGGATCTTAGATTACATGATCTTTAAAGGTTCCTTCCAGCTCTGAAGTCCATTGAGCCTCAGTTTCCCTAAATGTGAAATGGGGTTAATAATCACTGTTTTAGAGCTCTTGCAGAGCTGTCGGGAAGATCTTATCATGCGTAAGCTATGACACTATAAAATGAAGAATAACCCAGAGAGAAGAGGGAAGGAATGCTCCACAAGGGTTCAGGAGTGTCCAGAAGGATCCAAGTGATGGCCAAAGGGCTATGGATTAATGGTGAAGGGGCTCACCATGACTGAAATAACTCTCTGAGTCGGGAAGTTTTGTTGTCCGAATGGAGCGCCCTCTATACCGGGGAAGGGCTGGTGTCTCCTCATCCGAGTCCCAGTTATTTCCAAACACCCTATAGAGACATAGGGAACATCTTAGCTGGTTCTGTACTTCTCCTACAAAACTCAGGATCCAGAGTTTGCTGCAGGACTATACCATCAAATATGTCCTACAGGAGAGTACTCTGGGTTCATTCTTTCAAAATAGACTTCAACTCAGTAGGAGGCTTCCTGTCCTCTACTCCCTTCCCAGAGCTCTCCATTCCACCCCTTAGTATTTGGAAGGGACCTGTTTATTTAAAGGGGATGATTCAGAGGCAGCAAGGTGGCTCACTGGATAGAGTGCTATGCCTGGAGACAGAAGATCCTGGGTTCAAATCTGGTCTCAGATACTTCCTAGCTGTGTGACCCTAGAACAAGTCTCCAACCCCATTGTCTCTAGCCCTTACCACTCTTCTGCCTTGAAACCAATACATAGTATTGATTCTAAGACAGAAGGCAAGAGTTAAAAAAAAAAAAGGGTGCTGCTCCTCTTTTATCTCTGCCCTTTAACATCTTGGAACCATTATCTCCATCAGCCTAGGACCCAAGGTGAATAAAAGTCGCTTGTCCTGATCCACCCCAACAGCAGCAGCTTATGGGAAAAACTTCTAGAGATGGGTCAGACTATGTGTGATGGAGGGAGGGCAGGGGGCTAGTTAGCTACCTACATTCTGGAGCTGCTCCTGCCCTTCTCTGCGCCCTCCGATGTGATGATAAAGTACGATTTCTGCTTGG
Organism: Gracilinanus agilis; assembly: GCF_016433145.1. Classification (NCBI taxonomy): domain Eukaryota; kingdom Metazoa; phylum Chordata; class Mammalia; order Didelphimorphia; family Didelphidae; genus Gracilinanus; species Gracilinanus agilis. The sequence continues at coordinate 271,472,981 of NC_058130.1, read as the reverse complement.
GGAAATCCCAGATGAGCTCCATGTCTGAGATCAGATCCAGCACATAATCGTGGCCCGCCAACTCAGCCCACTGGCTACCATTCTTCAAAGAAACTGTCCAGCCTCTCCAGCCATCCGTTAGACCCCTGAGGATGTTGGGAATTCAGAGTTTGAGGATGTGGAAAGGGTCAGTGTGCCACTACCAAGTCACACCGCCCTGGGGGAGCCCACAATGACCATTCTGTTAGCCTGAGGAAAGGCTGGGAATGTTTGCCTTTTTTTTTTTTTTTTGGTATCTTCAGTGTTTAACACAACACCTAGTACACAGTAGTGGCTTAATAAATGCTTGTTCATCTGTTGGCATTTCTTAAGACACTGGGAGCACAGATCCTGGTCCACAGTAGGGATTTAATAAATGCTTGTTGATATGTTGGCTTTTTAAAAAAGATGCTGCTATGGAAGGCAGTACAGTAGACTCACAATGTCTTGGCCTCACTGTAACTTGGCTCTGACATGTAGTGACTTGGGAAAATCACAGCTTTTATGAAGTTCAATTTTCTCATGCCTAAAAGAATGGTACTCATTGTACTACCTATCTCATATAATTGTTGTAAATCCTTTTGTACTCTCCTTTCCTTCTTTGTAGAAGTAGAGGGACTAAGGGCAGCTAGGTTGCTTAGTAGAGAGAGTGCCAGGATTAGAGTTGGGAAGACCAGGGTTCAAATCTGGTTTAGATAATTCCTAGCTGTGTGACCCTGGGCAAGTCACTTAACCTCCATTGCCTAGCCTTTACTACTCTTCTGCTTTAGAATGGCTATTTAGTATCGAATCTAGGACAGAAGGTATGGGTTAAAAAATGCAGGGGAACTATGACTACGGAAAATTACATATATTGCAATTAGTTTTCCTTTATCTGATTTTTTTGGGGTTTTTTTTGTGGTTGTTACAAAGGAAGTCTTATTGCATAGGGGACAAGGGAAGAAATTAAAGTGTTAATAGAAACAAAGTGCAAAGGAGCTAGGTAGCTCAATGGATAGAGAGCCAAGCCTGGAGACACTTCTTAGTTGGATAGAGAGCCTCAGACACTTCTTTTTTTTTTATTTTTTTAGACACTTCTTAGTTGTGTGACCCTGGACAAGTCACAACCCCAGTTACCTAGCCCTTACCACTCTTCTGCTTAGAAACAATGAATAGTATTGATTTTAAGACAGTAGGTAAGAGTTTTAAAAAAAACCCAAACTGCAAGATTTCTCAAAGTCTTTAGTGCTATTTAAAGCTTTTAAAGCTAAATTGAGACTTTTGGGATATCTGGTATATCAATGCTTTTTTCCCTCCTCCCAGAAATCCTTTATGCACCATAGAAATGTGAGCTTTTATTAATATCTGGTTGCACAAGAACTCATCAGCCAAATCTGATTAAAATATACAGCCTCTTTTGTCTTCCTTATAAATTTGTTGTCACAAAGGATAATCCATTGATTAGAGTGCCATATTCAACAACAAAGATGTTGTAAAAACAAAATACAGGGAGTCCCCAAAATCGCAGTACTGCTTTAAGTGTTAATAGCTTAAGACTTTCGAGATACCCTGTACATCATTGTTTCCTCCCCACCTCCCCATGCACTCTAGAAATGTGAGGTTTTATTAATATCTGGCTGGATGGGGAACTCATCAGTCAAAGAGAATTTGAAATAGACATGTTCAGGCCAATGAGAGCGAAGGCTGAATACAAGCAGGGCACGAGGCTTTGAAGAATAATGAATGACCTAAAGAACAGAAGAGCAGAGGCTTCTGGGGAATGCTATGGACTGTTAGCAAAGGGCTTTTAAAGCTATTTGGGGGGAAATGGGAAGATCAAACAAAGAAGAGGATCCCTGCTGGGGATGGTTGGAACTCTCCTAAAGGACAATGGAGAGGAGGGAGAACGACTCTGCTATTATCATGTCTCTCTTTTCCCCACCCAGGACAATGATTTCCTACTCTTGGAAGGAGGGAACGAAAAAGGTTAACAGGGAACTGAAACCTATGCCTCGTAAGGAAGCACCTAATTATCTTCAAGGAGTTCAAATCAGGTGCAGGTACTACCTCTCTGGCTACTGAAGTGACCTGAAGGTACCATGTTGAGTTACTTGCTAATGGAAATCTTTGAAAAATCATGGCGAATGGGAGAGATGCGATAGGACTGGGAAAAGGAAACGTTATCAACTCTAAAAGGGGAAAGGAAAGAAAGAAAGAAAGAAAGAAAGAAAGAAAGAAAGAAAGAAAGAAGGTAGATTCTTTGAACTATAGACCAATGAGCTCACCTTCAATTCCTGGCAAAAAGTCATTATTCAAGGGATGGTTCTTTGATTTGGAAAGGGAAGTAGGAAAACCATGAACTGATAAGGGATCATGTTGCACTGTAAAAAGACCATAGAACTTGGAGTCTAAGGAGCTGGGTTTGAATCCTGACTTACGACCTGTGTGACCCTGGGCAAGCCACTTCTCTCTTTTGGTCTCAGTTTCCTTATCTATAAAATGAGGCTCCCAGACTACATGAAAAACCACTTGTACAGCAGAGAGGTGCTCAGTGGATAGAGAGCCAGGTCTGGAGACAGGAAGTCCTGGGTTCAAATTTGATCTCAGACACTTCCTAGCTGTGTGACCTTGGGTGAGTCATTAACCCCATATTGCCTAGCCCTTACTGTTCTTCTGCCTTGGAATGGACACTTAGTATTGATTCTAAGACAGAAGGTAAGGGTTAAGAAACGAAACAAGTTGCACCAGATACCTTCATCTTCTTTATTGATAGGACTACTAGGCTGGCAGATCAGGGGAATGACATAGATAGAATATGACTAATTTTTAGCAGAGTCTTAGGAGCAGCTAGGTGGGTCTGGAGTGGGAGGACCTGAGTTCAAGTCCAGTCTCAGACATTTACTAGCTGTGTGACTTTGGGCAAGTCACTTAGCCCTGCCTGTCTAAGTTTTCTCATCTGTAAAATGAGCCAGAGAAGGAAATGGCAAAACCACTCTAGCATCTCTGCTAAGAAAATCCCAAATGGGGTCATGGAGAGTCAGATATGACTAAAATGAATGAACAATAAAATTGACAATGTTTTATGATAGCGTGGACAACATGAAAAGATATTGATGGTAGTACAGTCAGGTGAATTTGGAATTGTCCAATTGTCCAGACCCAAGGAGGAATGTTTAATGGATCAGTTACAATTTAGAGAGAGATCTCTATTGGAATGTGGATGGATTTTGTCCTTGACTCTATGCTATTCATTATTAATCAGTGATTTGAATGGAAGTATTAGAGAACACGTTTTTTAAATTTTGTATCTGATACAAAATAAGATAGCTGAATAACAAAATTGGGACCAAAACACTTAAATAGTCTGGAACAATGGGCCAAAGATAATAAGGTGAAATGTTACACACACACACACACACACACACATTTATATGCAATATAGTTGTACTATAAATATATATATACACAATAGAAATGTGTTTTTATTATTATTTGATTGCACAGAGAACTTGTACAAATATACACACACATAAATTATAAGGATGATATTAGAAAATAAGTCTTGTTATATTAATTTAGGGATAAGAAGTAGAGAAGCTGGCTTGAGAAAGAATTGGAGTTTGAAGCAGATATGAGACAAAGTGTCAATTTCAAATCTTGACAGTTTAACGGTTTTTCTGTGACAGTTACTCTTTCTGAGTGGGGGAGTTGGTCTCTGGCGTTGGCAGAGTCACTCACAGAGACTCTCTCTGGGGGCTTGGAGGAAGTGACTTCTCTCTCTCTTTCTCTCTGTGACTTCTCTCTCTCTCTCTCTGTGACTTCTCTCTCTCTCTCTTTCTCTCTCTCTCTCTCTCTCTTTCTCTCTCTCTCTCTCTCTCTCTCTCTCTCTCTCTCTCTCTCTCTCTCTCTCTCTCTCTCTCTCTCACTATCTGAGGTAAAAGGAAAAGAGGAAAAAAAACCTGAAGGAGTTTAGCGTTTTCTTTTTTCCAACTTGGGAAACACTATTGACTCTCTATTACTGTTTTATAGATTGTTTTAACTCTGAGAAGGCCAAAGAAAACCCTGGTCTTTGGTTTGGACTCTGAGTCTGTTAAGGCTCAGAGTCTCAACTTGGTTCTTGTTGAGACTCAGCCAGCTAGCCTTTGTTATTTTTATAACTTGGAGGTGAAGTTAAGAATTATAAGGATAATAGTGTTAGTTTATTTAGAATAATAATTAGGAGTTAGAAATTCTTTTTTATCCTTATATCTTTCAATAAATATTTTATTTTTCATAACAAGAGTCTCTTTAGCATCCTTGCACCTGGTCCTGAAGGGAATTTCACTTATGAGCTTTACTGATATAAACTGAAGATACTTTGTTAGCAAAGCAAGCAGAGTATCAGAAATCAGTTTATAATCTATAACCAATTGTTTACCTTTTATTTTTACAGTATGGAGAGAGAAAAAGAGTCACCTCATCCCCACTCCAATAAGGCATCAGAGTTGGACTTCAGTGTAAATACACACATGTATGGATATACATATATAGGATGATCCCAAACAATCTGCAGTGGGATAAATCTTGGGAAAGATATAAGAATTCACAAAAATGAAAGCTTTTAGATGGTGCTATAGATGGAGCACTGGAAGTCTGAGTTCAATAGCAATCTGGAAGACCTGAGTTCAAATTCAGCCTCAGAAACTTACTAGCTCTGTGACCCTGGACCAGTCACTTAAACCCAATTGCCTAGCCCTTACCCTTCTTCTGTTTTGGAACTGATACTTGGTATCTATTCTAAGACAGAAGGTAAGAGTTTAAAAAAATTTGAAAGGGACTTCTTTGGGAAATAGTGAGTTCCCCATCCCTGATTGTTTTCAAGTAGAGTCTGAATAATTACTTTTTGGAGGATATTATAAAGGAGAATCATGCTTCATGTGGTGCTTGGACTAGACAGCTTTAGGATTACTTCCAGTTCTGAAATTTTATGATCCATACCTGTGTTTTAAAATATCTCCAGTCACATCTTCCCCTGTGCTCCATGAATGGATTGGGCAAGAAAACTGGTCCCCTGGAAAGTCAAAGAATTGGTTGATGGATTCTACTCAGAAATTAGTTCTCAAATTTACCAAGTTATATCAGTCTTCTCACCTGGGGTCTCTCACATTATCTTTCCCTTTTCCATTCCTTCTGTTATCACCCTATTTCATAGGTGCCCTTTTTCTTGGATCACTGAAACCGACTTCTAACTGGCCTCCCCCCTCCCATCTCTCCCACTTTCAGTTCATTCTGCAGTTATTGCCAGATTTTCCTTAAACATTGCTTTTGGTATGTTGGCCCCTTGTTTAGAAACCTTTATTGCTGCTAGGCTAAAGCCTAATTCCTCTTTCTGGTGTTCAGAGCCTTCCATGATAACCTGTACTCACCACCCTACTTCTCTACTCATATATTTCACACCTCTCCTATACAAACTCTTTGGTCTAATCTTTCATGTTGTTGTTCAGTCATGTCTGACTCTTCATGACCCTGTTCGGGATTTTCTTGGCAAAGATACTGGAGTGATTTGCCATTTCCTTCTCTAGCTCTTTTTATAGATGATGAAACTGAGGCCAACAGAGTTAAACATGTAATTGGTAAACTAAATTTCTTTGTAAGAATAAAAATAGAAATTTGTTATTACATGTAATTGTTAAAATATCTTTATAAAAATGAAAATAGAAGTTTGTTGCTATATGTAATTGGCAAAATAAAATATATTTAATGAAAATAGAAGTTTGTTGTTACATGTAATATCTTTACCAGGATCACACAGCTAGTAAGTCTGAGATCAGATTTTAACTCAGGAAGACTTGTCTTCCTGACTCAAGTCCTGGCACCCTATCTACTTTGCCACCTACCTATTCCTTCATGTATCATGTGAATTCCTGCTTCTGCTTTTTGTTCACACCATTCTCTTGCCTAGCAATGCTCTATGCCTCTCTTACTGTTCATATTTTGCTCATTCTTCAAGGCCAAAATCAAGTTCTCCATAAAGGCTTCCTTGATTACTAGAGGCAAAGTGATCTCTCCCTTCTCTAACCTCCAATTCTTCCTGGACTAAATTGACTGGCAATTTACCACATCCTATCTTGCAAAAGATCTTGTGCTCTTAGTTAACTTTTCTTCTGTGCGTCTCGTGCCTTTGGGGCCAGGAAGAGAGTCATCCTTTACTCTTAAAAAACAAAACCTTCTGTCTTAGAATCAATACTGAGTATTGGTTTCAAGGCAGAAGAGCAGTAAGGACTAGGCAATGGGGGTTAAGTGACTTGCCCAGGGATAGACAGCTAGGAAGTGTCTGAATCAGACTTGAACCCAGGACCTCCCATCTCTGAGCTTGGCCCCCCCCCCCATCCTTTACTCTTGTTTCCCCAAACCTATTACCAACCAGAGAGTTGGTCATATAAGAAGTGGTCCAAAGGACACATGGCTCCTTTCTCTTCCTGAGTCTGACCACATAGACAGTTGTGGGATAGAGAGTAGGAAAGGGGCCAGGGGCTACCTGACTCAGATCTTTCTTTGGCTCTTGGGTCTGATATTATAGACCACGTAGAAGGAGACCCAGTTTCTAGACTTGGTTCTGCCACTAACTGTATGACCTTAGGGGAATCTCTTCACCTTTTTTGAACTCAATTCTCTTCTGCAAAATGAATAGATTTTGCTAATAACCACTGAGGATACTTCATACTTTCTAAAATTCTACATATCTGTAAAGTCTTCCTGAATTATCTCTCTACTCCCTCCCTACTTCACCTTTTCCTCCCACCACCCAACTCTCTTCACTTCCCCAACGCACCATTGAAGCAGTAAACATCTAGGGCCATGTTGGCTTTCTTTTGAGTAACAGTCCACTCAAGCAGGGTTGGAGGGAAGGTTCGGGCAGCTCCAGGACCCTTCTGGGCCTTGGCCATGGCCTGTATGAGTCTATGCTGACACACAGCCTGGAAGCCGTTTTGGGCATGATCAGAGACGAACCTGGGGAGGATCAGAGGATAAGTACACTTCAGGGACGAAGGGAAACACAGAAGAAACCTGGCTACCAAAGGGCAATTCAATGCTTCCCTATAGCACCGTTAGAGGTAGCAAGGCATAGAATGTTAGACATAGAGTCAGGGATCTGGGTTCAAATCCCACCTCAGAAACTTACCAGCTATGTGGCTAAAATAGGATAAAATAATTAAGTTCTGAGAGTTTCAGCTTCTTCATTTTCAAAATGCAGATAATAAAACTTGTACTACCTACACTATAGAGTCATTTGGAGCAAAGCACTTTGTAAACCTTAAAGCAGTATACCAATGTGAATTATTATCATAAGAAGAATAAAGAGTTCCCAGATAATGAAGGAGGTTACATTCCAAAGTCAGTTGTTTGGAAGAAGGAAATAATTTTAGTTTTCTTTCTTTCTTTCTTTCTTTCTTTCTTTCTTTCTTTCTTTCTTTCTTTCTTTCTTTCTTTCTTTCTTTCTTTCTTTCTTTCTTTCTTTCTTTCTTTCTTTCTTTCTTTCTTTCTTTCTTTCTTTCTTTCTTTCTTTCTTTCTTAATTGAACATTTTATTTTCCCAATTACATGCAATAACAATTTTCCATAAAAGTTTCCCAAACTTATAAGATCCAAATCGTCTACCTTTCTCCCTTCTCTCCTCCATTCTGGAAATGATAAGCAAGCAAAACATTTGATGGAAATTGTTGTAACATAGAAATATACCCCTGGTTCAAATGTCTATTTCACAGAAAATAGTGATACTCCCATTGTAGCTTTAAGAGCCAGATGAAAATTCAGATTGAATGTTAGAAAATTAATTTGTGTTGGCTATTTAAAAAGTCAGTTGAGAAAATGTCAAGTATTTCTCCCTAAGGAAACAGGGAGAAGATGAGTATTCCCCATCTATGAGGATCTATTAAGAATCTATGGAGAGGGGGCAACTGGGTGGCTCAGTGGATTGAGAGTCAGGTCTAGAGACAGAAGGTCCTAGGTTCAAATCTGGTCTCAGACACTTCCCAGCTGTGTGACCCTGGGCAAGTCATTTGATCCCCATTGCCTAGCCCTTACCATTCTTCTGCCTTGGAGCCAATACACAGTATTGACTCCAAGACGGAAGGTAGGGGTTTAAAAAAAAAAAAGAATCTATGGAGAAAGAAAACAGGAAGAAGGTGAGAAGAAACTTCTTCCTTATAGGAAAGATTTTAACTGTGTTGTCCACAAAGGAACTTTATAAAGATAATTTTAATTATAATGAAATAACATATAATGTGTAATAAATAACATATAATTATGATATAATATGTAAATTAGTTTAAGATAATTAACTTTAAAGAGATAATTTTATGAAGCATTTTTGAGGGACTATTAAGTACAGTGAATTTTTGAAGGGAAGACAGAAAAAAAGAACTAATATTGAGGAAAAATTGTAAAAAAGATTCTTAAAAGGCTTTAACCAATATTTGGAGTGAACTGAATGGTGGAAGACCAAGTTTTTAGACAAGCAAAGAGGAATTTACTACTGTTATTTTGAGAGTTGAAGTGACTTGAGCTGTAACACTGATGATAGCCAAAAAATGTTGTAGATATATTTCTAGGTTTATTATTGATTTAATTTACTAATAAATTATACATATTCAGTAATTTTAATATTTATTTACTTATAGATACAGGAGTAATTATTATTGGAAATGGAGATTTTTCCCATTTTATTAAATAGTTAATATTTAATGAATTTAAATGGAACCTGGAACTATGTAATGAATGGAAAAGATTGGAAGTCTATTAACGAAGAATAAATTAACATAATGTACCTCTAAATTGCTATAGATCTTAAAAGAATAAAACTAAATATATAGTAATATATAGTAACAAATATATAGTAATATATATAGTATAGTAATAAATATATACCAAGAGCTAGGTTGAGGTTGGTTGACCTACAATTGATTTGATTAGACCCTAGACCGGTGATGGCAAACCTTTTAGAGATTGAGATCCCAAACTGCACCCTCATGCAGCATGTGAGCTCCCCAGCCTTACTTCAGCCTCGGAGGCAGGAAGTACTCCCATTGGATGATAGGAAAAAACGTGTTTGGGCACAATGGAGAGGAGGAAGGGAGCAGCCTCCTCCAGCAAGTGTGCCATAGGTTCACCAACACGGCCCTAGAACTCATAACTTTGCTTCTCTTTGTTAGAAATGGGGAATGACACTCTCACAATATGTTACATATAGGATTGGTGCTTTTCTATTTTTTTAGAGGTTTTATTCTTTTTCCACTTACATTGGGATACAAAGAGAAGTTTCTTGAGAAGGGATGGGAACAAGAGGTCAGGACTAAGATTTTTCTTGCTCATTCCTGGGTATGGGCCATTCCCAGAGTCATTTGAGCATCCTAGGTAAAGTTTAAGAACTCAGCTCCATGTGTGTTACAGATGAACATGGAATTTAATTTACTACAAAAGAAATGCCAGCCTGACAGGGAGTGCTGAATTTCTCATTAAAATTTTCATTACATTATTCAATGTAGCCCGAGGGTCTCTGGGACATGGAGAAATGCATGATGGGAATTGAAGTTCATGAATGGGATGAAATCTATCAGATTGAGATGACAAGAATGTAAGCCAGGATCCCAAAGGGAAGGGAGCTGAGCTGAAGTAGACAGGAGAATGTTTGAGGTTCCGTTTTTGGCAGGAGAACTACAATAGCAGCAGTGGCCTTCTCAGACATACCAACAGGAAGACAGACAGAGAGACAGGTACACACAGACTGCCAGCCACAGATGGGGCCGTAGGTGGTGGTGTCCCCATTTTCCCACCCAGGATTTAACAAGCTCACCCCTGAGACTTACCTCCCTCACCAAGCTAAGAAGAAGAGGAGGTTCTGCAGTGGGGAGCAGAAAGGGACAGACAGAGGAATAAGCCTGGGAGGCAGCCTCAGCACAGCCTTAGCTTGATTCAGACTGAGATCACTGGGTTTCTTTTAAGAACTCAGTAGACCTGCAAGACCTATAGAGTTCTTATTATAGACTTATTAAGCCTTTAAAAAAATACTTTCTCCTCCCTTTTCAATCTGAAAGGGCAGAGCAGATGTTTAAGTCTTAAGGCTGTAGTCTAACATTCATTCATTTTCTCCTTTCCCTCCTTTTTTTAAATATATAATTTTCTTTCCCTAGCTGTGTGACCCTGGGCAAGTCACTTAACCCCCATTTCCTAGTCCTTATTGCCCTTCTTTCTTAGAGTCAAAATATAATATTGATTCTAAGATGTAAAGTAACAGTTTTAAAAAAAAGTTGTTTCCTCTAAATAGAGCTAAAATTTGATCGCAATTCCCTCTTCCCCCACATATGTGACTGAGTAGAGAGAGTGGGTATTAGAAAGCCTGTGGATATCAGGAATTAAGGATCCTCATTTCATGGTGACCATGTCTTGTCTAGACATGCCGAGATTTTTAGATATTTTTATTTCCTTTATGCTATTATTATAATATCAATAACCTAGATTTAAAAACTCTTAACTGTAGAGAAAAGAACCCATGTTGATCCAGACATCTTTTCCTAGAGAGCTTAGGCTAGATCTGAGCTCTTTGCAATAGGCTTGGTTGCTTAGACACCAGCTTCCCTCCAAAGGGAGAGAGAAGGGGAATAACTAGAGGGAAGGTAATACCCGAAGCTAAGCCCCCTGGACACAGGCATGGTCTGGGAAGAATTGGTCCTCTAATTCCCTGAAGGGAGAGGAAAAGTCCTTCTTAACCAAATGTTGCCCTCCACAGCTCCATCTGGTTACATTATAAAAAATAATATTAAAAAATTCCAGGGGTAGCTGGGTGGCTCAGTGGATTGAAAGCCAAGTCTAATGAGGTCTTGGGTTCAAATCTGACCACAGATACTTCCTAGCTGTGTGACTCTGGGCAAGTCACTTAACTCCCATTGCCTAGTCTTTATATAGCCAATACAAAGTCTTGATTCTAAGATGGAAGGTTAGGGTTTAATATATATACACATACATACATTAATTAATTAATATGTACTATTTATATATAACCCTAATATATATGTATACATATATTTATTAATATATACATATTATTTATTAATATATATTATTTATATATGTGTATATATAAATAACCCTAACCTTCCATCTTAGAATCAAGATTTTGTATTGGCTATATAAAGGCTAGGTTATATATTTAAAATGCCCTGCCTCACCTGCCATCCTGCTCTTTGTACCCTAGGAAGCTGTCTACCTCTTCCAATATTAGCTCTGGCTCTGGTCATTCCCAAACTCAGTGTAAATTGGGGGCTGGCTGTATATTTGCCACAGAGAACTGAGGAGGAGGCTGATTTGCTGCATATTCCATTCAATGTGGTTTACTAATCCAAAGATTTTTTTCCAAAGGCCACAAAGGAACCAAAGACAGCTAGGATCCCAAGATCAGTTTTATAACAAATCTCTAAGTAGATTGTACCATGATTTTGAAGAACAATGAGGTTATTTTGTTCAGTGTCTGACTCTTTGGGACCCTATTTGGGGTTTTCTTGGCAAAGATACTGGAATGATTTGCCATTTCCTTTTCCGGCTCATTTTACAAATGAGGAAACAGAGGCAAACAGGATTAAGTGACTTGCCCAGGGTCACATAGCTAGGCAGTGTCTGAAGTTAGATTTAAATTCAAGTCTTCCTGATTCCAGGCCTGGCATTTTATCCACTGTGCCACCTAGTTGCTCCAGTGAGGGGAATCTCAAAAACTTTCCATTGCTCCATGATGGAACTCTCTAGTGGACAGTTTTGGTCTGTAAATGTTTGATAGAATTCACTTAGGAATTCGTCTGGGCTTGAAGTTAGAAAGAACTGATTCAAATCTGAAGTCAGAATCTTATTAGCTGTGGGACCATGAGCAAGTCACCTGACTTTTGGCTCAGTCTCCCCAACTGTAAAATGGAGATAATAATAGCACCTCCTTCAAAGGGTATTGCGAGAATCAAATTTGTAAAGTGCTTCACCCAATGTTTGGCCCATTGTTGTTGCTGTTGAGTCATGTCTGACTCTTCATACTCCATAGACAAGAGCATGCCAATACTGTCTTTAGGGTTTTCTTGGCAGAGATACTTGAAATGGTTTGCCATTTCCTTCTCCAGTGGTCTGAGGCAAGCAGAGGTTAAGTGACTTGCCCAAAGTCACATAGCTAGTAAGTGTCTGAGGTTGGATTTGAACTTGGGTCTTGTTGACTCTAGGTGTGGCCGTCTATCCACTGAGCCACCTATCCGACACACAGTAAACACTTAAATATTTGTTCTCTTTTCTTGTTCCTTCTCTAATAACTTCAGGATAAGGTCTAAATCTCTTAGCCTAGTGTTCATTAGTCTGGCCCCAACATACCTTTCCAATCTTACCCCTGGTAACAGTCTCTACCACTCCCACATGGATAGGGCACACAGGGAACCAGTATTATTCTGAATTCCCTGTGACAAATATTAAGACAGTCCCCGCCTTATAAAAAGTGAACCTCTCTTTCCTTCCCTTCCTTCCTTTTCTCCTCAAACTGACTGTCTCCTTCCCCCTTCTCCCCTTTCTCTACCCCTGGTTCTTAGGTCCTGGACTGCCCAGAGATGAGGCTACATTTGGTCTTGACTTGGGAAAATAATTCAAACCCTTCCTCCAATACACCCCCTTTTTGTGCTGAGCAAGCCACACTTTCAATAATGTCCTTCATCTCAAAGAACATCCTTTTATAAACTGGCAGGCCAGAATTATTTCAGCATGAAGCCAGGACTGAGCTCAGTGTGTGTTGGGGCTCACCTGTGGCTGGAGTTGGAGCTCAGTAGGTGGCTGGGTTTGGGGCTCAGTGGGTGGCTGGGTTTGGGGTTCACTTGTGGCTGTGGTTGGGGCTCAGTGTATGGCCAGGATTAGGGCTCACTTGTGACTATGATGTAGAACAAAGTTAAGGACCCACTACTTTAACCATCCATGAACAGGCTGAGTAGGAAAGATCACAGCCAATAGCATTTAATGAAAAATGCTCAATATTTACTGATTGATTGGCTCTTTGACATACCCAACCTGCATCTGTGGACTCTGAGTTTGAGCAATGGCAGTAGTGCTTTGTTAGTTGGGCCCCTAGATGGAGATTGTTGGTAGGATGTGCTCCCTATATGGGAGACCCTAAGTCACCATGAAATCATCCCTCTGTTCTTTTGTAGGCCAGGTCTTCCTGATTGGAGCTGCAGAATTCCCGGACCCCTACTTACTTGAGCAAATACTTGTCCAGGCGAGGGGAGGGTGCAAAACCACTGAGGCAGGAGGCTAGCAGGAGCCAACCTCGTTCCTTGTTGTTGATGTTGGGGTTCCGCCACACCTGATTGGCCAGCTGGACCAGGATCTCATCCCTCAATTCAGCCTTTGTGAGTCCCTTTTGGACAATATAATTCCCAAATAGGTTGTCTTGAGCTCCGTGGAGGTGGGGGTCACCCATGAAGCGCAGAATCTATAATCGTTGTGAAATCAGACACAAAAGTTTTCCATGACCCCAGGAAAAATAAATATCTCCCTAGTCCCTTCTAATGGCATAGAAGACCCTCATGTAAAAGTTATCCTGTCTAAGTTTATGCTAAATAACTACACATTCATTCCAACTTGCCATTGAAAAGAGCTTCCCTTCCTTGCTCTGGCCCTATCTGTAGCCAATTCCTCATTACCTATAGGATGATGTTCATATTTGTGATATTGGAAATTTGGGGTTCCTTGAGGTTCCTTGAACTTAATATTGAGATCCATGACATAAACTTCCTGTGGATGTTTAGAGGACTTGAAAACTACATTTCCCATGATTCCTCTTGTGTAGCACAGGTGGGCAGGAAGTGTAATTACGTAGACAAAGGTATAAAGCCTCAGAACTTGATTGGGATGCGCTCTTTCCTAGGAAGCAGCCAGAGGGTAAGCATGGCAGGCAATTCGAATTAGATCTTAGAAGGCACGTGGTTCTTTTTAATTATTAATATGGCTGTTAATAAACCCATATTTTTAATTATATCTTTCTATATCCATTTTATTTGTTACATATTCCTTCCTGGGGCATTCAAGACCCTCCACTAGTTGACCCTAATCTGCCTTTTATAAGAACAGTGTCTTAAGAGCTACAAGAAACCCCCTTGAAGGGAGGCCATTCTTTCTGGTCTTATCTTCCATTCTCTCTCTATTATGGACTTTCTACTCCACTTGGATCAGTTCTATTGTTGTTCATTTATTTCAGTCATGTCCAACTTTTTACAACCCCATTTGTATTTTTTTTTTGGACAGAGATATTGGAGTGGTTCATCATTTCTCTAACTCATTTGATAGATGAGGAAACCGAGGCAAAGTGGGAAGTGACTTGCTCAGTTCACGCAGCTAGTAAGTGTCTGAGGATGGATTTCAGCTGAGGAAGAGGAGTCTTCCTGACTCTACACTTGGCCTTCTATCCACTGCCATGTTCCATTCTACCATGGTACTTTTCCCTAGGCTGTTTCCCTTACTAGGGGAATCCTCTCTCCCAATTACTGTTGTCCACATTTTCAGGTTCTTATTATTCAAATGGTGTACGTCTAAGAGCCTGAACAGTTGCTGATTTGAACTGATGGGAAGGGGGTGCTCCTCACCAGAGAGAACCTTTATTCAATGAAATCAAAGATCTGGTCATAAAAAAAATGCCCTTTGCACAGCATTCATTTAGCTTCATGATCATTGCATCGTTCTTTTAAGAACCTCTGTTTTGTTGCATGGGATACTTCCTCCACCTTAGCAGATTGCAACCCCTCTTCTATATGAGAGTCATAGAATCTAAAAGCTGGAAGGTACCTCAAGGGTCATCTAGGCTGACTCATACCAAGCAAGAATCTTCTCTTTCATCTCCCAAAAATGGTTCATCCAAATTCTGTTCCTCTGGTGAGTGGATGCCTGCTACATCCCAAGAGGGGATGCCCGTTACCTCCAGAAGCAACCCGTACCTCTCAGTTTTAGATAGCTCTAGTCAGTAGGAAGCTTTTCCCGGCACTGAGCCTAAATTGACCCATTGCTTTTAGTTTTACCCTCTGGGGCTAAGCAGCACCAGTACAACCTCTTGTTTACATGATGGCCCATTCAAAAGCTTGGAACCAACTAAAATATCTCCTGTGAATCTTCTCTTCTCCATTTCCTTCAGCCTACCTTCATATGGCATGTTCTCCAGACCTCCCTCCATCCTGGTCAGGGTCTAATTTATCTATATTACTGCTAGCCCCTGAGGGACAAGGGAGATCTCAAAAGCAAGTTTTCTGAGCTCTGAGGAGCTCATCACCCTGTGAGTACCAATGAACCTTTCAAAACTGGAATCAGGTTGGGGTTTGGAAACGGACACTGAATTTATCACCAAGTCTTTACTCCAGAAATCACCGATGAAGTGTATGGAGAATTTGATGTTGGTCAGTCATTTTTTTCAGTCTTGTCAGACTTTTTGTGACCCCATTTGGAGTTTACTAGGCAGAGGTACTGGAGTGGTTTGCCATTTCCTTCTGTAGCTCATCTGATAGATGAGGAAATGGAGGCAAACAAAGTAAAGTGACTTGCCCAGATCATCCAGCTAGTAAGTGTCTGAGGCCTCATGTGAACTCTGAACAGGTTGAGTCTTCCTGACTTCAGGTTTGGCACTCTATCCATGGGACCACCTAGCTGTCCCACCGTGTCCTCATACCTAGAGTAAAATCACTTTTGTCACATTCAAGGTGAACAGCAGGAAAGTATGTAGCCGTTGATACCTTTTTATTGAGGAGGAGAACAAATCAAAGGGAAGGGATATGTACCCAAAGCCATTACATTCTTAGATAGTGACAGGAGTGACCAGACAGGAGGAGGCCCAGGGACTTCCTTATTCTAGTTATTGGCATGAGGAAGAGAATATGGGGCTTTCCCTATCCACCTGGCCCCAGGAAGCTGGGGAATAGTGTAGAGAAAGGAGTCATACAATAGTAGTAGCTGAATTTCAAGTTCTAGTCCTGCCCCTCTGCCTGGAACTTACCAACTTAAAGATGCTTAGGGCCTCTGGGTGATGTTCTCTCTCCAGTCTGGTAAGGGGACTTTGTAGTGGCTCAGCAAGCATCCCAAAGGCTAGATCCTAGGGACAAAGAAGGGATACTAATATTTGGAGGGGTGACAATGGTGAAGGAGGGTCCTGAGAGAAACCAAGGTGAATAGTACTAGAGGAAGGAACATGGCAGGAAAGGGGCAAAAAAGCATAATGGAGTTAGGGGGTCTCTGGGGAAGGAGATTAGGGAATGGCCTAATGGTGGCCCTGAAACCCTATCTACTATTCCTCTGTTACACACATATATATAGAGATGGACAGACAGACAGACAGACAAGACACACACACACAAACACACACACACACACACACACACACACACACACACACACACACACACACACACACAGCTTCCCTGTAGCTCCTAGCCCTAGAATGTTAAAGAAGAGCCCTGGTTGGCCTTAAACATGACATATTCCCACTTTGTCTGTCTGTCTGTCCTTCCTTCCTTCCTTCTCTCTCTTTCTCACTGCTTTCTCACTCTGCTTTCTTTATAAAAATATTCATGTTCCAAATATTCTGGAAGGCAATTTGGAACTATGCCCAAAGGGCTATAAAACTGCATACCCTTTGATCCAGCATTACATAAAAAAGGGGAAAGGACCTACTTGTATAGAGATATTTATGGCAGCCTTTTTTTTGTGGTGGCAAAGAACTAGAAATTGAGGGCATGTCCATCAGTTAGGGAATGACTGAACAAATTGTGGTATATGTTTGTAATAGTATTCCATACTATTATGCTATAAGGGAATGAACAGGATGATTTCAGAAAAGAGCTGGAAAAACCTACATGAACTGATGCAGAGTGAAATAAGCAGAACCAGGAGGACACCGAACACAGTAACAGCAATATTGTACTATGATCAACTTAATGATAAACTTGGCTACTCCCATGATCTTGGACAATTTTGAAAGACTTATGATGGGGAATGCTATCTACCTCCAGAGAAAGAACTGTTGGAGTCGGATAGATGCAGATTAAAGCATACCATCTTTCACATCAGTGTATTTGTGGTTTTATTTTGAGACTTTGATTTTGTCTGAGTATTCTCTTACAACAATGACCAAGTGTGTTTTGCATGATTATAAAAATAAAAAAATTTAAAAATATTCATTCTCAGGGCAGCTAAGCACAGTGGATAGAGCAACAAGCTGAATTGGGAAGACCTTTGTTAATTCCAGCCTTAGACATTTCCTAGTTGTGTGACCCTGGGCAAGTCACTTGACCCCAATTACCTAGCCCTTACTGCTCTTCTGCCTTAGAGTCAAATATTGATTTTAAGGTTTACAGAAAAAAAATTACCCACTGTAATCCAAAAAACATTGATTAAGCATTGACTATGTGCCAGACACTGTGCTAAGTGCTGGGCTTTTGCTCAGATTGTCTGAAAAGGACTTGCTCACACTAAAGCACTGCTTGGCAATGTTGCTTTGCTGATACCCTCCTAGAGACCTTTGCAATTTTAACTTGGAAAAATGTCTCATTCCAAAGAAATTAAGCTCTATCATGGGAATTTCTGGCAACACAAAATCTGCAGTGGGGTAGGCAAAGTGATGAGGGAGGAAGAGGTTGAGAACCTTCTCAAGACCCATTAAATCCCATTAGGTCCTCACCTTGAAGTGGGCCTGGACATACTTCACCATAGGATAGTTGTTGATGTCGAGGGGCAATGCAATCTGAGGGTCAATCTGTAGCTTGGGGGTACGGACGGGAACCACACAGTCAGCGTTTGCTTGTTTGTACACTGTGGGTCAGAGGAAACAGGAGTGTGAAGAAACATGGGCTCTCCCCTTTTTCTTATCATCTCTTCTCCTGAGCCATGAGTCTTCCCCAGTCTCTAGAATCTCATCAGTTCCTTCTTCTCCTCTGGGGGATCCATGAAAAACTTAAGCCCTGAAACATTCCCAATGATTGATGCCTGCCCCAAGCTGGGACATAGGGTTAGGCAGCCTCTTCCAAACCCAGGAAACCTATCGGACAGTTTTCATCCCATCCCACCATGGTCCATGGTCCTCCCTGGACTTCACTGCCAAACTAGTAGCCTTCTGGCAGGTACAGCCCCCTCCTCACCCTCCAGAGTCCCTTGCCTACCTGTCACCACCTGTAGGAGTCCTGCCAGCTCAGCAGGCACCTCAAGACAGGTCACATTCATCAGCTCCCTCTTAGACAGCTCCTAGGGGACACAGCCTTCAGAAAGTATTCTCACCCTGATCCTGGTCTTCTTGACTCAAGGGATTTCAGTGGATGAAAGCAAGGCTTAGGGATGGGAGGTCCTGGGTTCAAATCCGACCTTAGATACTTTCTAGCTATGTGACCCTGGGCAAGTCACTTAATCCCTACTACCTAGCTCTTACAGCTCTTCTGCCTTAGAACCAATACAGAATATTTGATTCTGAATTGGAAGGTAAGGGTTTAAAAAATTAAAAAAGAAAGATTCCCACAGGGTCAAAAAGTAGCTACCCATCTTTACTGGGGATCAATCTGTAGGTTTAGGACTGTAGGTTTAGGACTGACATCCCCATGTCTCCAAAGCTCTCCCTGGAACTTTTACTCATCTGTCGGACTCCCCAAGACCCTTATCCTTAGAAGCAACATACCTCTGAAGCTTCCCTTCCCTTACCCCACTCTGCTTCCCATCTGGGATTCACTTTTTGGACCTACACTTTTTCCTACTCTGCACGATCCCTCATTTTTACCTTCAGCTCTATTTAGAGCAGTGGTCTTGTTTCTAGGACCCTGAGACCTGGACCTGAAGTGAGGGGAGAAGAGGGATGTTGAGGGAAGTGGAAGGGGGTGATGGCCTGAGAAGGGAAGGGATCTCAACGTGATTAGAAGTCACAAACAAAGAGATATCAGAACAAAAGATGAGATTTCATGGAAGGCAGCAAGGTTGATGGTAGGAGAAAGTAGACAGGTCCCTCTGGCTCAGAATCTCTCATTTACTTGGTGGAACTAACATATTTATAGCATCAACATCATATATTTATTGTTCTTATTGGAACTCATTTTAATTCATTGAATAAGGTTTTTTTAAAACTAGCTTATAAAATTCAACTAGATTATAAAATCCTTGAGGGAAGTGGGTATAGCTGGGTGGACCAGTGGACTGAGACTAGGCTTAGAGACAGGAGGTCCTCGGTTCAAATCTGATCTCAGACACTTACTAGCTATGTGACCCTGGACAAGTCACTTAACCTCCATTTCCTAGTCCTTCCCCGCTCTTCTGCCTTGGAACCAATACACAGAATTGATTCTAAGATAGAAGCTAAGGGTTTAAAAAAATCCCTGAGGGCTGGGACTGAGTTGTATATGTCTGTATCCTCAGTATCCAGCACATGAATCTGTTGAATGAATAAATGGATATATATGAATTAACATTTCTCCCCTTCCCCTCTCCAAACACACCCTACCTCCACATTACCCTTCAGAAGCAACACTTCTTGGATCTGGTTACAACTTTGATGGTCAAGGGTAGGCGTGATGGCTTTGCCATCTGGTTTGCCCATAATTAAGAAGGATGGAGAGGATGTTCCCCAGAAACAAATTCCTACTCCCAGTGCTATATTTGATAGGTTTATATCATGAGATTCACAGACTCTTCACTAGGTCCCAGATTATTCTTCTGCTCCAATTTGTTACCAGGTCTAAGACTCAGTCTCTCTGAATCAAGGACAAGTCTGATGTTTATCCCCGGATATGTGGCCAGCGTCAATATGGTTCTAGATTGTAAAAACTAGTGGTTATCAGTGAAAGGAAAAAGCTGATATGAGCACAGTGATGGATATTCCAATTAACTTTGACACTGTCTTTTGAGGAACTGGGTGGTACAAGATACTATTTGTTACTATCTGGTAATTGAGCTCTTTCCTTAGAAACTAGTTGGGGGCCCAAATTTAAAAGGAATCGTAACCCTTGAGAAACCGAGAATTTGAGAGAGGCAGCTCTAGGGGATATGGTTGTTTGGCTTGGATTTAGAAATACTGAAGTTCGAATCCTGCCTCAGACATTTACTACTTGTGTGATCCTAGGCAAGTAGTTTAACCAAAAAAAGAATATGAGGCCTTTCCTCTGAGAAAAACATTATTTATTAATGGGGGATTATAGTACTCATGAACAAAGAATGGTTGGGGCTTTAGTGAAGAGTCAGGCAGGAAAATGGGAGGTCCTGGTTTCAAATGTAGCCTCAGATATTTCTTAGCTGTGTGACCCTAGGCAAATCATTTAACTCCTATTACCCCCTTACTGCTCTTCTGTCTTGGAACCAGGAACTAAGACAGAACGTAAGGGTTTTTTTTTTTGTTTGTTTTTTTTTTAAAAAGGATCCTTTTCACTAGCTTTCTTCCTTGATAAATAGAGTGAGCAAGTGAGTCCTGCCTCTTGCTTATTAAGGAAATTGTGCCCTCTTTCTGATTGGTCTGAAAATTTGAAAGTCTTAGGATCAATATTAGGAAGTATCTGCAATCAGATTTGAACCCAGGACCTTCATGTCTCTAGGTCCTGACACTCAATCCACTGAGTCACCTAGCTGCCCCTCCAACCATTTCATTTTAGAAAAGAGGAAATTAAGGTTCAGGAGAGAAATGACCTGTCAATTTCTGAGATAAATATTCACATGGAAAATTTAACAATTAACTTTTCAAGAGTCAGTTTGAGATGACTCCAGCACACCCTGTACATAGTTGTGTGTGTGTGTGTGTATCTGTGTATGTTCCTATGTGTGTTCCTGATTATCTACTCTACAGGGTAAAAGGAATCAAAGGGATGGGGGTCCTTCTTGCAAGAAGATTGGGGGCTACAGCTGAGTGCCAAGAGCTCCCTTTGGCTCTTCCTCCCCAGATAGCCAGTTCGGGAGGAGCCCAGGCTGGTTCCAAGTGTCTTTATGTGTTTGTGGCAAGTGCTGGAAAGGTGATGTGGGGTTATAATGCCTTACCCTCAGGTACTGCTTTTGGTTCACATACATGTTCACCAGAGATCTGAACTTCACCAAATTCCTCTTCATTTTCCGGTATTTCTTCCTAAGGGCAAGAGAGGGTCAGTGGAGCCAAAGTCTGGGCAGGGTATAGATCCCAGACATAGGCACCAGTCCCCAAGCAGGGCATCCCACAGGCTGTCAGGAAGCCCAGCACTGCCCTCCCTCCAACCACCCAGAGGGGTTCAGGCAGAGGCAGGATCCTAGGCATGACGTCTCTGTGTTGGCAGTGCTGGGTGCTTCTCCAAGCGCCTTCACCTCTCCAACATGCACACACAGATGCCAAAGGCATATTCCTAAAGCACAGATCTGACTTCTTAACTCTTGGCTTCTCACTCAGCTGCACCGGTTCCCTATTTTATAAACTCCTCTGTTGGAGGTAGGAAGTCTTCTAAAAGTTCATTAGATCATAAGCTCCTTGAAGGCAGGGATTATCTTTTTTTTTTAAACCTTTACTTTCTGTCCTAGTAACAACTCTAAGACAGAAGAGTTAGGCAAACGGTTAAGTGTGACTTGCCCAGGGTCACACGGCTAGGTGTCTGAGGGCATATTTGAACCCAGGTCCTCCCATCTTCAAGTGTGGTGCTCTATCCACTGAGTCATTTAGCTTCCCCAGGATTGCCTTTTTTTTGCATCCCCAGCACTTAGTACAGTGCCTGGCACACAGTGATGTTAATAAATGTTTATTGATGGATTTAGTGATTGAAATAGGGCTCCAAACTATCTTTCTGGCTTCATTAAATGTGACTTCCCTTTTACTTGGTTAAATTAGCCTTCTTTTTGTCTATCATAATTGTTTTCTTCCTTTTGGTTCCAAGGTAGAAAAGCAGTAATGGCAGGGCAATGGGGGTTAAGTGACTTGTCCAGAGTCACAAAGCCAGGAAGTATCTGAGGCTAGAACCCAGGACCTCATGTTTCTAGGCCTGGCTCTCAATCCACTGAGCCACCTAGCTGCCCCCTTGATCATATGTAACATATATAGGTTATATATACATAAACTTATTACAAATATATGTAGTAAATACATGTGTATATGCTATCTTAACTGTAAGCTCCTTGAAGGCAAGGATCCTTTCATTGTTATCTTTTACCCTCCAGTGTCTATTGTGTATATTCATCTAAAAAAGACTCCTCAGAAGGGCAGCTAGATGGCTCTGTGGATAGAGACCCAGGCTGGGAGACAGGAGGTCCTGGGTTCAAATCCAGCCTCAGAAACTTCCTAGCTGTCTGTCACCCTAGACAATGATGGTGAACCCTGTAGAGACTGAGATGCTGCTTATGAGCCCATACTGGGGAGGGAGGAAGCACTCCCATTGGGCTGCTGGGTAGAGGGGGAGGGTCATGTGAGAAATGTCCTCAGGTACATGTGGTAAGAGGGAAGAGCTGCCCCCTCCAGCTTTCCTGCCTTAGATTGACCAACATGGCCCTAGGCAAATCATTTAACCCTAATTACCCAGCCCTTATACCACTCTTGCTTTGGAATTGATATTTAGTATTGATTCTAAGACAGAAGGTAAGGTTTTTTTTTTAAAGGCTTCTTGGGTAATTGATTGATATGCAAACCCCTCAGAAGGAGGCAGAACAGGAATTGTTATTATTATTATTTAAAAATCCCTACCTTCTGTCTTAGAATCAATACTGTGTATCAGTTCTAAGACAGAAGAGCAGTAAGGGCTAGGGAATGAGAGTTAAGTGACTTGCCCAGGGTCACACAGCTAGGAAGTATCTGAGGTCAAATTTGAAGATCATTTATTATTCCTTTATGACAAGGAAAAAGAGGCCATGCCATATGGGATATTGGACTTAAGGGGTCAAGAAGACATGGGTTCAGATCCCATCTCTGATACTTAACTAATTGTAAGACTCTGGGGAAGGTCACAATTTCTCAAAATCTCAAACAATTTCCCAAAAGTATATCTTAGAGTGGTTCTATCTGAGTCTGTACTGGTAGAAGTTCTCACACTAGAAAGTCCTCAGGTTGAAGCCAGAGAACTTTCACATAGAACGAGGAATCTGAGGCTTGGAGAGAAGAGACAACTTGCCCCAGTTCACAAGGCTAGAATATAGCTGGGATTCAATCTTTAGTCTCCTGACCCCCCTAAACCCCCTAGAAAGGCAAACTGCCCTTCTGTTATCCACAACCCTCAGCTTTTCCACACAAGGTACAAGGTCCCAAAGACGCAAGGACAAGTCCTCTGCTTAGCATCTGGACTCCTTCCCTAGCTCTGAGGTCTGAGTCCGGTTTCAGGGCTCTCTCTGTAGGGATCGTCCTTGAGGGCAAGATGTGTCCAATCTACAACCTCCCTATCTGTGACAATCACTCCTCCCCATCCCCTCTCCCATCATCCTCTGCCCATTGCCCTCTCCCACTTGGTGATAGCTTCTGGGGTTCCCTAGTTCCCCCTGCCTGGGCCCAGTACCTGGCCAGGTAGCCCCGAGACAGGCTCTGGAGGAGAATGATCTTTCGACGCAAGGAACGGAAACGTCTTTTGATGAAGAAACCTCGAAGGCACCGTTGCAATGTGAGGACCGCCAGGTGCAGAACTCGGTCCCTCATGCTCTCCAGCAGCTGGTACAGATGTTCCTTCAGGAAGAGCTGGGGATAGGACAAGGCAGGGGCCCCTCATATCACACCTCACATGGTTTAATGAAAAACCTCTCAAGGGCAGCTAGGTGGCTCAGTGGATTGAGAGCCAGACTTAGAGATGGGAGGTCTTGGGTTCAAATAGGACCTCAGACACTTCCTGGCTGTGTGACCTGGGCAAGCCACTTAACCGGCATTGCCTAGCCCTTGCCATTGTTCTGCCTAGGAAGCAATACATAGAATTCTAAAGTGGAAGGTACGAGTTTGAAAAGAAAAGGCCTGTGATTGAATCCTGGATTTGCCATTTTTTTTACCATAGAAAAATTATTTAAGGCCTGGGAGCTCAGTTTCCACATATGGAAAATGAAGTATGTAGGCTAAGAGACCTTATAAGCTTCTTCAGACCACCTGGGTTCAAATTCTGGAGCTGTGACTTATTTTCTGTGTGAGTTCAGACAAATCCCTCAACCTCTCCCGACCTCGGCTCCTCATCTCTAGAATGAGTGGGGGGTGGGCTAGATGGCCTCTAAGGATCTTTCTGGCTTTACATCTATGATCCTATGAGCCAAACTGTAGATCTGTGGCCCCCTGCCTCTACCTTCTAGGTCTAGGTCTAGGTCTAAGGCTCAGGTCATTCAGTCACTGAATAAATCTCCACTAAAGGCTCTCCTCTGCTGATGGAGGGAAGTTAGGAAAGCTTAAAGCTGCCCTAAGACTTTTGGGGCACCCTGTACATTCCTATATAAGGAAAGTAATGAAAATCTGTGACTGTTTCCCTGGAGGCAGAAAAATGACTGTGAGGAAATTAATCTTCCCAGGGAGAAGTGAGGCTAAGCAGAAGGTGCGACTTCAGAAGGTGGTAGGAGAGACCATGACTCTTTGCGTGAAAAGCCAGAGGGGCACGATGCCCGAGGGTTTTCATTTTAAGTCCAATGGCTTCGAACTCTTCCCTCGTGCCCCCCCCCCCCCAGATCCCAGCATACTCCAGGGAAATCTGCATTTTAACAGGCAATAATCGCAGGCTCACAGGATGATCGATTTAAAGCTCAACAAGACAAAATCGTAGATGTCTTCTAGCCTACTTCTTCCCTCTTCTTACAAATGAGGACACTGAGACCCAGAGAGATAGGGGGTTGCTTAAAGCCTGAGAGAAAATGGCAGAACTGATATTTCAACCTTTCTCCTTGGAGTCCAAACTCAACCTACCACCCCCCACCCCCCACTTACTAGTTAACAGAGCTTTAATGATGGCACTTTAGGCAACCACCAGTGGGGATGAGGTTTGGGAAAAGAGGCATTTTGTGGGGGAAGGAGTAAAGGGAGATATTATCAACATATAAATAGCAAAAAATAACTGAAGCATTTATGAATATCTTAGTTAAATCAGCTAGTTTGAGAAAGGAACAGTTGAAGTTGAGAGTTTCCCCTGCAGGAACAAGGATAATCTCAGGGTGGGATAGGTGGGGTAGGGGTAGAGGGGAGGCAGAAATATTGGAAGAGAGTCTTGTTGTGGTTTAGTTGGTTCAGTTGCATCTGACTCTTTGTGACCCCATTTGGAGTTTTCTTGGCAAAGGTACTGAATGGTTTGCCATTTCCTTCTCCAGCTTATTTTTCAGATGAGGAAACTGAGGGAAACAGGGTTAAATGCTTGTCCAGGGTCACAGTTATTAAATGTCTCAGAGCAGATTTGAACTTAAAGTACTCCTGACTACAGGCCTGGTGCCCTATCCACTACTCTTTTGGAGGATTAGGAAGGTGACAAAGTCAGTCTGAACACTTCCATTTGGTTGGACAGGCCTTCCTTGAATGTTATAATTAATAACTAATCAAGTAGGTCCACGACTATCAACCATTTAATAATAGTAAGCATCTACTATGTGCCAAGGGCAGCTAGATGGTGTAATGGATAAAGCACTGGGCTTGGAATCAGGAAGAATCATCTTCATGAGTTCAAATCTGGTCTTGGACACTTCCCAGCTGTATGACCTTGGACAAGTCATTTAGCTCTGTTTACTTCAATTCCTTATCTGTAAAATGACTGGAGAAGGAAATGGTGAGCCACTCTAGTATCTTTGTCAAAAAACAAAAACAAAAACAAAAACAGAATGGGGTCAGGAAGAGTTGGACATGACTGAAACAATTCAACAACAATTATGTGTCAGGCATCCTGCAAAGGACCAAAAGACCCAAAAGACAGCCTTGCCCTCATGGAATTGACAATTGAATGGGGGAGATAACAAAAATACAAATATGCACAAACAAGCTAAGCAGGTTCTATGCCCCCCCCTCCCCAAGACCTGGATCATCTCTTACCTTGCTGACCCCAATACAGTACATGCGGTGGGTGACTGTGCAAAGTCTGTTGAGCACGGAGACACAAGCTTCCCCAGTGGCTGGAATGTCATGTTTGAGAGACACCAGGCATCTGTACCTGAATGTGGCGGGGTGGGGGTGGGGAGAAGTCCAATGGATTCCTGCTTAAAATGACTATATTCCTCCTCTCTTAATCTCCCTCTTCTTCCCTAAGATGCTGCTGCTTCCTAGTCCAATAAGGGATGGAAAACATAGTAGGGATGTCCATGATCATGCCATACAACTTCATGATGGCCAATTGTGTTCATGGAAGAACATATGGTAGAGAACAATAGTTGTTGTATCCATCAGCCAAAAGGAATTTTTAAAATAACCCTCTTTCTAGGGCAACTAGATGGCTCAGTGGATTGAGAGTCAGGCCTAGAGACAGGAGATCCTGGGTTCAAATCTGTTCTCAGATACTTCCAGCTTTGTGACTCTGGGCAAGTCCCTTAACCCTCATTGCCTAGTTTTTGCCACTCTTCTGCTTTGGAACCAATATACAGTTTTAGGAAGATTTGGCAAAGGTTTAAAGGAGAGAAAAACATTATTTTAAAAAGGAGTCCATGAGGTATACCAGTCTGTCAAAGATGTCAATACCACAAAAAAAAGTTGAGAATTCCTGCTTAGGGGACAGCTGGGTGGTTCAGTGAATTGAGAGCCAGGTCTAGAGATGGGAGGTCTTGTGTTCAAATCTGACATCATATACTTCCTAGCTGTGTGATTCTGGGCAAGTCTCTTAATCCTCATTGGCTAGCCTTTACCACTCTTTTGCCTTGGAACCAATCTACAGTATTGATTTTAAGACAGAAGGTAAGGGGTTAAAAAATAGTAACTCTTCCCAAGGATTCCTAGTGTCCAGAATAGTCTAGAACAAGTGTCGAGAGAAAACATTTCTTCTCAATAGGTAAGAGGGAGAAGTATGGACCAATGCCACTTCCCCTCCTACAGGGCCAATCCCTGATTTCCTGACTAGGAGCAGGGATAAGTCCCCGGTTCCCTCAGGGATCAAAGCTGGATCTTGGCTCCCTGAACTCCCCTCCATGGAAGTACCTGTCAATGAAGACCTGGAAGGGAATGCGCACAGGGAAGCCTTCTTTTCTGATCCGGATGGTCTCCATGACCCCTGAGTATCGGAGCTGTCCCATGACCACATCTGGCTCAAATAGGTTGGGTTCCTAACAGAAGAAGGAGATTAGACTTCTTCATTTACCCCTCCCCCTTCCTGATGGTTGGAAGGGTTGGAGGTGGGCAGCAGAGTGATGGGATTCAGAAAAGGGGGAGAAGGCTAGTCAGGTACATTCTTCACTGCCTGACATTCAAGGCTCTTCATCACCGGATGCAATCCCCCTTTCTAGTCTGGTCTTATCCTGCTTCCCTCCTAAGCTCCAGATTGGGCTTCCCTGATTTGTATCATCTGAACACCTTTGCTCATGCTATTCCCTCTACCAGGAATGAATGCCTTCCCTTTGCCCACAAATTTCAATCCATACTATAAAAACCTATACAAATGGTGATCTCCCCACCTGCCATCTTCTGAAGTCTCAGAACACGGGGTATCTCTCTATGCATTTACCATACATCTTTGCATCCATTTATCTGTGAATTTGGCACATCCCCTTATTAGACTGTCATCTGCAGGAGGGCAGGTATTGTATCTTATTTAAACCTTTTATCTCCTTCAATGAGTGTTTCAGCATGGAGCTCTGCATAGACCCTTAATTCAGTTTGTGAACTTGCAGACAGAGAGAGAGAAAGAAAGGAGAGAAGAGGAGGAAAATAGGGAAGAGAGAAGAAAGGAAAGAGTTTGGAAAAAGAGAAGGATAGAGGAGGAAGAAAATGGGGGGAATGGGAGAGAGATAAGAAAGGAAAGAGTTTAGAAAAGAGAGGAGAGAGGAAGAAGAAAATGGGGGAGAGAAGAAAGGAAAGAGTTTGGAAAAGAGAAAAGAAGAATATTATGTGTTTCTAGGGAATGAGGAAGGGGAAGTCCAGGATCTCACTACTCTATTCTCTCCATCTTCACCACCCTTCTCCTCTTACCTTCTTGTGGTTGGGCTTGAGACATCGAACAAACAGAGGGTTGCACCTAAGAAGCAGGCAAGAAAGCAGTAGCATGAGACCCAGAAAACCTGGACTCTTCCTTCTCTCTCCCCTCTAGAGCAGAGGTTCTCAAAACTTTTTGGTCTCAGGATTCCTTTACACTTAGGTTCAAATCTGGCCTCAGACACTTCCTACCTATGTGACCTTGGGCAAGTCACTTCACCTCAATTTCCTCTCCCTTACTGCTCTTCTGCTTTAGAACCAATACATGGTATTGATTCTAAGATGGAAGGTATGGGTTTTAAAAAATAATAATCAATATGAATAATAACATTTTAATCTCTTTGATGACTGATTTAATAGAAGACATCTGTCATTATATTCAGTCTCATGTGATATATTGTGTTGGTCAAAGTATATGAAGAAAGTTGGCTTCACACTGGTATGTAGTTGGAAAGGAAGAATATTTTGGCAAATAACATTAATATTATTATGAAAATAGATCTGAGCTCACAGACCCTATTAAAGCTCAGGGACCCCCAGGGGTCTGTGGACCACACTTTGAGAACCACTGCTCTAGACCCCTCACTCTACCCTCCCAGTCACCTCATCTTGCCAAAGAAGAGCATGGAGCCAACCCTAAAAGAAGACTAATAATCCGCCATGGGATAGGCTTGCCTTGAATGTATGGTGGTGGCCATTCTGCTTCTTCCCTCCAACAGAATTTTGAGCCATCCTTGGCAGGACCTAAGGCTGGCTAATCAGTTACTTCTCTGGCTCACTTGCCTTAAGTTAAAACTCAGAAATTTTGCTCTGCCTCCCAGGGTTCCCCTCACCTCTCCATCTTGTCTACTAGGTCCAGGAGAGACTGCTGAAACTTGGCAGCCACAGTGGGGGCCTTGTAGAGACGGGTGAGGGTATTATTCTTCCCCAACCGGTGGTAGGAGGTCAACTGAGCATGGCTGGCAAAGAGGTGAGCCACAACCTGTCACCCACAGAGCCAGAAGAGATACAGAGAATGAGTGACCTTTCTATAGAAAATTCCATTAGTGTGTGCGTGTGTGCGTGTGTGCGTGTGTGCGTGTGTGTGTGTGTGTGTGTGTGTGTGTGTGTGTATGTGTGTGTGGTGGGGAGGTTGGGTGCAGCCACAACAATACAAGGTAGAGGCAGGAAGAGCAGCAGAAGGGGCCCCTCAGTTCTCATGCCCTATCACCCAAGGGCTTGCCAAGGGCAGCTGACCATTCCCACCTCCTCCCACCTCAGCAAAACAGTAAGGGTCTTATTTTGCTGCATGCATGAATATATATGTACATTTCTTTAGTCTTGGACACTTTCATTCATTAATTCATTCGACAGGTATGTATTAAGTGTTCTCTGGATACTCTCAGGTGCTAGGGATAGATAGAGAGACAAAAGAAAAATAATTCCTAACTTCAAAGAACTTACTTTTTTATAAGGGAAAAGACAGGTAGGTTGATAAGTCAATAAAAAATACAAACAGAATAAAATGCCCAAACTATGAAATAATTTAAGGCCAGTGGAAGGGTGCTACTGTCCTAGAAGAATTCTGGGAGGGTTGGGGAGAATGGGTGGGAAAGGGAAGATGACATCAAGTTAGGAAGGACTCACTTGGGTCTTACTTCGGACAAACAGGTCTAACACATCCTGCCTCACTTGGTCATAATTTTTGTCTAGGAACTTGTGCACCTGGAAAAAAACATTACAATAAAAAACAAAGCCCAACTAAAGTTTAACTAAACTTAAAATACTCAAAATAACAACCAAACCTTAAATGTAGAGAGAGGTCCTAGAACTGTGATTTCTTTGATATAGGGAACTCTCAGGAGGAAAAAAGAACTCTTAGGGAAGTTTCCAAGGAACTCAGGAGTTCTCTAAGCACCCCATGAACCAAAACAGGTAGAGATGTGGGAGTAGGTAGGTACATTTGTGGGAGGTGAACCTCTCACCTGATAGGTGACTTTGCCGGCATAATGTTTGATGGTGAATTCAGGTAGGGGCATCTTGGGCTTGGAGTAGAGGGGGTTGGAACCATGGTGGTAATGACATTTCTGTAGAAAAGTATGGTCTGTGGCCTGGGAAATAGGGATGCTCAATAAATGATCAAAGAAGGGAAGAAGGGGAAAAGGGAAAGGATGTTCTCTGCCTGGAGTAACCACAAAACAGGGTAAAATTAAGATAGGATGGCCTACTGGATGACAGTGTCACTTCAAGCTCAATACGTCTAACATTGAATTCCTCATCCCTCCAAAACTGACTTCCCTAACCTTGTAAACAGAAATTCCTGCTCCCCAATCCTCTGTTCCTTCGCTCATATGCCTTACCAGTTATTCTTGGCTTTTTTGTCTTCTTTGTCTCCCATATCCATTCAGTCACCTCAACCACAATTCTCACATCCATCCTCTCCTTTCCATTCTCACCACCATTACTGTTGTTCTAGTTCTCATTATTTCTCATCTAGACTTTCTAAATAGGTCTCCCCAGATCTACTCTCTCCCTCCTCCAATCCATCCCCCACTACTAAACTGGGTTTTTCTGGCTTGGGGGTCACTCCAATGCTCAAAAATCTTTAGTGATTCCCCATTGCCCAGGCAAATATCTGAGAGGGCTTCCAGGAGAAGGCAATTGGGGTGGGAGGAATCCCTATAGTTACAACTGTAGTCACTCTAGTGTGGTCAGAAGAGAAGACCTGTGAGACTTACCTGGGGGAAACAACTCTGATCATCTAGAATCCTGAGGATACCATAGGGCTTCAGGCAGATAAGATTGATACAAGGTTGGTTGTCAGTGAAGGTGATTTCTCTCCAATCTATTTGCTCTCGGATGTACTCATCCTGGAGAGAGGCAGCCCATCCCCAAATGTGGTCAAGATTTTTTGGAGGAGTGAGATACCTCATGACCTGAGGTTTCACCTCTTCAGACTCAGGTACCTCACCCAGTCCTGGTCACTTTCTCCCCATAGAGCCTAGTACGGGGTAGGGCATATAGTTGGAACTCTGTATATGAATCCATGAAAAACATCTGTATTGAGTGTCTGCTGTGTCCAGCCTATCTATACCTATAGGGAACCCAAGGTAGCATGATCTTACTCCTTGAGGAGCTCATAATTAGCTGGAGATAAAAGGAAGGAGAGGATTAGAAGGCAATTTGGTGTTAAATTGTACTACAAAGGGGTCGTCTAGGTGGCTCAGTGAATCAAGAGCCAGGCCTGGAGATGGGAGGTTCAAGGTCCAGATCTGGCCTCAGACACTTCCTAGCTGTGTGACCCTGGACAAATCACTTGGCCCCCATTCCCTAGCCCTTATCCCTCTTCTGTCTTGGATCCAGCCCCTAATATTGATTCTAAGACAAAAGGTAAGGGTCAAAAAAAAGTACTATGAGGAATTCAGAAATGGTATGATCTAGTGTTGATCTGGAAAGCTTTCTGGAGCAGATGAGCTGAGAGGCTTTATCTAGGCCTGAAAGTATGGGTAGGATTTGAAGAGGCAGAGAGGAGAGTAGGAGGAATGGTCTACACAAAGGTGGAAAGGTAGGAATGCTTGATAGCTTGATTTGGGAACATTTCCCCTGCCTATCCTGTTTTCCAGCAACCTCCCCTTTTCTGGTCCCTTCTGGCTGACTTCACAACTTGAGGGATATGCCCATCACTGAGAGAAGGCCTGACAAAGAGCTGGCTGAATATTGAAGAAGGTAAGGCTGATTCAAATCAAGACAGTCACAGAAGGTTAGAATTGAGACAGCTACCATTGGGACCATCCCATCCATGGTTCCTTCCCTGACTTACCTGTTCCTCTTGGAAGACAATCTTGTTGAAAAAGTACTGCAAGTATTCATTGGCATAGTTGATACACAGCTGCTCAAAGCTATTGAAGCTGAGATCCTGCTCACAGAAAGGACCAATTACAGGCATCCTGAGAGAGGGCAACGGCAGGAGGGGCAGGGGCAAGTATAGGCTTAAACCTCTGCAGTGGGAGTCACCAATCAATCCACAACCATTTATAAGTGCCTCATGAACCAGGCATAAAACCAGAGCTGGGGATACAACCAGGAAAATGAAAAAGTCCCTGCCCTCAAGAAGCTTATAATCTAATAAAAGAATCTTGGTCAGATCCAGAAATATTGGGTCTTGTTTTCTTTTTGTCAGTCAAAAATTCCTGTATTTATTTTTTAATGATATTTTATTTTCCCAATTACATGTAATAGTAATTTCCTACATATGTTTTCTGAAGTTATAAGATCCAAGTTGTATCCCTCCCTTCCTTTCACCCTCCTGGAGAAGGTAAGCAATTTTTTCTGAGTTGTACATGGATTATTATGCAAAACATGCTTCCATTTGTTCATTGTTGTAAGAGAATACTCATATAAAACCAAAACCCCCAAATAAAAACACAAATAAACTAAAGTAAAAAAAATGCTTTGATCTGCATTTGACTCTAACAGTTGTTTCTCTGGAAGTGGATAGCATTCTTTGTCATAAGTCCTTCAGAATTATCCTGAATCATTGTATTGCTGAGACTAGCTAAGAATTTCATAGTTGATCATCGTACAATATTCCCATTATTGCTGGGTCTGTTTCCCAAGGAAATAAGGGAAAAAGGAAAAGAACCTAAAGGTTCCAAAATATTTGTAGCAGCTCTCTTTATATTGGGGAAAAAAACTGGAAATTGAGGGGATGTCCATCCATTGGGAATGGCTAGACAAATTGTGGTACATGATTGTGATAAACATTTTACTGTAAGAAATGATGAGTAGAATAATTTTTTGTTAACTTGGAAAGAAAGACATGAGATAATGAAGAATAAAAGGAGTAGAACCAAGGAAAATTGTATACAATTACAGATCTAATGTATGAAGAATTACTTGTGAATGTTCACCTCTAGAGAATGAACTGAGAAGCAGAAATACAAAAGACATAATATATATATATATATATATATTCTTTTTTTAACCCTTGTACTTCGGTGTATTGTCTCATAGGTGGCAGAGTGGTAAGGGTGGACAATGGGGGTCAAGTGACTTGCCCAGGGTCACACAGCTGGGAAGTGGCTGAGGCCGGGTTTGAACCTAGGACCTCCTGTCTCTAGGCCTGACTCTCACTCCACTGAGCTACCCAGCTGCCCCCATAATCTATATATTTTGCTGGATGCCACGTTCTATGGTGTGGGGAGGGAAAGGAGAAGCTGAATTAAATAAATAAATAAAAATAAATAAATAAAGAATCAGGGTCGGTGAGAATTTCCTTTTTTGTCTTCCCTCAATCAGTAACATCCTTCCCTCACTATCTACTCTCATGTGCTCTCCTAATTCATACCAAGGGCTTGGTTCCTGGGATGGACTAAAGGAGACACAGTCAGACCGATGAGAACAAAGAGGAAGAAAGGGGGGTGAAAAGAGAAGAAGCTGATCAGCCAGATCTATCAGACAGAAAAAGGCAGGTACATAAAAACACAGACAGATGTGAGAGACCCAAGTACAAACGACCAAATCATACAAATATAAAAATAGGCAGCAACATCTAAAGTGTGTCCTGATCCCTCTCTTCTTCTGATGCTCAGCGTGACTGAGATCCAGCAGTATTATGCCCTATTGCTTGCCCAAGATGTTCCATTTTTGGATTTTTTTCTGGCAATTTTTCCCCTAGTGTTTCTAGTATCCCTATACCTGGAATGTTGTCTCTCCTTATCGTTGGCTTCTGGCTTCCCTAAGCCTCTTTCAAGTCCCAGCTAAAATTCTGCCTTCTGCAAGAAATCCTTCCTGACTTCTCCTTAATGCTAGTCCTTTCCTTTTGTTGATTATTTCCAATCTTTCCTATATATATCTTTCCATAAATCATTACTTGCATGTTGCCTCCTCCATTCTACTGAATTTCTTGAGAGTGGGGACTATTTTTTTTCCTGCCTAGCATATATTAGATAATTAATAAATGCTTGCTGACTGAGAATGGAGAACTCCCTGGACAGAGGAATGAGGGTTGGACCTGGAGTCTCATCCATTCTTCCTTTAGTGCCCACCTCAAAGCCATAGATATCCAGGATGGCAATGGAAAGAGTATCCTTCTGGGGGTAGACCATTGTGTTGATCCTGTCAATGAGCCAGCCAAACAGCATCGAATACAGAATCTTGGCAATAGCATCTCTGGAACAGAGAAGATACTTGGATGGGATGGGGAGGAAGAAGAGGGGAAGGAGAGCAAACAGAAGCCTAGGACAGACTGGGGACAGCAGTGTTTGGAGGTGCCTAACCAAGGACACAAAGACCTGTGTCTAGGCCATACTACCTTACCTGGCATCCACGGCACTTTCCACAGTGAGGGGCGTATAAATCTTCTCTCTCATCGTCTCCTATGGGGGAATGCCAGAAAGATAGAGCCGGGAATCAGCTGAGCTGGCGTTTCACCAGAAGTTTCCTGATAAGCTACTTTGTGGATTTTCAGTTTAACTTCTAACTAACAAGACTGGGGTGGGGAGTGGAGATTTTCTCCTTTTTATAAATGAGGCAACCAAAGCCAAGAAAGATCTAGGGGCCACACAGTCCACCAGTGGCAGAAATCATTTAGTGAGATAACTCAAGACTGTCTTATCTTGTCCCATTCCCCTCAATCAAGGGGCTGAGCTCTATCTCTTCAGAGGGTGGAAGGCTCAGGATTTAAGTTGTTCAGATCCAAACCAAACCTCTGTGAAGGTATAAGTAAATGGGTATAGTTGGCTCCACTATGGAGAATTTGTGAAAAGGCAGAGTTCCAAGCTATAATCCATCTTTCACAGATCCAGTTAAGTAGAAAATATATGGAGAAATTAGGTCAGTGTTATTACTATTGTATTTTATTATTTTTAAAACCTCTATTTTCTGTCTTAGAATCAATACTATATATTGGTTCCCAGGAAGAAGAGTGGTACATGCTATTCAATGGGTAGTTAAGTGACTTGCCTAGGGTCACACAGCTAGGAAGTGTCTGTGACCAGATTTGAATCCAGGACTTCCCATCTCCAGGCCTGGCTCTCTATCCACTGAACCATATTTTATTTTTATATATAACCATTATATATATATGTGGTATATAATTATGTACCACTTATATATGATTATATATAATCACTACTCCCTGTATTATTTTTAAAATATTTTTATTTTGCCAATTACAAATTTCCATGCAAATTTTCCCAAGTTATATAATTGAACTTATTTCCCTCTCTCCCTTCCTTTCCCCCTTCTAGTGCTGACAGGCAATTCAATCTCAGTTATACATGTATTATCATGCAAAACATATTTCCATGTTGTTCATTTTGTAAGTAAGTAATCTTATAAAACCAAAACCCCAAAACATAAACCCAAATAAACAAGTGAAAAATCATATGCTTTCACAGTTCTTTCTCTGGAGATTGAATGTTTTTTTTTTATAAGTCCCTCAGAATTGTCCTGAATTATTGTATTGCTGATAATAGCTAAGACTATCACAGTTGATCATTCTACAATATTGCTGTTATTGTATTCAATGTTCTCTTGGTTCTGCTTATTTCACTTGCATCAGTCCATGAAGGCCTTTTCAGCTCTTTATAAAATCATCCTGTTCATCATTTCTTACAGCACAGTAGTATTCCGTCTCCATCATATACCACTGATGGACATCCCCCTAATTTCCAATTCTTTGCTATCACAAAAAGAGCAGCTACAAATATTTTTGTACAGGTTAGTACTTTACCATTTGTTTTTTTTAATCTCTCTGGGATATAGAACTTGTAATGTTATTACTGATCAAAGGAGATACATTGTTTTATAGCCCTTTGGGCATAATTCCAAATTACTCTCCAGAATGGTTGGATCAGTTCACAACTCCACTAGCAATGTATTAGTGTCCCAGTTTTGCCACATTCCTTCCAACATTTATCATTTTCCTTTACTATTATATTGGCTAGTCTGAAAGATGTGAGGTGGTACCTCAGAGTTGTTTAAATTTGCATTTCTCTAATCAAGAAGGATTTATAACATTTTTTTCATATGATTATGGACAGCTTTGATTTCTTCATCTGAAAACTGCTTGCTTATTCACAACCTTTGACCCTGTGTTAATTGGGGAGTGATTTGTATTCTTATAAATTTGATTTAGTTCTTCATATGTTTGAGAAATGAGACCTTTATCAGAGACATTTATTTTAAAAATTTCCCCAGTTTGTTGTTTCCCTTCTAATCTTGGTTGCATTGGTTTTGTTTGTATGAAAACTTTTACATTTAATATAATCAAAATTCTTCATTTTACATCTTGTAATATTCTCTATCTTGTTTGGTCATAAATTATTCCCTTCTCCAAAGGTCTGACAGCTAAACTATTCTATGTTCCCCTAATTTACTTGTAATATACCCTTTATGTCTACATCAGTGATTCCCAAAGTGGGCGCAGGGGGTTGGTGATGGCCACAGGTGCATTTATTTTTCCTATTAATTGCTATTAAAATTTAAAAAAATTAATTTCCAGGGGTGCTAAGTAATATTTTTTTCTGGAAAGGGGGCAGTAGGCCAAAAAAGTTTGGGAACCACTGCTCTATATCATATACCCATTTTGATCTTATCTTGGTATAAAGTGTGAGATATTGATCTTTACCTAATTTTTACTAAATTAAAAATTAAAAAAATTTAAAAATTAAATTAAAAATAAAATAAAAATGTAAAAAAATTAAAAATTAAAAAAAAATACTGTTTCCCCCTGGAAGGTTTTGTTTCACTTTTTACTTAGGGATTGATTATCCAAAAGCTATTAAAAATTTTTTTTCTGTATTCAAAAAGGAAAGATCAAGTTTTTGGTTGTTGGAAGAGGAAAGCTAGAAGACTGGATTGGAGAAAGTAGCTTATTGGTTTCCATTTGTAATTGGCATATCACTGATTTCTTTTAATATAAAAGCAAAAGACTACTTCCAAGACTGCCCCCATCAAAAAAAAAAAAAAAAAAGAAAAAGAAAAAGGAAAAACAACCACCATTGAAATTAGAATGGATGCATCCTTTTGCATGCATGATTTCTTGCATCTAGGCGGTGTAGTGGATACAATGCTGGACCTGGAGTCAGAAAGACCTGAGTTCAAGTCTAGTATCAGATACTTACTAGTTGCATGACCCTGGGCAAGTCACTTAATCCTATTGCCTCAGTTTCCTCATCTGTTAAATGAGCTGGAGAAGGAAATAGCAAACCAGTACAGTATCTTTGTCAAGAAAACCCCAAATGGAGTCCCAAGGATTCAGACACAATTGAACAACAACAACAACCATGTGCTAGGTATTGTAAAAATGAATTCTTAACTCCTTTTCTAATTTAACTGGGGACCTGGAGGT
Organism: Gracilinanus agilis; assembly: GCF_016433145.1. Lineage (NCBI taxonomy): Eukaryota > Metazoa > Chordata > Mammalia > Didelphimorphia > Didelphidae > Gracilinanus > Gracilinanus agilis. The sequence continues at coordinate 271,435,612 of NC_058130.1, read as the reverse complement.
CCTTTTACCATAGAGATGTGTAGGGATTAACCAGCTCACAATGACAGGAAGTAGAAAACATAGAGACAGGAAGGAAGAACCATAGAGACAGAAAGTGAGGTAGGAGAATGGCATAAAAGAGGCTGAGGTTGAGTTGGTTGGTCTGTCAGCTGGTGACAGTTAGGGCTGGCAGTTGGGGGCTGGCAGTTGCTGACAGTTAGGGCTGGCAGTTGCAGGTAAGTTGGCTGCTGGGCATGTGTTGGTCATTGGGGGTTGGTTGCTGGTGGTGTGGGTTGGTGATTCGTTGGTGGTTGGTGTTTAGTTGCTGGAATATAAAGGTGGGCCTGAGCTTATTGAGAGGGCTTTTTGACTTTAACCTTTAGAAGGCTTTTTGCCATTTGGGTTTTTGGCTTTTGATTTGGGCTGTTAGGTTTTTTTCCCCTTCCTTGAATTTTTTGGAAAGTGGCTGGTCTTTGTTGACAGACCTAATTGGGGTTAGATTAAACACTGATTATGTTGGTTTTGAGTGGGCTGGATTGGGTTGGCATTTTGTGGGGTGGTTGTTATTAGTGGTAGTTATAGGCAGTTATAGGTAAATATAGGCAGTTTTAGATAGTAATTATAGGCAGTTATAGATAGTTATAGGATAGCTAATTAGATATTAGATAATCAGAAATGAGGAAATTTATTTCTCTGCTTCTTTCCAATATTTCCCTCCTTTACTATATTCATTTTACTATAGTCTTTTACCATCTCTATTTTAATTAAACTAAATTTTAATTGTTAAAAGCTGCTATAATTTTTCTTTTCTCTGGCTTAAAGGGATAATATTAATTTACAACTCTACTATATTCTCATTAAAAACTTATATTATTAAAAGCTGCTCTCTTATTTTGTCAAAACCCCTATGTGTTAAGTTTTTGGGGAACAAAGAGTGAAACATTTGTGCATGGAGATAGCATGTTGTCTATGAGCAAGTATAAAATAGATCCAGGATGATCTTGGAGGGGAGATATCCTGGGCAAGGAGATATCCTGAGATATTCATTTTTTAATTAAAAAAATTATTTTTTATCTTACACATAAAAAGAAAAGAGCATTTCCATATTCCCCAGGAAAGCACAGAAAAATAATTCTATAATGAACCATTCATTATATAATTATATAATCACCATTCAACACCATTTGCTTAATTTTTTTAAAAATAAAGGATATAGTACATGTAAGTTCTGTACATTTCTTTGAAAACTATCCCATTTGTCTGTTCTTCTTTCTGCACTTCCTTCTGTTCTCTTTTGTGTAGGCAGTTTTGCTTTTAATCAGCCAGAGTCGTATTTTGTTTTCTATGATCCATTTCATGTTGAGAATTACTACTATCTGAATTTCTACCCACAGAAGTGAATCTGTGATGGAAAGTACTTAGGTAAGCTGCCTTTGGAGCAGAAAGACTGAGGGTCAGGGAAGGGAGAACTGACCAGGATTGCTGCAATCTAGAACTAGAATAAAAATCAGAGTACATCTAATTCAACTAATTCATTTTACAAATGAGGTCATTGAGGCTCAGGGATATAAGTGATTTCCTCAATATTATACAATTAATAAACATTAAAAATGGGATTTGAACTCAGGTTCTCTGACTTTGGATTTAATGCTCCTTTTCCTCTACCAAAGAGGCTATGTAAAGAAGAGATGTAAGAGCTAGATAAGCAGAAAGAGGATATTTAAGAGCTGAGTGCAATGTGGCTAAGTGGTGAGAGAGCCAGGTCTGGGGACCAGAGGACCTGCGTTCAAATCTACTATCAGATACTTAAAAAAAAAAAAAACCCTTACCTTCTATCTTAGAATTGATACTAAGTATTGGTTCCAAGGTAGAAGAATAGTAAGGGCTAGGCAATGGGGGTTAAGTGACTTGTCCAGGGTCACATAGCTAGGAAGTTCTGAGTCCACATTTGAACCCAGAACCTCCTATCTCTAGGTCTGGTTCTCTATCCACTGAGCCATCCAGTTGCCCTTCCCACACTGTTTCTTTAAGGGGAACCTGACATGGTACCACCCTGCACTAAGGCAGAGGTATTGGCACTAAAGTCTTTGTGGATTTCCTCTCCTCTCCCCATCACACAGGTCATCACATATTGTACCAGGACTCACAGTCACTTTGAAGGTAATGGCCTTCTGCAGACCCTCTGGGGATATCTGGAGCAGTTCCGCCACAACCTGGATCTCCCGGGCGCTTACCACAGAGGCTATTTCCTGGGCATCTGTCTGAGGAATACAAGTTGGCCCAGTTAGGCTTTGAAGGAAAAACATCTCACCAAAAAGAAATCTAAGAGGACAGTAAATCCCTGAGAGGGAAAAGCTGGCCCTAGGGAAAACTGTATCTGGGTTCCTTGTCTCTTCTGGAGTGAAATGGGGTGAAATGGAGATTATCCTATATGCAGGAGGTGTGCTGGAGTCTGTTGACTCAGGAGAACTGATTTAAATTTTAGTGTGAGCATTTAGTAAGTCAGAAATCAGCAAAAGCTACAAATCAGGGCTTGATTTATTGTTCTGTTGATTGTTGACTCAAGAACGTGATAGAGAAAATGTCAATAATGCAGATTAAATTAAAAAAGTGTATTGTGCAATAAAAATGATCATATTAGCTCCTAAAGTTTATAGAAATTGTTAAAAAAAACAGGTTTCCACAAAGCATAAATCAAAGTGTGGAAAAAAATCTTGGCCAGGTGACATATTTAAAATTAAAAAATGAAATTCCAGGAAATCAGAGCCAAAATGTATCCAGAATTTTGATTTAAAACAAAACGTTTCCACTTGTACATTGCAGAATAAAATTAGATGACAAGTTATCTCTTGATACAAGCTTAATATGAAATTACAAAAGTAACTTTTTATTGTATGGGAATCAATGGAAGGTTAACAAAAGAAGAATAAAGTCTTGAAAACAAATTTTTTTAAAAGGGTATTGTGGGGTTTTTGCAGGGCCAGTTAAATATTTATCAGTCCTCCTCTGCCTATGCCAGTCTTAGAGACTTCCGATAGGTAATTTGAATCTGAAGGCTCAAGTCATCATAGATGCTTCCCAAACGATGAAACATTGGCCACATACACACAAGACACCCTGTGTGAAAACACACTCCTTTCACTTTCCTGGCTGTCTTCCCACAAGGCATGGGACACCTTTCATTTACATGGTATATATCTTTTATGAGCGGTTTGGGGTATGTTGTTTTCGTCTTTCTATGTATCACAGGAATACACAGTGCTTGGCACACAGTAAGTGGTGGTGGTTGTTTTTTAAACGCTTACCTTCCCTATTTCCAGACTAAGTATCAGTTCCAAAGCAGACAAGCAGTAAGGGGTAGGCAACTGGGATCAAGTGACTTATCCAGGGACATAACAGCTAGGAAGAGTTTGAGGTCAAATTTGAACCCAGGACCTCCTGTCTCTAGGACTGGCTATCTACTGAGTACCCATAGTAGGTGTTGAATAAATATTGTGGGCTAACAGACACAGATAAAGGCAGACAGCAATGATTGCATTACCAATTCCACCTAAATATACTAACTTCCTATGTAGCTTCCCTATGGATGGAAAGACCACTGAGCTCTTCCAATATGATGTTGCATTGTTCTCTTCGCATTCTGTACCTCAGCTGCATAGCCTCCCCCAGGGTGCTAACAACTGACAAATAGGCTTTTAGGATTGTGATCAATGCCAGTCCTTTTAATATCCACATCCTTAGGCACCTCAATTTGGAAACCTTAAAATAATTTTTCTTTGTGAAGGAGAAAGTTACTTGGTATAATCCACACAGGGTCCGATTTCCCTCTGAACTATGGATAAATCAGATTAGTACTTTGCATAACAAAATCTGCAACATTTCCCCTTCTGTAACCCTGGGCCTACCCCACAACATTTATATACAAAGGAATAGGATGAAAGGACACTTCCTTACTCAAGGAAAGGGGAACTAGGAGTGCCAACCCAAAGGAATAACAGGAAGGGGATGAAATAAAACTTTTTCAGAACAAAAGAGATGCTGGGCATAGTGGTACATGCTTGAAATCCCTTCTACCAGAGAAGTTGAGGCTGATGGACCACTTGGGTTGAAGAACCTGAATTGCAGTCTGGCTAAATCTGACTAGGTGTCCATATTAAATATGGCACCACTATGGGAGTCCCCCAGGAATGGGAGTCATCAGGCTCATAAGGAGGAATAAAGCAGCTTGAGTTGGAAATAGAGAAAGTTGAAACTCTTGTGTCCATCATTAATTGAATTAGGCTTATGAGTGGCCAAAGCCAAATGGCTTATGATCTTAGTATGTAGGGACTTCTACATGTACTTCTATAATTGGTCTCTCCACCTCCCTCCATCCCTTGATCCTCCGCTCCGTTCTCCCAAAGACTTTTGTGCTGCAGATTACCTCATACTTTTCAAAGTACACATTGCCCAGGTGGAGGATGGAGGATAGAATTCGGAAGATGCTGTCCTGGTCTTCAATGCTAAAGTTTAAAACCTCCATGGCACTGAGGAGTCTCTGGAAGTCAGCTTCATCACTTTTACCCAGAATCTCACAGTTGCCACCCTGGAGAAGAGAGGGTAGAAGAGTTCTCTGTTTGGCAAGTAAATTGGGCGTGCTTTCTGGGGTCTTTTGGCCTCCTTGTTATACTAGTTAAACTTCCATATGACATTATTACAGTTTGTGTTGATGTAATTTCTTTTCCATTACTCTTAAAAAAAACTCTTACCTTTCACCTTAGAATCAATGTATTGGTTCCAAGATAGATGAGTGAGATAGATGAGTGGTAAGGGCTAGGCAATGGAGGTTAAGTGACTTGCCCAGGGTCACATGGCTTGGAAGTGTCTGAGGTCAGATTTCAATCCAGGACTTCCAGCATTGCCCATTTTTGTTGTACCTTTGACAAGTACTGCTGTGCTACATATATATGACTATGTACTATGTACTATGTATAAAACTATGTACTATGTATGTATAAAACTGTATATGTATAAAACATATGACTATGTACTATGTATAAAACTATGTACTATGTATGTATAAAACATGCACCAAATATTTTTAAAAGATGAAATAGATTAAATAAATGGCATTTTAAAAGTAATATGCATTCTATCTATTAATTTTATAAAAACTTTTTTTCTCTTTAAAATATTATTAGTGTAAAGCTCCATACCCAGAAGTGTGAGGGTACCCTCTTTCCATAAGGAATTCTAGTTTTGTGCTCTTTGTCCTGGGTTCAAATCAAGGGGAGTTTCAACTCTAAAAGAGGTTATCAGCACTCCTTGAACTCTTTCTTTGCTTAAGTAGGTCTGGGAGCATAATGAGAGGAGAGGGAGGAATCCGCCAATAAGCTAAAGGAAGCTTTAGCCTGAAGTTAGAGGTTGGATCTAGAGCTTAACCTAAAAGGATTTTACTTTTCTTAAGGACTAGACATAAGAGATAGAAACTAGCTGGTCTAGCAGTGAGCCAGGGAAGCTCGAGGCAGAAGCCAGACTTATTTTTAAACTGATAGAAACTGGATTCTAGAACTGTTGCTGGGTACTTAGAACTTGCTGATCTATTTATTGTTTTTCCTCTGAAATGATAATGGCATTTTATATAGTATTTTAAGGTTTGCAAAACACTTTGGAAATATTATCCTACTTGATAAAATTTCACATATGAGGGAACTGGGGCAGACAAATTAAGTGACTTACAACTACTAAGAACCCAAGGACCAGCTATGGGTTACCAGACCTTAGACCCTAAATTACTTGACAGTGTGATGTTTTGGATAACTCACTCACTCCAGGAGGTTCAATTAGGCAACAGAGAATAGATCTGTAATTTCGTTGGTATCCTCTAAATAAGGAAACTCCTTCTGCCAAAGTGGGTTGAAACCTCTATAATTAAAGAGTTGCCTAGAGCACTGAGGTTAAGTAGGACTTAAGGTCACACAGCCAACATGGTTTAGTAGCAACACTTGAACCCAGGTCTTTCTGGCTCTAAAGCCAGCTCTCTCTCTCCACTTTTCTTTTCTAGGGGTATAAAGAAATAAGCATGTGTGGAAGTGGAAGGGGTGGGAAAGGCAATGTTACAATTCAAAGAGGGGAATTTCCCTTTATTCTTTGGGTTCTGGCAATGGACAAGACTAAGACCAGTGTTTCCTCAAGAGGTAATCCCGCTATTTTGGTAACAACCCAACAGCTCTGCCCCTGGACAGTTATGGTGAACACCTGGTTCAAGTAGTAGTAGGTCTCTGCTTCCTGAAGACTGAAGGTCTGCTTCAATTGGGCTGGGAGTCCTGCCAGCATCTCATAGAATATATGGTAATTTCGTTCATTCTTGGCCTGTGGAGTCAGGGTGAGATGGGTAAGGGGAGAATGACAAGACATAGTTTATCACAGACAAAAAGAAGGTGATTTACCCAGCCCAGTCCTCCCTCCCACCATATTTCTATCTCTTCCATATGAGGAGGTACCTGAAACACAATCCTGGATTTTTCAAGGAGATACTGAGACGTTATGGCACCACAGATCAAGCCGCTGGAAAGAGAGAAATGTTTTGGAGCAATTTTTGAGGCACATTTCTCAAGGCACATTAGGGTGCAGGATATGGGCAACACTGACGCCTAATGACCTCTCCCAGTTCTGAATGTAGCCACTAGGGCTGAGGATAACAGAGAATGATCATTTGGGCTCGGGAATCTTCTTCAGGTCTATCCATCTCCCCAATCTCCAGGAAATCCCAGTAACCAGAGACCCTGCTGGGGAGATTCTTGAACCTAAGGCTAGGTTTTTGAGGGATGATTTTGGACAAAGAGAAATGCATTAAGGACCTGCATGTCCCCTTCTCTTCTACCATTTTCAGTTCTATCTCTGGTATGGCCAGAGAACAGAACCTGGAGAGAGCATAGGAGTGACAGTTCCCCTTTTCCTTTCAACTAGTACCTTGAGTCCATCACAACTGACAACAAAGAGGTGTCCTAGTACTCTAGAGTCCACATACTTGTCAAGAAGTAAATAAATCAGCTAAGTGGCACAGTGGATAGAGTCAGGAAGACTTGAGTTCAATCCAAACTGATACACTTACTATGGACAAGTCACTTAACCTTGTTTGCCTCAGTTTCCTCATCTGTCAAGTGAACTGGAGAAGGAAATGGCAAACCCACTCAGTATCTTTGCCATTTGAGCCAGCAAAGCCAAGAAGTAGAAGTGAGGAAAAAGAGCATTTCAGGCATGGGGGATGATGGCCAGTTGAAAATGCTTTCAATAGGGACAGCAAGATAGTTCAGTGGATAGAGCTCTGGGTCTGGAATCAGGAGGACTTGGCTTCAGATATTTCCTAGTTGTGTGATTCTGGGCAAATCATGTAACCCTGATTGCCTAGCTTTTGTCACTCTTCTGTCTTAAAACAGAAGGATTTTTTAAAAAATGCCTGACTAAGGAGATAGTGTCATATGGGAAGAATAGCAAGAAGGCCAGTGTTGATGGATTGTGGAGTATGTTGAGGGAGTAGAGTATAAGAATACTGGAAAGGGATGTTGAAACTTTGTAAGACAGAATATACAGAAGATAATAGGGAACCACTAGAGGAGGAGGAGGAGGAGGAGGAGGAGGAGGAAGAAGTAGAGAAAGGAAGAAAGAGAGAGAGAGAAAGAGAGAGAGGAAGGAAGGAAGGAAGGAAGGAAGAAAGAAAGGAAAAAAGAAGAAAGAAGAAGTCTTCATAGTCCAGGCAAGTGAGAATGAGAGACTGCACTAGGGTGACAGCTATGTGAGTAGAGAGAAGCGAAAATGTCTAGGCAAATGTCATAGAGGTAGAAATGATAAGTCTGTCAACAGATTGGAGGTAGAGGCCATTGGATTATATCTAAGGACAACTTATACTTACAGGATGCTAGATTTAGAACTAAAAGAACTGCTGAAGGTCAGGTCCAATCTTCTCATTTTGCAGGTGATATAACAATGTCATATAGCTAGTATCTGAAGCAAGATTTGAGCCCAAGCCTTCCAGTGCTTTGTCTCTACCTACTGGTAATCACATTGCTAAGAATGGTCCTCCCTTCCCATCCTGAGGTTCTTCCTTAGAAGTGTCAGGAAGGCCTAGTCTCAGACACTTCCTAGCTGTGTGACCTTAGACAAATCACTTAATCCCAATTATCTAGCCCTTTTGGATTCCTCACTCACCTCTCCAAAAAGATCTCTATGAACTTCCCAAAGCGACTGGAGTTGTCATTCCTCACAGTTTTGGCATTTCCAAAGGCCTCCAGCAGGGGGGTGGCCTCAAGGATCTGGCCCCAGGACCACATAAAACAAAGCCGATGTGACCATCAGAGAAAAGGACATGTGTGGGTTAGTATATCTACAAAGCTCAAATGAACTGAAAACCCTCCATACCCAAGAGCCAGTCTTGGGCAAGACTGAATCCAATTAGCTTCCTTGAACCTGAACCTGTCAGGAATACCTGACCCCCTACAGAGGGGATAGAGGCAAAAACCAGGAGGAATTTCTAAGATTACATAACCAGAGATGTTACAGGGACAGCTAAAGAACCAGAGGTAGGCATGTAGGCAGACAATAGTTTATGGGAAGGGTGGAAACTGTAGTTTCCCAGCAGCTCCAACTTCTATCAGACTATATCTAGGGTAAGAACAATGGAAAGATAAGAGGGATCCAGGTTGTGTGTTTAAAGGCTCAACAGAGAATTTTATATTTGATCCTGGAGGTAATAGGGAGCCACTAGAGTTTATAGAGGAGGTGAACATGAGAAATTTGACCTGACCCAGGAAGGAAAACAAGCCAGGAACAGGACTCTGAAGCCATCTCTTATTCTAGAGGAAGGGTCTTACCACAGCTTCTGCTAGGAAGGATTTTCCAGGGATTCTGACTAGAATCTCACTTGGAGGGAAAGGGAAAAGCAGGGCAAGAACCTACCCAATGGTTCGAGGTTACGTTTTATATCATCTGCAGACCAAATTAACGCGAGGTACTGTCATCCCTTTAGTTACCACCAACCTCACAGCAAACCAGCCCACTGCAAGTCCATTCCACTGTAAATGTCTTCATAGTATCCATTGTTCATTGCACACCCTTCCCTGCCCTAAGCCTTACCCACTGCACACCCTTTGCTGCTGTCCCCACCCAGTATATATTACCCGGTGCTTCCAAAGACCTTCACCAAAGTCATGGCCTCCAGGATCTGCCCCAACTATAAAACCAAAAAGCCAAACCAAACCAAACCAAGACCAATGGCTTCTTCAGGAAGGAGGGACCCAGGGTGTGTGTATGGAGTGGACCTTATAAGGGATAGTGGTGGCTGTAGTGTCACTCTGCTGGACCCACAAGGCCTGAAGCTTCCACTCCCAGTAAACTTCTTCTCTGTAAATTTTATCCTCCCCTTCATTCCAGCCAGTCACCCCATTCACTGCAAGCTTCATGCACTGCTAATCTCTTCCATGCAAATCCTGTAGCCTCCATTCATTGCAGACCCACCCACGGTGACTATTCTCATCACAGTTTCACCATCTTCCTACCCATGGGCTACAATGGTTCCAGACCCACCTGTGGCTTTAAAGGGCCCTTGTTTGTGTTTGGATCAAAAGTGCAGCCCTGCCTGTTTCCTCCTCCCCGATGCCCACACATGAACGCATGCAAAAAGTCATGCATGCATGCCAGATCCCAGGTACCTTTATCTTCAGGAGCACATGAGTCAGGGAGAAGGATGGGGTCAGGAACAAGTTCTGGGAGTCAATAGCAGGACTGAGAGTCATAGTCCCTACCCCACTCCCATCATGACCTGCTACCCTGGGCTCAAAGCTGGACCAACCCACTATTTCCCTGTCCAGCCAAAGTGGTCTTTTGCAAACTTCAGACACTTTTGAGTGATAGAGGAGGATTGTGAAATCCAGGTTTCCTTTCTTTTCAGTCTCCCTAGCACTGAGCCAATAAATTGGAATGTACCATAAATGGCTAGCTATGATGGTGAAAATTCTGAAAATCTTCAGAAATGAGGAGCTATTGAGGGACCTGGGGAAGTTTAGCCTAGAGAAGAGACAACTATTTTAAAATATTTGAAAAATTGTCACTGGGGAGAGCCAGGAGACTTGTTCCTTTTGGTTCCAGGTGGCAGAAGCAATACCGAATAGATGAAAAGTTTCAGGGATACAGATTTTGGTCCAAAATAAAAATGAATTAGAGACAAGAAAGTGGCAGAGTGGAGAGAAAGCTGGGCCTGGAGTTAGAGAGATACAAATTCAAAACTGGCCTCAGGTACTTATTGGCTATGTGATCCACAACAAGTCACTTAAGTTTCTTCATCTGTAAAATGGCACCTAATCTTCCAGGATGGATGAAATGAGATAATATTTGTAAAGCATTTAGCACAGTGCCTGAACATAGTAAATGAATATTATTTTAAAAAATGGTCTAGAATAACCAAAGCTACACAACAGTGATGAAAATGTTTAAGCCAGAGGTTCTCAACCTCTTTTGCAACATGAACTTTTCATGGGCAGGTAGGTGGTTATCTCCCTGCACAGAGTCAAGAGGATCCAAGTCCAAATTCAGTCTCAGATACTTTCTAGCTGTGCAGGTCTGGATAAATCACTAAAAATTGTTTGCCAAAGTTTCTTTAATAGGGATAACAATACCACCTACCTCAAAGGGTTGTTTTGAGGATGAAATAATACAATATTTGCAAATAGGGACTAGTCAGAATAACATTTTTAAATGTAGAAAATGAAGTACAGAGGACTATAAAAGAAATAATTTCAATCATATTGAAATAAGGTTATAAAAAGATCTTAAAAGCTAGTTCATGGAGAAAAACTCCTTTACTTTAAGCAGAATCAGGAAGACTACTTATCAATGGTATTTTGTGTAGAAAGGTAAACAAGAAAATGCTTATTAAAGCCTCTTTCAACTCTGAAATTCTGATTCTTTAAATATATGCAGAGATTTCTAGGCTAGGGCATTATCTCCACCATTTCCATCTCTGACTTTTCAGTAGCTCAGAATCAACAGAGGCAAAGAGCTTCATCTGACCTAGGAGAGAGGATCTAAGTTGGATGATGAAAACAGGAAAGATGAAGTTTTGCACAGGAAGGCAACTTTTGAGACCATTAATTTCAGGGTCCAATGCCTCTAACTGCATGGGTCTCACAAGTTCTGATATGAGCCAACTCAAGAAAATATGAATGGACTCAGAAATTGTCAAGACATGTATAAACCAGTGGAATTCCTTTGTCAGCTTTGGGAGGGAGGAGAGAAGAGGACCTTCCCATGTAACCATGGGAAAATATTCTAAAAATAAATAAATAAAATAATATAGGAAAAAAAATGTCAAGAACTCAACTGTCACTTAGTCATACACAATCATCATTGCTAAAACCTTTGTTGTATCCTGTGTCTGATACCTCAGGCAACATGCAGCACAGTCCAGAACCCAAGGTATCTCCCAAAGACTTTTATGAGACCAATGAATACAAGGACAGACACACAAGATTAAAGACGCTTGGGACCAGAGATACTTTACTAGGACACCTAAAAGCCTTGCCTAGCTTGTTTTCTCTAACTATTTCTTCATTTTTTAAACCCTCTCCTTTTGCTTTCTAACACATATAACTTAAGAAAACAAACAAAAAGCTCTTACCTTCTGTCTTAGAATGAATACTGTGTTTTGGTTCCAAGCCAGAAGAAAGGTAAAGACTAGGCAATGGGGGGTTAAGTGATTTGCCCAGGGTCACCCAGCTAGGAAGTGTCTGAGGCCACATTTGAAAGCAGGACCTCCCCTTTCTAGGCTTGGCTCTCTATCTGCTGACCACCTTGCTGTAGCCTAGGACACATTCAACTACTCTATGATGGGTTGGGCATCAAGGTTGTACAGTGGATAAAGAGCCAGGCCTGGAGACAGAAAGAAATCTCCCTGAGTTCGGATCTGATACTTACGGGGTATATGTGAACCTGGGCAAGTCATTTAACCCTGTTTGCCTCAGTTCCTCATCTGTAAAAATGAGTTGGAGAAGGAAATGGCAAACCACTCCAGTATCTCTGCCAAGATAACCCGAAATGGGGTCATAAAGAGCTGGATGGGACTGAAAAACGACGCAACAACAAATGATGGGTCAGCCTGAAACACCAGCTCAGAGGTTCTGACTTTTCTTTCTTCCCTCAGGGTATGAGAGAGGTACCGTGTTGGAGCCACTGGTAGCTGTTGTTACCTCCTTGTCCTCCTTGTCTCTTTTGCCTTCTGGAAACCGGGG